>NC_136722.1:16967500-17567500 GCF_936440315.1 Barbus barbus | reverse complement strand
AAATACTGCTCAATAAACACACGGTCCAAGGATGTTAGAAATTGTATTTATTTTCTCTCTATGTCTCTTCCCGCCTTCCTTCTCTCTGGCTGTTTGGGCTCTCGCGCTTTCATCTGCTCAGATGTTGCCTCTGATTTTAATTTGTTTTGCGATGGATTGATGCTCGGAGATCATTAGGTTCACACATTTCCTCCATGTGATTCCACTCAGGAGAAATGGATGTGTTGACCGATAATTTTGTCTTGTTTCACTTCCTCCTGCTGTATTTCCCCAACATTTTTCCATTTGTTTTTATTCGTAAATCTTATATAAATATATTTAATTTAATATAACTCTAATGTATTTGTATAGTATTTATGAATACATACTAAAAAAAATTGTGTGTTTGTGTGTGTGTATGTGTATTTTTATATTTATTATGTTGTGTCCTCTGATTTTCTTGACAGACATTCCAGGGATCCTCTCTGTTATCCAAGACCAAGAAAAAGAGTAAAGGTGATCACTTATCTTTCTTATTCTTATATTTGGGAACATTCATTGTGTCTTCATTGCGTACACTGCTTGCATATTTTGCCTGCATAAGGCAAAAAATAGGCCACCGACATAAACCTAAAAGACTAAAGAAAGTTCATTTCCATAATACTTATAAGCATTCTAACACATTTTGGCTGCTGCCTAGTGCATTCCTTAGATTTAACAGTGGAAAGACCTCTAAAGTTGCAAGACTATTATGACAGTACATATCCTCAAAAAATGGTACATTACTGCCTGAAAGAACTGATCTCACTATGATTGAGACTGAGCTTTTAAACCAAAGTACAACTAAAATAGCACTTAATCATAACTCAATGTATTTCAGGAATGTTTTCTATTGTAATCAGTTTGAGGTCTTCTAAAAATATTTAAATTTGTTATAATAAAATAATAAGCCATTTTGCTACTAGATGTTCTTAGCCATGGCATATAGTAGAGGTTGTTTATGTCTGATAAGCAATATAGAAACAGACCAGTTCACTCAATAATGAAAATTGTTTTCCCTTATTATATGACTTTCTTTCTTTTGTCAAATACAAAATGAGATGTTCATGCTACCCATTTTTCTATTCTTTTCCATTCTATAAAAGGGAATTTTGACTGAAAAAACTGCTTAAAAGTGGTTTATACTATGTTATATTGTCAGCCTTATGAAGTCAGACAATATTCCAAGTCTTTTGAAGCCATTTGTGTGAGTAAAAGACTAAAATTCAAGTCGTTATTCACTGATCAGTTTTATTCATTTTAAATCAAACATCTCAAATCTCATTCACATTCACAAATATGGAGCATAGAAACGTGTAATGCTAGTTTTGACATAATTGATAACCAACATTTCTTCTCATGAGTCTCATAATCAGTCATGACATGCCAATTTAAAAAATGTGCTTGTTCAAAACGCTGAATGAGATTTGAGAGCTGGGTATGATTGGGTAAAATGTTTCAAAATTGTCATAATTTTGGCCTATTTTTCACACAGAGTTATCATATGGCTTCGGAAGTATAGTGCACAAGCCAAACGAATTATCCATTTTGGGGTCTTTACTAGTCATTATTCACGTTCATTATAAGGAAAAGAGCAACATGAACATCCCGCACATTTCCTTTTGTGGTCTACAAAAGAATGAACGTTGTACTGGTTTGAAACAGCATGAATTGAAGAATGAGTTGACAATGAGTAAATGATCCTTTTAATACAGAAATGAACTGATGATGCTATTATACAACAGTTTTACTCAATCAGGATTCTGAACTATTAATTTTATAAGTTATTAACACAGACTGTTCTCTTATATGGCATCCAGCAGCTCAACTGTCCTCCATCAGTAAGAGAAGAATCTCCTGTAAGGACCTGGGTCGTGGAGACTGTGAGGGCTGGCTGTGGAAGAAGAAGGACGCAAAGAGCTATTTCTCGCAGAAATGGAAGAAGTACTGGTTTGTTTTGAAGGACGCCTGCTTGTATTGGTACATGAACGAAGAGGTGAGTGTGTGTGCGTGTTTGGCCAATACAGATGTCTTTGTTGTTTCTCGTATCCACCAGCACAGCAGAAACTGTATCGATCTAGAGATGAGACTTTAATTGGTGCCGGCTTTACCCTCTTGTGTGGAACAAGATTAATGCTCATCTACCCCAACAAACAGTCTTCTACACATGCTGTTGCTGTAATGAAGATAAGGAACTTCTTCCAACAAACACTCCCCTTCTCTCTCATACTTGTTCCCTTGCTCCTTCGTTTTTGATTAATTACCCTCAGTGTTTTCGCTTTTTATCACGGCCAGGGTGTGGGATACGGCTGCCGTTCTGGGGGTTTCGGAGGAAGTATGGGGAGGGGAGGGTTCCTCTCGGCCTGGTTTTGGTCCACTGAGAATCCTGCAACATAGTCCGGCTCTGCTATAATTGATGATCTTCTACTGTGTGGGTTTTGTAAACACAGACAGGCTTACAGAGAGCCGCAACAATTTATGCTTTTCATGTATTTATGCAGAGCTCCTGTCAACAGTGTTGCTGCAGTTTAATGCTGGGGAAATAAAGTAGTGGAATGAACCAAGAAAGAGAAAGAAGAATAAGGAGATGTAACTCCCAACGAGGATGTAATGACATTACAGATGAGTGTAAGTGGGGTGAAATGTCAGCACAATCCTTTCTCTTTCTTTTTTTCACCTTGTAGGATGAGAAGGCTGAAGGGTTTGTCAGCCTCCCTGAGTTTAAGATCGACAGAGCCAGTGAATGTCGTAAAAAATAGTGAGTAACTTTACAAACTTTTGAGTGATGTGATGATGCTTGAGGAATTCTTATTGTGTCTTCGCTCCCTATTCAGTGCGTTTAAAGCGTGCCATCCCAAAATCAAGAGCTTCTACTTCGCAGCAGACGGCGTGGACGATATGAACAGATGGTTGAGTCGTCTAAACATGGCGGCTGCCGGCTACGCAGAAAGAGAGCGAATCCGTCAAGAACAGGGTGAGAATTCCTGTAGTTAGAAAGGTTATGGGTTCGATTCCCAGGAAATATGTCTTGAATATAAAGTAAATTGCTTTCATTATAAGTCATTCCTTGATTCAATTCAAGTACTCCGTTTTAAAAAATTCTCATTTGCATTTTGCCCGTATTGATTAACCGACAAAATATCGGAAGTGGCGCATTCCACAGATGAGAATCCATGAAACGCGTTACTAGGCCATTTTTCAAGTTTGCATGATATATTAAAACCATTTAAAAAGCATAAAAAAGGATAATGCTATTGTGAATTTACAAATGCTATGATTCAATTAAATAAATACATGCAATGCAGGATAAATATATGCTCTTTAATTATTTACATGGGTGTTGGTTACGCACGTGCATCTCAGAGCACCTCCGTTCACAGTAAATGCTGCTCCACACAAAGTTATCATTTATCATTTTAATCATGTGTGGAGCATCTCAAACTCCAACTCTGGGTATTGTTTTTAGTTAAAGTCGCACTGAATTTTAAAGTACATATGAGTGTAACAGATTATCGAACTTGGTTCTATCCATTGGTTGTTGATAAGTTTTTTTAGATGAGGGTGTTGCACTCAAAAATTAAGGTCAGCTTGCAGTCAATGGAGGAGGAGCAGGGTTTGAATGAAGGCTTTGGAGAAGTCTGGCATACATTTGCCAGTCTCACTGAAAGGTTACATATATATTGTATATTATATATTGAAATTTTGATAAGTTACGAAATATTAAAAACTTGAAACATTCACAGATGACATTTACAGTAAAATAGATTTTATGGTGAATGTTTGACTAAAACATGTCCTACATCATCTTCATAGATGTTGAGATGTCTAAGACAATAGCCCAATGTAGTAAAAAAGACAAAACAAGGAAGGAAAGTAGGTATGCTTCAGGGAAACTGATGTTATGTGATCCACAATTCCACAACAGAGGTCAAGGTTTGGCTGGTTACCCCCTGCTGGTAGATGCTGTAATTACACCATCAAGTCCTTAAAAGCATCTTTCTCCATTGGTCATTCAAAATTGAAAGGTAATATTTGTATGGATTTGTTGATGATTTGCCAGTACCTGATTCTTTTAAAAGCTTAAAGGGATAGTTCACCCAAAAATGAAAATTCTGTCATGAATTACCCCTGATGTCACATGGACTATTTTTCTGATGTCCTTGCTACGTTTCTGGACCTGGGAACACTACAGTTATGTTGCTGTCTATGGAGGGTCTGAGAGCTCTCAGATTTCATCAAAAATATCTTAATTTGTGATCCGAAGATAAACGAAGGGTCTCATGGGTTTGGAATGACATGGTGGTGAGTAAATAATGACAGAAATGTCATTTTGGGGTGAACTAGCCCTTTACAATTTACTTTTGTCTTGGATTTTCCTTCCTGCCTTTGACATCACAAATCAGGGTAGACTATAGTGAAGGCCTAGGGACTGTGCAGTAGAGCATTTTACTGCAGGTTCTCATTGAAAAACCTGCATGTGTCTTTGTGCCCCACATGATCTCTGAGGCTTTAATTTAATTATTGTTTACTTTATGGAAATGTTTTGCAACAAGCTAATGACTCCCTGCATGTTCCTCTCTCTCTTCCAGCAGACTACTGGAGTGAAAGTGAACACGAAGACAATGAGACGCCCTCGACGCCCAAGCAAGACAGCCCACCTCCCCCTTATGACACGTACCCACGGCCACCCTCAGTGAGTCAGCATCCAGCACACACACAGACACACACGGCTCCCTCTCATTGTGTAATCCCACACAATAGCATGGCTTCATAATGCTTGACATTTGGCATTGGTAAAAGAACTGTTTTGTAGTGCCGTCCGCTAGACCTGGCCTTACCAGTCACTGAGTGACTGTGTGTGTGTGTGTGTGTGAATGAGTCAGACCACCTCATCTCTGAGCCCACTGTAGAGATACGATGAGATTGAGTGTTATTCTCTCTATGTATCTCTCAGTCTTTGTGAGTCACTATTACGTTTACCTGTGGTCATGATAGACAGTATCAGATATTTATTTCCTTTTTGGCGAGTCTTATGAAACCAGTCATATTAATCGTTGAGTAATATTTCACACAAAATCAAAAGATAAAAATATATTTTTTATTTGTTTTGTGTAGAAAACAAAGCCTATTTTTAAGATTTCTTTGACAATTCTCATCACTGTAAAAAAAACTCAATAGCTATAGTAAAGTGAAAAAAAAATCAAGCATATCAATTAATATATTCATATTTATATGCCATTATATGTGTATCCGTTCCTGAATGTGTGCGGTTCCATTTGTGTGTGTGTACTGGTTTAGAGTCACTGTGATTTGTGTATTTTCAGTGCAGGACTGCAGGGCAGGTCAGCCAGAGGCCACACGCAGCAGCAAAGCCTTTATTTAAGAGCAAACAAAGAGACATGAATTAAACGCTTTTCTTTCCTTCAGGTTTTTTTTTTCCCCTTTTACAAGGCCCCTCCATTTCTCCTCCACACATACACACACATTCTTCCCAGAGAGAAACGAATTAGGCGAGATTGACATTGTTAACCATTAGACCTCCAGTTGTCTGTTTTTCATGACATTACAAAGCATCTATCTATCTATCTATCTATCTATCTATCTATCTATCTATCTATCTATCTATCTATCTATCTATCTATCTATCTATCTATCTATCTATCTATCTATCTATCTATCTATCGTTCTATATATCATTCTATCTATTGATCTATTGTTCTAACGTTCTAATGCATCTATCATTCTGTCGTTCTATCATTTTATAGTTCTATCTATCTATCTATCTATCTATCTATCTATCTATCTATCTATCTATCTATCTATCTATCTATCTATCTATCTATCTATCTATCGTTCTATCGTTCTGTCATTCTATCTATCATTCTATTGTTCTATTGCAACTATAATTAAACCAGTTTTTTTTGGAACATTGCCAGTTGGTTGAAAGCTGGAAGAGCAGTTGGCCCATATTCAGAGTCTAATTTCACACTAACACAGCTTCAGGTTCTCCCTCCACTCCTCTGTCCCCTATCCCTTCGTTTTTCTATATTCGTCAGTTTTCACTGAAACCAGAGCTCTCTTTCTGTTCATTATTCATCTGCCTGTCTTAGACGAGAGCGGGTATTCAGGGGCCTGGTCTACTCTCTGAGTTTCTTCATTAGCACACTTTATTTTTGCCTTTTGCCAGAAGGTGATATGTGCAGAAGAGCAAAAGCAATGTGTCCATTCATGATTTTTAAGCCTAGTGAATTTTAAGGGGCTTAAATGATTTATACCCTTGAAAATGTAGTTACATGATGAGCAGCAAAATCAGTCGTACTTTGCGTTTCCTTTCCTTTCCTTTCGGTCATTTTATTGACTTTGGTACCCCAAATAAGAGAAAATAAGATGGCTGGTGCCCCTGAGAATAAGAGCGATGTTGCGTAAAAGCTTCCTACAATCTAGCAGATACTTGGGTTTAACCTAATGTTCATGTTTTTCTCTCACACAGAACCAGGTGAGTTGTGCCAGTCCTTACCTAGAACCCAAGCATGGCCGCCTCTCATCCACAGAAACTTCACAGTCTCGCTCCTCTCACGAGGAGTACCGCTCCGAACCGCAAGGGGGCAGCAGCAGTGGAGGAGGTTCCCCAGCTCGGAAGTCTGCCAGCCAGCGGCGCTCATGGCAGGACCTGATTGAAACCCCTCTGACCAGCTCAGGCCTCCACTACCTGCAGACCCTGCCCCTAGAGGACGCTGTGTTCTGCGAGCCAGGGGCGGGTCTTTCTCCAGAATATCGCCGCCAATCCACTCTGCCTGCCCAGCGCACACTGATGCAGGAACATTACGGTCCCTTCCCAATGCTTGAAGGGGAGAGGCTTCGAGACCCTGTTAATGCAGCCGGGAAACCCCGCAGCTTCACCTTGCCTCGGGATAGTGGCCTGCATGCCCTCCTCACACCCTCCACCAGCATGGCAGAACAGCGGGACCCCAGCCGTAGGGAGCTCAGCCGTTCAAACTGCATCAATAACGGTGGGTCAACAGTGGTTCAAAATTATAAGATATATAAAACATACTGCATATATCATGCCCAAAATATAATATATCTCCAAACCGCTGATACTAGAGTTGGGTCTTGGGATATATATATACAGTCATAGCCAAAAATATCGGCACCCTTGGTAAATATGATCAAAGAAGACTCTGAAAATTAATCTTTATTGTTAATCCTTTTGATCTTTTATTTACAAAATTCACAAAAATATATCCTTTCATTGGATAATAAGAATTTAAAATGGGGGAAATATCATTATGAAATAAATGTTTTTCTCAAATACACGTTGGACACAATTATTGGTTGCCCTAGAAATTCTTATGAGTAAAATATCTCTGAAGTATATTCCCATTCATATTCACAATTTTGAGCACTCCAGGGTGATTATGAACATGAAATTATCCAGCCATGGCTTCCTGTTTCACAGAAATATAAATAGGAGGGAAAACAAAGCCCAAATTCCCTTAATCATCCATCACAATGAGAAAAACCAAATAATATATTTCTGATGTGCAGCAAAAGATAATTGAGCTTCACAAATTAGTGAATTGGCTTTAAGAAAAGAGCTAGGGCAGTGAAAATTCCCATTTCCACCATCAGGGCAATAATCAAGAATTTCCAATCAACAGAAAATGTTACAAAACTGCCTGGAAGAGGACGTGTGTCTATATCGTCCTAATGCACGGTGAGGAGGAGAGTTTGAGTGGCTACAGACTCTCCTAGGACCACAGCTGAAGAATTGCAGAAAATAGTTGAGTCTTGGGGTCAGAAAACCTTAAAAAAATTGTGAAACAGCACCTACATCACATGTTGTTTGGGAGGGTTTCAAGAAAAATTCTCCTAGCTCATCCAAAAACAAACTCCAGCATATTCAGTTATCAGACACGACTGGAACTTCAAATGGGACTGGCTTCTATGGTGAGATGAAACTAAAAAATTAGCTTTTTAGCAGCAAACACTCAAGATGGGTTTGGTGAACACTAGTGTTGTTTTTGGCGGCCTGTTTTAATTTTAGTTTTAGTCTAGTCTTTGTGTGAAGCTGTCATTTTAGTTTTTATTAGTTTTAGTCACGTTCATACTCTTTTTAGTCTAGTCTAGTTTTAGTCGATGAAAACTGATGACTATTTGCGTCTAGTTTTAGTCGACGAAAACTGATGACATTTAGTCTAGTTTTCGTAGACGAAAACTGATGACATTTTAGTCTAGTTTTCGTCAATGAAAAATGTATTTTAGTCTCTTTTTAGTAATACAATTCTATTTAACCCAGTCAATATAGTATAAGTACCTAGTAGTATAGACGGAACCAAAATTTTCTTTTAGCCAAACCCATTTTAAACAAGGTTATCTTATTATATTATTGTTACCTTATAGACTCAAGAATACATCCATTCCAGACACGGAAGACGCTCTGATTTGAATTTACAACATTTATTTTACCAACCAAACATGTTAGAAGTACACACACATCTCCCAAAGATGAACCCCGGCCATCGGCCCCTTTCTCTGTGTCAGACTTTATAACATTTTGTTTCGTCTCATTTTAGTCAACAAAAATTTTGAGACATTTTAGCATAGTTTTTATTTTGTAAACAACATTTAGTCTCGTTTTTATTCGTCAACAATATTGCATTATACATTTAGTTATCATCATCGCCACATGACCAGCATTTACGTTTCGTCTCGTCTCGTTTTCGTCACGTGATAAAGGTTCGTTGACGACGATATTTAGTCATATTTTTTGTTGACGAAAGCAACACTAGTGAACACAGGGATAAAAAGTACCCCATGTGTACACATGGCATCATGGATTCTATCAAATACCAACAGATAAAAAATCAATAAGTGACTGACTCTGTTAGAAATCGTATAATGGGCCATGTTTGGATCTTCCAACCGTACAATAATCCAAACACAAACCTCAAACACAACACAAAAATGGGTCACTGAGCATAAAAAACAAGCTTCTGCTATGGCCATTCCAGTCCTCTGACCTGAACCCTGTAGAAAATGAGTGAGGTGAACTGAAGAGAAGAAGCACCAACATGGAGCTGGGAATCTAAAGGGTCTGAAGTGATTCTGGATGAAGGAATGGTCTCTGATCTCTTGTCAGGTGTTCTCTAACCTCATCAGGCATTACAGGAGAAAATTTAGAGCTGTTCAACTGGCAAATGGAGGTTTCAAAAAGTGTTGAATAAAAGGTTGCCATTAATTGTGGCCAATGTGTATTAGAGAAAAACATTTATTTCATAATTACCTTTCCTCCCATTTTAAATTCTTATTATCCAATGAAAGGTTAGATTTTTGTGATTTTTTTAAATAAAAGATCAAAAGGATTAACAATGCAGATTCATTTCCACAGCCTTCTTTGATCATATTTACCAAGGGTGCCAATATTTTTGGCCATGACTGTATATATATATATATATATATATATATATATATATATGTGTGTGTGTGTGTGTGTGTGTGTGTCTAGGTCTATACTGTAGAAATAAATAAAAGAATATCTATTATATATAAATTTGTTTATATTTATTACTTATATATATATTATATATCAAATTAAAATAATGTAATTATATATATATATATATATATATATATATATATATATATAACATGTATATCAAATTAAAATAATGTAATTTATATATATATATATCAAATTTATATACAAATTTATATACACTCACTGGCCACTTTATTAGGTACACCTTGCTAGTACCGGGTTTGACCCCCTTTTGCTTTCAGAACTGCCTTAATTCTTCGTGGCATAGATTCAACAAGGTGTTGGGAACATTCCTCAGATATTTTGGTCCATATTGACATGATAGCATCACGCAGTTGCTGCAGATTTGTTGGCTGCACATCCATGATGCGAATCTCCATGCGTTCCACCACATCCCAAAGGTTCTCTATTGGATTGAGATCTGGTGACTGTGGAGGCCATTTGAGTAAAGTGAACTCATTGTCATGTTCAAAAAACCAGTCTGAGATGATTTGAGCTTTGTGACATGGTGCATTATCCTGCTGGAAGTAGCCATCAGAAGATAGGTACACTGTAGTCATAAAGGGATGGACATGGTCAGCAACAATACTCAGGCTGTGGGGTTTAAACGGTGCTCAATTGGTACTAAGGTGCCCAAAGTGTGCCAAGAAAATATCCCCCACACCATTACACCACCACCACCAGCCTGAACCGTTGAGACAAGGCAGGATGGAGCCATGCTTTCATGTTCTTTACACCAAATTCTGACCCTGCCATCTGAATGTCGCAGCAGAAATCAAGACTCATCAGACCAGGCAATGTTTTTCCAATCTTCTATTGTCCAGTTTTAGTGAGCCTGTGCGAACCGTAGCCTCCGTTTCCTGTTCTTAGCTGACAGGAGCGGCACCCGGTGTGGTCTTCTGCTGCTGTAGCCCATCTGCTTCAGGGTTCGACGTTTTGTGCGTTCAGAGATGGTATTCTGCATACCTTGGTTGTAACGAGTGGTTATTTGAGTTACTGTTGCCTTTCTATCATCTCTAACCAGTCTGCCCATTCTCCTCTGACCTCTGAAATCATCAAGGCATTTTCGTCCACACAACTACCGCTCACTGGATATTTTCTCTTTTTTGGACCATTCTCTGTAAACCCTAGAGATGGTTGTGCGTGAAAATCCCAGTAGATCAGCAGTTTTTCAAATACTCAGACCAGCCCGTCTGGCACCAACAACCATTCCACGTTCAAAGTCACTTAAATCCCCTTTCTTCCCCATTCTGATGCTCGGTTTGAACTTCAGCAAGTCGTCTTCACCACATCTAGATGCCTAAATGCATTGAGTTGCTGCCATGTGATTGGCTGATTAGCAATTTGTGTTACCAAGCAATTGAACAGGTGTACCTAATAAAGTGGCCAGTGATTGTGTGTGTATATATATATATATCTTGGGTTTTTTGGGGTTTTTTTTGCCAGGACAGATGCTAATTTGGTAATAAATAAATAAGTTACAAATGATGGATAATTATTAGAATATAATTATTATAGCCTATATATATATTTATTTAGATTAGGACTGTCAAATTGAGACTTCAAAAGTTTAATTTCCCCTGATCCATAAATTCTGTAATTAGTTTAATTAATTTTGATGTGACTTAATCCGGCTTTTGCAAAGGTACTACTACTGAATACCCTTTATTATTATTTTGCAACGTGAGTTGCTGTGCATGGCAGAAAATAAACGGTTCTGATGACAAGATCAGCTCAAATCAAGTCCTCTAAAACCTCTTTACCACGTTCTATTCGATTTTAATAACCCCTCTTATTATGAGAACAGTAGGCACAGCAGAGTTATTTTAATACATGTGTGAATTTATTTGAGTGCTTCGATATTAAATTGTTAAGAGCAGTGCTCTCACAGAGGAACGTGTGCAGGGATTTGAGGCTCTTTTTCTGTCTATATCTCTTCCTGTGTTGTCTTAGCTTCTGTGTCCTTCTCTTTTTACCCGTTTGAGTGTGTGTTGGTGCTGTATGAAGCATAAACAGTGTCTTAGTTGCAGATTTTTTTTAGCTGTGCTGTGAGGTTCCCCACTGAGATCTGTCCACTTGTTTCTTACATACATGCGCATGCAGGCATCTTCTTCCAGAAATAGCAGCATGCTCTTTCCTATGAAACTCATTTTAACCCTGCAGTATTGTTGTGGTTCTGTCACAAGCTCCTGACCCACTTCACTTTACTTTACTGTATGGTTTTGATTTACAAGGACAGTGCATCTTTATAGAGATTTCTGTAAGCCTGTTAGTTTTAACCTGTAGTACCTGGACATGTATCATGACCATAAATCGAAAATTGCCTAAGAATTTATAAATCAGAAACATGGATAGTCTTTTAAATAAATAAAATTTACATTTTAATTGTTACCCTGAGGGACACTAAAACATTTATCAGAACTTTAGCTTTCTCATTTTAGCTTCTTAAATTTAGCTTTGTATTAATATTCATTTAAAAAAAATAATTAAAATTTAATGTTTGTTTAATGCATCTTTTTTTTCCTACAAAAATAGTTTCAGACCACGGCCAGGTTTTCCAAAGGTTCATGAGGGAACTGCAGGGTGTTTGTGAGTTGATGAAAAGCTAATAATTGACTAAATCAATGAAGAGATGGATTTTGAAATTTAAAATAAAAATGACAATAAATCCTTTGAAAATAAAAAATAACCCTTACTGGAAAAGACAAAATATTGTATTTCTTTAGCTGCATGTCATTTCACCATTAAACATAAAAGAGTTATAAACATGCAAGTATGATGTTAAATTATTGAAATATTAACTTCAAAAGCTGTACTTCACACTGACAAAAAAGTTTGTGAATACCTGGTTGTTAATCAGCTTTCGAAGAACTTGTTTTAAAGTGCATAATCATACTGTTGATTATAAAACAACAGTCTATATGCTATATTACTACTTGCTTGACAACCATAAACTCTCTACAGATATGCAAATTAACTTTATTACTTGGAGGAATGATTGTTTATTTGGATTATTACTGTAAATGTAGCTACTTTTTACTTTACTTTTTTAAATGACTGTAATACTCTACCTCATGGATTATTTTAAAAAAGTGAAGTGACATTCAGCCAAGTATGGTGACCCATACTCGGAATTCGTGCTCTGCATTTAACCCATCCAACGTGCACACACACAGCAGTGAACACACACACACCGTGAACACACACCCGGAGCAGTGGGCAGCCATTTATGCTGCGGCGCCCGGGGAGCAGTTGGGGGTTCGGTGCCTTGCTCAAGGGCACCTCAGTCGTGGTATTGAGGGTGGAGAGAGCGCTGGACATTCACTCCCCCCACCTACAATTCCTGCCGGCCCGAGACTCGAACTCACAACCTTTGGATCACGAGTCCAACTCTCTAACCATTAGGCCACGACTTCCCCTATTATTATTGCTTTAACCTTGTAGTTAGCAGTAAATTATGAATGGGCTATTAATTCTCTCCTGTTTTCTGTTTGGTCTGGTGTCCGGGTAGACTCATTTCTCTCCACAAACCTCACAGGAAGCCGCCCATTTGCTGCTGGATTACCACTCTGTTTATCTCCCTCGTGTTACTTTTCATCTTCCCCTCGTCTCGCAGTCTATGGCCTCATGGCTCATTGCCATCTCACCATCTATATTCCCCATCTCGCTGCCCATCTCCACTATCTCACCACCAATCTGCCCATCTCACTTCCCATCGGCTTTTTCCCAACTTTCTCTTCTAATATTCCCCTTTTTCTTCATCTCAGACAGATCTCCAGCAGCCCTTTATATATAATCCCAGTGGCTTTTAATGAGCTTCCCTCTTATCTGTGTCTGCTATATAGCTCTGTTTCTATCTCTCTCTGGAGGAGTAGGGGGCATCTGTTAGTCATCCGCAGAGCCCATTCGTGCTGTACTACATACTGAAGAGAAAAGAGAGGCGCAGCCTATTGATCGTGACTCTCAATCGCATGTTTCCCAGCAACTGGAGAGAACGATTGGGTCGTGCAAAGCCAGAGTTTTCAGAGTTCTGTGCCATTTAACAAGTTCTAAAAGAATCACAAAGAGCTTTAAAACTTAATTGATTTACTCCGGTTTAGTCGTTGTTATTGTAATCTGTCACATGGCTAACCAAGCGGTCGAAAAAATGCTTTTTCTTTCAAGTTATTGCAGGCGTGTAATAAAAGCAGGGCTTGCCAGCTTTCACCCTAAATATACAAAAAGTAATATGCTAAAAAAAAGTTAGAGAGACGTGGCCTGACTTACTGATCTAATGATTTTTGACATAATGGGGCGTTGGTGCATAAATGGATAATGCCGGAATTAATCATTATTTAGACTTTATTCACAATTTTCTTTTTTTTTGTATTCAATTGATTTTCATCTACAGCTGTTCTGTTTTAACCTCCTTATTCAGTAATCATTCAAACTTGATTCCATTGCCAAATGTGACATATATTATATCTGCAGCGTGTGGTGGGAGGCACAGTGTGGGACTGCTGTCCTCTTGTGGTTGTTCAAAACAGTGTCTAAATACACACCCTACATACAGTATCTGCTAATAAGTCCCAGCACTAGATACTGTTCATGGCCCACGTGTTTTACCTACACAAACACTACAACAACAGGACTGGAGTGACTCAACCTATTTCCTGACTAACACATGAGCACCTGGATATACAGTACACATGCAGACAGAAAGAGCAAAAAAACACACACAACATGCCACCTGCTTGACAGAATGTCTGTCAGAGTGATTGACTGCCAAACCTGAGTAGCCTTAACAGAGTTTTTCTCTGCTGTGTTAAATTAAATGAACATAGCATTTTAAACACTTATGAGATCTGTCTTCTAGTCTTGCTGTCCTTCTTTACGTGTCTACCATCACCAAACTGCACTTACTCAACCCATTAGACCATCTTAGACCACGTAAGACCACCAAAAGACCATATTAGACTAGCTAATAATTATGATTGAGTTGACCAACTAATAACCAGCTTAAATCAGATGATCATCTTATACTATTTTAGACCAGCTACTGGTTATGTTGACCAGCTGATGATCAATAAATGACCAGCTTAAACTAGCTAATAGACAGCATAGATCAGGAATGGCTATCTTAGACCAGCAAATAACCATCTTAGCATTTTATACCATGTTAGACCAGCGAATGATCAGCGTAGACCATGTTAGGCCAGTTAATGATTATGTTGACCAGCTGATGATCAATAAATGACCAGCTTAAACTAGACAGTCTAATAGACAGCTTAGATCAGTGAATGGCTATCTTAGACCAGCGAATGACTATCACATCTTTGACCATGTTAGACCATCCTATCACCATTTTAGACTGTTATACCAGCGAATGATCAGCTTAGACCATGTTAGACCAGATAACGATTATGTAGACCAGCAAAAGACTAGTTTAAACCAGCTAATGACCACCCAGCAAACAAGCCTGCAAGGCCTCTGAGATTTTGCTCATTGGTAAAATGTTGGCCCCTTAGTGCTGGCCCTACACGGGCAACCCTCACATAGCCCACACTATTAATCTACAACTGGGGTGCCCAACCCTGGTCCTGATCAAACACATCTGAACCAACTAATTAGGATCTGAAGGAGCAGTTGATAATTACAGACAGGTTTGTGTAATCAGGGTTGGAGCTGAACTCTGTAGGAAGGTAGATCTCCAGGAACAGGATGCACCCCTGATCTATAACAATACTTTCACTTTAAATACTTTTCAGCAACTATAACTTAAGTCTTTGGGAAAAAACAGTTATTATACATATGAAATGGATGCAGTCACCACATAACTAATGTCTATATTGTCAAAAATGTACAGTAGTCAAAGGGATTTCAAATCAATGGATTTATTAAATACAAAACAGAAAACATTCAATTCAGGTTAATACAGCTACATATAGCCAAAAATTTAAATACACAAAAGTACAACAACAAAAAAAACAAACAAAGCTATATAAGATTGTAGGATTTCATCATGTGAAAGCTGATCTGTAGTACATCAATGTCCAAAAACTGTCCATAGCTGAAGTTTGCTGATAGCAAATGAATAATCCATCCTCTTGTAATGAAAACAATCCACAGCTCTCAAACACCAGACTCTTCCTAACCAGGAACAATCAAAAATAGTCTATGGTCTCACGTCGAAAAGAACTGTAAATCCATATTCAAACTGGACCATGATGTGGTAACCTCACCAATAAAGAGTCCTTCTAAAATGCATACAAATACACTGTCTTAAACTCTTAGCATAAATCCAAACACAGGCCATACATACGTGTGTCATCTCTGCAAAAAAAACAAAAAAACATCAGCAAGGTACACTTTTAAAAAGAAAAAAGAAACTCCTTTAGACTGGGCTTGAAATGACACATTTCCCAACCAGGACACAGCACAATGTGTTCAACAGGTGTGCCATGCTGGCTACTGATGCTTGCTATTGCTAACCTTCTACCACGTGACTTTACTTAAGGAAACCTAAAACACCCATCCCTAGTGGTAAGGAAGAAAACTGCCCACAAAATTCTTATTAACAGGCTCATGTCTGGCCCACACTGGGCCATCATTGGATTAATGTGGGCAGTCCCATAGTGTGGGCTGCTCACAGAGAGCCTGCGGTGAGCCCAAAGCTGTGGGCCTCGTCTGGGCAAGCCCACACTGGGCCTGTTTAGGTTTGATGTGGGCTGGCCCTAGCCCACTGTGCCCGCAAAAAGCCAGCATCAGCCCCGCAAGAACATGTTTGCAGGGCATCTTAGAGTATGTTAGACCATCTAAAACCAGCTAAAGACCCACTTAGATCACGAAAGACCATCTATTGACCATCTGAGACCAACTAATTATCATGTTGGTATGCTAATGACCAGCTTAAACCACGTAATTAACACTTAGTCCATGTTAGACCAGTAATGGCAATCTTAGAAACCATCTAACGTATTCCAAAATACCTCTTCAATTCTAAGCTAGATTTTTAAGCAGGAAAGTGTTAAACACATTGAGAAGGGCAGATGTGTGTGTGTGTGTGTGTGTGTGTGTGTGTGCATTGCAGACAGACAGAGATGGAGAGAAAAAGAGATGTTGTGTTGGCACAGAGATACCTAGCACCCGTTTCTTCAAACGATAACAGATAAAAACCGAGACGGCAAGAAAAAATGTTCCCATATTTACATAAATCTGAGCCTGATTAAGCATTTATCTATGGCAGCCTGATGAAAGACACTTCTCGTCCAGGTCTTATGTCATTTCTCTCTTTCTACCTTCACAATTCCAGACTAACAAACTAAATAAATGAGCCGAGCATCATCAGCATACAAATACCAGCCTACACACCTGATTGAACATTAAAATGCACAGCTTAAATGTTGCAATCTGTTTATTTCTGTTCCAATCCCACTCAAAATTGTGCCTTGCTGGTCGAGCCACCCCTCATTAACTCTGGCTTTCTGTGGCACCCCCCCACAGGCGGGGAGCAGGAGTGCCATGGGCAGGCGGATTCGCTTGGTGATTTGTACCGGGCGCTGGAGCGTGCCAGTCTGTCGCCTATTGGTGAGCACCGCCTTTCCACCCGTTTGGAGTACAAACACCTTTTCATCCGGCGTTGCAACGATCCACAGCTAAATGACAAACTGCATCATCTTCGCATCCTGCAGAGCACGCTAAAGGTATCTGACCTCTGCTGCCGCATGGGTCCCACTGCACCGTGTGTGCCTGTTTGTTTCATCTGTCCCGTCTGCCCATCCGTCCCTCTCCGTCTGTCTGATGTCTGTGGGGTTCTGGGGAAAGCAGGACTTTTGTGTGTGTGTTTCCATTTTGACACAATGACTTAGCCAAACTGCTATCCCAGAATCCCATCCATGTTAGACGGAGTTCTCTGTCTGGTGTGGGAGGTGGGTTTTGGCCAAACTCTGAACCCTGCTTTTCTGTGTTGGGTTAATCTGGTTTAGGCTTCACCTGGTGCCATTGGGTCTTCCCATGGTTGGATCACTCAGTCCGTGCCTATGCTGTGAACCCCCCCTCCAACGCCAGGCTGTTACACTGTGCTTATTATGTTGGGGCAGAGCCTCCAGTTGCATTGTGGGTATTATAAACAGTTGGTCAATAGAAAAGAAATGTTCCAAAACATAGGATCCAAGGTGGACCATTAATTATGAGCTAATGACAATCTTAGACAAACTAATTACCAGATTATGACACGTTTAACCAGGATAATGACCATCTTACACTAGTTAATGACCAATTTAAATCAGCTAATGACCATCTTAGACAAGCATATGAGCAGCTAATGACTAGCTTATGCCATCTTAGACAAGCTAATGTCCATCTTAGACTAGCTAATCACCACGCTTACTACCTAATAACCAGTTAAGACCAGCTAATAACAAGTTTAAAGCAAATAATGACTATTTTAGACCAACTTATAACCATGATAGACCAGCTAATAATCCGTTTTGACCTGTTAATGATCATTTTAGACCAGCCAATTTCTATATTGACCACCTAATAATCAGTTTAGACCAGCTAATGACTATCTTAGACCTGCTAATCACCCTGTTGACCAGTTAATAACCAGTTAAGATGAATTAATAACCATCTTAGAACAGATAATTACTATCTCGACCAGCTAATAGCCAACTTAAGCTAATTACCATTGGTAAGGCCAAACTTTTCTCTGAACCCTGCTTCTCTGGGGGTTAACCTGGTTTAGGTCTTCCCATGGTTGGGTCAGTCAGTCTGTGAACCCTCCCTCCAACCCCAGGCTGTTACGCTGTGCTTATTATGTTGGGGCAGATCCTCTAGTTGCATTGTGAGTATTATAAAAAGTTGGTCAAAAGAAAAAAAAGTTTCCAAAACCAATAATGATGCACTAATGACCAAATCATGACCTGTTAAAACCAGGTGATGACCATCTTAGACCAGTTAATGAATTGTTTAAACCAGCTAATGAGCATTTTAGACCAGCATATGAGCTAGCTTAGACAAACTAATGACCATGTTGACTAGCTAATAACCAGCTAATCACCTTATTGACCAGCAACTAACAAGTTTAAACCAACTAATGACTATCTTAGACCAACTAATGACCATGATAGATCAGCTAATCACCAGGTCGACCAGCTAATAACCAGTTTTTACCAGCTAATGATATCTTAGACCTGCTAATCACCATGTTGACCAGCTAATAACCAGTTTAAATGAGCCAATACATGTCTTAGACCAAATAATCACTATGTTGACCAGCTAATATTAGCTAGTCTAATATGGTCTTTAATAAAAAACAAAAAAACAATTAAAACTTAAATGAGCTAATGACCATTGGAAAGGCCAAACTCTTCTTTGAACCCTGCTTCTCTATGTGGGATAACCTGGTTTAGGCTCCACCTGGTGCCTTTTTTTTTTTCTTCCTGTGGTTGGGTCAGTCGGTCCGTGCCTCTGCTGTGACCTCCCCCCCACCACCCTTCCCGGACTGCTGCGCTGTGCTTATTATGTTGGGGCAGAACCTCCCATTGCATTGGGAGGGTATTATAAACATCCCTTATCACTCAGACTTGAATGAAAGAAGGTTAATTGGGGGCACGAAGCTCCACAGTGCCAGAGGACTCCAGTCAAGTCTGAGCATGCTATGTGTGTTTGCGTGTTTGTCGCTCTGCTCATCTAGGTTGAGTCCACATCGCTTCACGTCTACGCTAACCGCCTGTGGCGTGCTTGACTATGACATCCTAAACACTGTATGAAGGAGACTGTATCTGTAATGCCCACCCTCCACTGCTCTCTTTCTTCACTCCCATAGGACAGGGAGGGCGAGGTAGCACTGATTGACAAGCTGCTGGCCAATCCTAAGCTCACGTCCTCAGAGTTCCAGGAATGGAAGAAAGTTTACATGGAGCTGTTTTCATCAGAGACGCAGCGGGACCGTCAGCCAAGCCCCGCCTCTGAGCCCAGCCCTGCCGCCACACCTGAACCCGCCCCTCGCACACCCTCCCTCTCACACACACACTCCTACATTGAGACTCATGTCTGACGCACACAAACGCACGCTGCGATCACTCTACACGAAAATGCCGCAACATTATTTGAAGTAGTCGTCGCTCACAACCAGCGGACACAGTCTCACTTCCATGGACCTTAGGCTGGACATTGAAGCTAAAGTAAGGTTTGAATTGGTGTTTGTGGACATTTTAATTACGAGGCTGTGAGGAATATTTATGTGCAGAATTAACATTTATGTATATCATAATGGATTGATGCATGATTCAAGATTTATAATTTCAGTAAATAAGTTACATTATTTAATAATTAGTATAAAATTAACCAAGAGAGCATCTCAGATTACACTTTAAGTAAATACTGTCAAGTTTGGCTTTCTTTGTCATTATTCATATTTGTTTGTATCCATTGAAGCAATGCAAGTTAAAATTTGTTATTTTCTTGCTCAGTTATGAAATATAGAGTTTATGTTCTATAATATTCTGAGAATATATTTGGAATCGCAATATATTGACAATATATTCATATATTTTACCACAGCATATTAGTATCATATCAGTTATAGCCATGTTTTTTTTTTTTTTTTATATATATATATAAGATTTTTTATTTGAATTTAAATGTATCATGACATTTTTGATATATCAGCCAATAGTTGATATTTAATTGTGCATGCGCTTCTATTTTTACATTTGGATTACCTGTCATCTAGCACACTTAAAATTAATGTTTAAAAACTATTATTAACTAATCATTTAAAAACAAATCTTAACATGAATATCTATTTTACATACTGTACATTACAATTTTGTGATGCCTAAATTCACTTAGCATTTTACAGTACACTATTTAGTGCTTGATTATTTTAAATGTATTTAGAAGAAATTGGATGACAATTTTCATTTTGGGCATAAAAATAATTATTGGCACAATTTTATGATTTTTAATTTTAGTTCATCCCAAAGATTCGTTGTAAGGCTGAACAGTCGACACCAAGGTCTCCACCATTTCAACCTGTTAAACATACTGTACTTTTATGCCTCACAGTCTCGTTTTAATTTATGTCAAATTTGATACAGCATCTTCCCTGATTAAGGTCCATAAACACAAATTCTCCTCACTTTTGCTTGTACTCTCACATCCTGACAGAAACCGCAGACTTAGTCTACATGTGCTATTTAAATACTTGAAAAACATTGTTTATGCACGCACAGATAGCTGTACAAACAAAGCTCTCTCAATGGCTCGACTCGCAACCCACAAGCTTCAGAGTATGCCACTTCTGTACACAGGGTTGCCATGGTTACCAGTCCTCCAAGTGGCTCAGACAAGGAGAGACAATGCTGTCGCACCGAGAACAAACCTGGCCAAACCACCACTAGACAGGAAGCTGAGATAGAACCAGAGCACTTGAACTTGGAAATGGAAACTACGGACTTGAACTCTGAGAGAAAATGCACATCCGAGGCGCCTTTCGAACTCTAAACACACTGACTGGCATACGCTACCTGTGTTTGTCTGTCTTTTTGAAGCAAATCTCTGGACACACAGACGGTCATCACACATGTTGTCTGCCATGTTTATATGCTACTTTAGCTATATACTCTATTGTATCATACTATATATTTATGATCTGTTGTTATACATCGGCTGGCCCCGACTTATAGCACTTGTACATTCGTGTGGAAGTTGTGTGCGTGTGCATGAACATGGAACACTGATGTGGTTGTCTCATCTCACCACAATCTCCGTAGAGTGTTCGGATATACCAAGAAAAGGCCTTTAAAGGAATATTCCTGGTTCAAAATCAGATCAGTTCTATTGACAGCATCTTTGGCTCGGTGCCAGTTTCCACAGTCAGTCATTTTGGCTCAACCGTAATAATGCTCTTAAAATGGAAGTCTATGGGGCAAGGCAATTTACAGGCAAAAAAGTGCAGCTTGTATTTGTGTCTCTAAAGTTGCCTAAATAATCCTTGTGAGACTTTTCTAGGAGCAGAACTTTTGGTAATTCCTGAGGGTGGATTTGTCTCTGTGTAAACAGACTATAAGGTTTATAGAGTTCACAGTCAAAAGATTGGATATGGACTTTCAGTTGTAATGTTTTAAACTGTTTTATTTATTATAAGAAATGTATTATTTGATATAATAATAATAATAATAATTATTATTATTATTATTATTATTATTATGGATGTACAGTCTACCATATTATTATTTTTTGATTGTATCAGTCAACTACAGACACAATTAGATATTACATTGTACATTAAAACTGTCACAATGCCTAAATTCAGTGCATTTATTGCAAATGAACAGCGAATTTAAGTGTTTTATTTGTGATTTATTTAGATTTTTCATTCAATTTATTTACAACAGAATAGAATTTTTATATTTTATCAATTATTGTCCATAACATAGATATAATTATTGGCTTATCCGTATCGGCCACTTTTTATATACCAGTGCATCTCCAATAATAATCATGCTTATTGTTATGATTATTATGATTATCATGCATAATGTTTAAGTCCCCTGGATCTATGAGTTTTTGATGTTGATCAATTAAAACAAGGCTGTGAGGCATACAATTACAGTATGTTTAATAGGTTGAAGAGTTTGTTTGTTTTGAGTGTTCAGCCTTAAAATGAAACTTTGGTATGAACTGAGATCAAAAATCGTAAAATTGTGGCTGATACAATAAACCAATAATTATTTTCATGCCCAAAATTAAAATTTCATTCAATTTTGTCTAAATATATATATTTTTTCTTAAACACTAAAAACTGAATGTTGTACTGTAAAATGCTACAAGTGAATTTAGGCATCACAGAATTATAATGTACAGTATCAAAATGAATATTCATTTTTAAAATTAGTTTTTAAATGATTAGTTAATAATAATAATAATAATAATAATTCATTACATTTATATAGCGCTTTTCTGCTTTTCTAAGCACTCAAAGCGCTCTACATTGTGAGGGGTGGCGTCTCCTCGTCCACCACCAGTGATAACAAAGATAACCAATAATAGTTTTTAAACATTAATTTTAAGTGAGTATTAGATGACACTCACTTACAATTATGTTGTAAACATCAATTTCTACATATATTGGGGTCCAGTGCCTTGTCCTAATTAGAAACGAGTCAAAATAATTGAATGTGGTAATTGACAGAATGCTAAGATTGCTGTGTCATCTTGTATTGAACCTGGAATATTTCTGTGCCTATGCCGTGAACACTTCTCGACAGAGCGTAGCGCCTTGCCAAACTCAGCCTCTGATAACGGATGAGCATTCAGTGAAGTGTGTGGGCTTTGATTGGTAGAAAATTGCACGAGCTCCATTATCCTGAAGCAGCATTATCTCTGTAACTTGAGTCAAATTATGGAAGTTCTCTCTTTACTACGGTTTCCTGATATTATGAGGTGAAATTATGTGTCTCTTCGCAAATGAGAATTCATAATCAAAAACAGATTTACACGTGATGTTCCTAGCACAAAAATGTGCATCCTTGAGTGAGCAGGGACGGCACTTACAAGTGATTCTGTATCCGTATGTTGTGCACAAGGTGTGCCATTCATTTTTAATGCTTAATCTCAAAGAAATTTTTATGGACTATTGTGTTCACTTCAAAAAAATTTAGGAGAACTTAAAGGACATGTTATGTTTCAGTATTGTATACCTCTGTTTGGATTCAAATTTTCGGTTTCTACAAGCTGCCATGCAGCTGTCCTGAACAGTGCTGCTAGTTTAGGGACATTCATGTCAAGACAACAGTGAGTTTTTATGACAGCCGTGGTCATCACGACACATCGTTGGTCTCAGCCCAGGGACTCGCCTCACGGCTCGGCCGATCAAAGCTGTTGCCCTGAACTCAACCCAGCATCTGTCAGAAGCAGCAACTCGATCCTGAAATTACATGTATGTCAAAGTTCAGGAGGTCGTCCGTCTTTATAAACTCTCAGAGCAAAACATCTCTTGCTGCATGGCCTGTAGATACACCACAGTCACATTTATTTTTTAGTTTTTTTTGTTTCTAAACCGAAGCTGCCAAATGATTTAATATCAGTGTTTCAGCTGTCAGGAAGGCTGTGCAGACCAAGAAGCACTCAGGCGCTCAGCAGACACAAAGATGCTTTATGTGACATTTTTAAGAACACGCTGAATGTTCAGAAAAGAGTTTATTGTACTGTATGATAGGATGTGTATTATATGATGTATATTGACATTTCAGGTATGACATAATGGAGTACATTTCATTCTGTATGTAATCTAAGACAATGTTAGCTTGATTTTGACTCAGTGAGTGACTCAGGTGCTGATGTGTCCGTGGGAATCATGGGAATGCATTAGCTCTTAGAGAAAGTGATTACCAGTGGATTTAGAGCTACTAGAATGGATGTCTATTGGTATTTTACATAAGTAATATATCAAAGTTATTCTTAATTTAGTGAAAACCATGTTATGTTTCTTTAGGAGCCCATTTTTTAACACAAAATTGTTGTAAAACATTCTGTTCATCAATATCTGTGCTGCTGCCTGTCTTTATTATGAGTAGGGCATGTAATTTGGGCAGTGCAGTTTCCTATGTGTTGTGTTTAGAGTACAACCTGGTAAAGTTTACTTTATTTATTACATTATTTAAAAAGAGACTTGTTGCTTTCTCCAGATTTCAGTGTGGTTATACCTAGAGTCAATAAACTTTTATGGATGTAGTCATGCTTTATTTATTTTTTTGTATGCTTGATATTTACACTTAAATGAGGCTCGATTTTTGAGGCTGGTGAATCCTATAAGTTTTTTATTATAACTGGAGAAAGCTTTCTGTTAGTATTCCCATTCATCAATGGCAGTTTCTCAGCTGGCATTTCCAACCTGGATGTTGCCATCTTTGGCTTAAAGGTGAGTGCCTGACCATAAACAATCGCCTGAGAGCTCGGCAGCCTGTCGAGCAATGGGTGAGGGCATATTTCTCCAATAGGTGGTTCAAAATAGATGCTCATGTAAATATCCTAGAAAGCTGTTCTTTTTTCTTTCAGAAGCTTGCTGGTTTCCAGGCTGTTCAGTGAAGGTAATGGACTCAGCTTACAAAAATGAATGGAGATTAACTGTTGGGTTTGTTCTGAGTCTTGGGTTGACAATGGCTTTCCTTTCTTTGGGCAGTTCAGATGGGAAAATCAGATTTTCTAATCAGCAATAGTCTAATCAGCAAACAAGGTTAGGCTGCTCATACTCAAATGTCACTAATTGTCTATTATTACCAGCAAATTTGTGTTCACAGTGATTAATAAATTAGTACAAAAAACTCACAAGCTGCAACAGACATTTTTAGCAGTAAAATCTTTTATTTATGCTTTTCCGTCTTAGCTACTCATTTGCATTGATTCATTTGTAGACTTATGTCAACAGTATTCATTTTACAAACTCAAGCCTACATATTTTTATATAACCCAGAAATGGTTACTACTACATCTAAAAATATATATTATGAAGTATATGATTAAGTTACGATATACATGCCAGCCTAGTTACTGATACTGATTTCTCTGTTTTACAAGATTTCTGCTCAACTACTGTATTTGCAGTTCACTTTATTAATTTATATTGGTATTCTAATGACATTATATTATCTGTGATGTGTCATCTAGATTTCCATGCATTGCCTGAGTTATCAGATATATCTGTGACTATGCAATTTTGTTTATCATTGCTCACTAAAAATCTCCTCATCCTCCTTCCTTTGTTCATCTGCATCCCACACACACTCAATGATCTTGATACTTGTCCTTGCCCACTTTGACTTCCAACGTACCCTTCCAAATCAATGGTCTAATTTGGCTTTCTCACTCAGCGTCTGTGAGTGTAATCTCCTTTCACAGTCTGTATCGAACATTCATGGCAGCTGTCTCTCTGTCATAAGACATTATGACTGTCACCTTTGATCTTCACTCAGTGCCAAATAGTCAAATCTTGTCCAAATTTGTCCTTATCTAGATTACTTTTCCATTTGTTTGTCTGTCCTTTCTTTACGCCTTTCAAGATGCAATGACCGGAGTGTGCAGTGGTCTGAAATTCCATCCTTAGTTCTGTCCTTTTCTCCGGTGTCTTTAAAGGATTTATGCCATTTCTCAGGACAACGTCTTTATGACAAGTCATCTATCAATGTCAACTAGTGACCTAGTTTCAGGAGCTCCTTACTGCTTGCTGTTAAACACTTAACAGCATTATACCCCCACTAAGGTCTTCTATATCTGGGTAAATAGAAATCCTGTTTTCCCTGCCACTTTACAATCCATGGATCCATGACACAAAGATAACCTCTGTCCTTCAACTCTCTCTGCCCCATGACAGCCATCTGTTTGTCTGTGTGTATGTGGGATGGTGTTTGTAATTTACTTTTAGGTCTCCGGAGGGGCTTGAAGAGTCATTATGGCACACTGAATCCCACACAAGGGTCCTGGTAGTTTACACACCTCTCTCCAGGCATCATATGCCGTGTCATACTCCAGCACATTTGTTGTACACACCTCCTGCCCTTCCTGCCATTTTCTCCCCCCGAACACAAGCACACGTCTTTCCCCTGTAGCGGTCAAACCATAGCAGAAGCGGTCATTCAGTAGGGGCTTTAGACGGGTCCACAGGTCTTGCTCAGGACTGTAGCATTCAATGTCACAGAAGGGCTCATACATTCCCAAAAAGGTGTAAATTCTTCCCCTCACTGTTGCCATCTGGTGGCCAAATCTGGCAACGGACATGTTAGAACGTTTCTGCCAGGCATGCCCTTTAACAGCATTCAGAAACAGCACTTCTTTGCTACTCTCTGGGTTGTTGACGTGGATTCCGCCTGAGATGTAGATTCCTGTTCCAATAGTGGCACAGGCATGCCCATGAACTGAATACGGTAGGGATACGCCACTGCGCCAGCACCCTTCCCTCATATTGTACCTTTCCACAGATGACAAAGCAGGCTCACCCCTCTGGCCACGTCCACCGATAGTAAATATAACACCTTCCGCCACACAGCAGGCAAACTGTGCCCTCTTCTGCAAGAGTGGTTCCATCTCCTCCCACTGCTCAAACCGTGGGTCATACCGCCACACCTGGTCAGTCACAGTCATCACAGCACTCTTCTCATTCTCCTCATCCACATGCACCAGCTCACCACCTAGTATGAATAGAAAGTTCCCAACAACGCATACTCCCTGGTGCTGTAGTTTATTTGGTAGGGATGTTGAGAGAGGCTGGAATTTCTTACTGCGAGGTTCATAGGTTAGGATCTGATTCTGGGGCCTGTTTGCTTCTGGTCCTCCTCCCACCAGAAGAATCTTGCTCTTTGTGGCTCTTAGGCTGGTGTGGACACTTTGTAGTAGTGGTTGTAGGGAACCCTGAAGGTGGTAGTTAAGTGCTTTCTGCACTACGCTGTGGACGAATGGTGTACGTAAAGCAGGTTTAAGTGCACTAAGTTGAGACAGCTCTTTAGGTGGAATCAAACCAAATCGGATCCGACTAAGCAATGCATTACTTTGCAAGGCAGATTGTGGGTTGCACTCTAGCCAGTCCAAAACCAGCTGCAGAAGGTCTATTTCCTTCACTCCCGGCATCTCCTCAGCTACGAGCACATCTTGCAAAGAATCAATGTTTAACTCCATTAGCTCAGCCTTGTATTCCTCAGATGTTAGTATTCTGCACATGTTACTGCCAATAAAAGAGTTGCTGTCGTCGAATGCTTCAGAAAGGCTGTAGCGAGCTGCTATGTTAGCAAAAAAGCAGCAGTTGTCAGGAGCAATGCTTTCAGAGATGTACCGAGTGCAAAGATCCACAGCATGGGTGATCTGTAGATAGCAGGCAGCCTGTAGAGTGACCTCCAAAGTGGAGGGTGACAGTGAGATCCATGAGGTGTAGATGAAGTCCAGTATCTGCTCCAAGCCCAGAGATGACAAGGCTGGCAAGCTGATAGTACGAGCACCGGATTCCAGAGTGTAGTCCTGAAACATGGACCAGAAGTATTCGCTGGAACAGGCTAGCAAAGTGCGATGAGCAGGGAACTCCACACCTTCTGCCTCCAAAACAACATCACACATTCGACCCTCCAGACGCAAGCTCTGGTACCGAGACAAAACCCCTTCTCCATGATTGTTGCTGAGCATCAGGTAGTAATTCATCACTTGGAGAGGAAGGGAGAGAGATAAAGGGAGTCCAGGGAATTTAGGAGTGAATAAAAGTAAGACAAAGCACAAAAGGAAGAGGAAAGAAAGAGAAGGAGGCAGAGGTGGTTAGGTCGACTTGCTCCTGCAAAAGTTGTCGAGATTAAAGAAAATAAAAAGGTCAGTACACCAGCCACGTCTGTTGGGATGTGGTCCATGACTTCTGCAGGCATCAAATGCATAAGTGCAAAGGGGAGGGTCAACCATTTCTCCTCCACCCAGTGGGCAGACAAACCTTTTGCCTCAACAAGATAGGCATGTGTTTTCTACCAGATCTCTAGAAGGGAGGGTGGAATGATGGACAGACATTTCGGGGCCACAGAGGGTAAACACAACTTCGAGCTAGTTGCCCTTTCCATTTAGCTAGATGGGAACACTGAGAGGGGTAGGGATCAGACTGGGGGTTTATTATGATATGCAGATCTGAGGTCATCTCTTGATAAATAAGGGAGTTAGTCAGCACTGTGGATTTCTGTCTGTCGCCACCAGAAGCCATATCTCACCAAGGTGACAGGAATAGAAACTCAGAGTTGATCAGAGGGACAGTCAGGACACAGTCTAGCCAGAAAAGAGAAATTAAATTGCCTAGAGGACAACGAGGACCATGGGGAGATTTTTCAGTCAGGAAAACACAAAGACAAAGAAATAAAGATTGTTTACAGTGTGCAAGTGTGATTAACAGGAGAATGTAGAAATCAACTTGTTTATGTTGGCTAGATCACTGAAGAGTGAGGTTGATTTATTGACTTGTAGTGTGTAAGTGTGATCCACAGCGAAAAGGACACATCTCAACCTCGTGAACATCATAACCCTCATCCTCCCTGAATAGCTGCTGGCTCAGAGCTGGGATAGGGCAGCATCAGGCTAGATTGCGGGGAGGGGGTATTAAATATAAGAGTGAGGGGTGATTATGATAGAGCTTCTGGTTACATTCTCACACCCTCTGCACATGATCACACTGGTTTCTCCACTGTCTAGATCATTTGCAATACAACACATCTACGAGGTAATTGGTAACAGGAGATACTTGTGAATGCACTCACACTCAAGTGCAACTGCAACTGGTCATGATGAATCATAGAGGGGTGTGCTTGTGTGTTTGCTACTTGTGTCTCAAGGAAGTGATTCTGTAGACTCACTGTTTGTACTGCCAAATCCTGTGCTCACCTTATAACCCCTTTGGATTCTCGCTTTAAAACAAGTAATTGGCCTTTTAGGGACCTTGGCATTCTTTCCACTCAAGCTCGTTGTGCATCGGTGGATATATTTAAATGCACATTACAACTTCAGGGGTCTAAATTAGACGCGTTAGTTATGCTGCACATTTTATATTTCGTCAACAAAACCAGACTCTACTTCTTTGCATGCTTGAAGATCTTTTGCAGGATCGTGCTCTCTTCCATCTATATATATTATTTATGATCAACAGTTTTACTTCTGATGAGTTTTTTTCATGCATTTAATTGCAGATACAACTGATTTATGTGTTCACTCACTTTCAGGCACTCTCTGGTCTCCCTGTTTTGACCCTTCAGCCCAGAATGCTGTCAGACCTGAGTGGCATTCTAAATATAAGTGTCTGTTCTTCTTGTTAGGGGTTTTGTTTGGCTCTAGTGGTCATGGTGAACTATTTTGATATTATCTGGTGTACATAAGGCTTACAGGTGAGAAATTCCTTTGAATTAACACACATTTCATTCTGAAATGTATAATGGAAAGCATATTGTAGCAGAGAAGACTGTATCAAGAAATCGACGGAAGTTTAGGTATGCTGAGCTTCTCGGTTAGAAGTTTTAGAACTACAGGCTCTCTCTGCATTGCATTGTGGGTATTAAGGCTAATTAATTAAGGCCTTCTTGATTAGTTAAGACAGCTGCTCACTCTCTCTGTGTTCCAGGCACCACTGCCACTATCTCTCATTCTCTCAACCAACTTCATGAGGTGCATCCTGGGAAGCTTTTCCAACAGGTTTGAATGTATTTCAATGTACACTGGACTCTTGTTGGTTGCTTGTCTTTCACTTCATGATCCAATTCACAACATACATTGTTTCAAAGTAGCCTTACAGAAAACAGAGCCTTACAAATGAAAGAATGTAGACAATTTATCTGAATTATATATGCATGTGTTTCCCAGCTCTCAATGCAGACTGACTAAGGAGCAATACATGATCTTTAATAAGGACACTTTCACTCAAAGGTCATGACACCTGCTGCTAGTAAACTAGATCATAGAGCAGTACAGACACATACGATATGATTTACAAGTGAGGAGACAAGCAGATTTACACTTAAACTGATCCAAGTTTATGTACATAACAAACCGATGGTACGGCATTTGAAATCCAGTTCTATTTGTTCAAGGATAACAAGTGCTGGCTTCCTCCTACGGGTTTGCTCTTGGAGAGAACGTGAAATCATGTTTTATTATGCAACAGCCTACTCATCTACTGCAACACACAAGAACAAAGCCATAGATAAAGAAAGAGATGTGTAGGGAGTGAAAACAAGCCTGTAGCATGAGCCGTTTTAAGTAGGGCTGTCAATCGGAGGAAACTTAATCAAATTAAATGCATGACATTCTGACTAATTAATAAAATTTATAGCAATTATTTGCATATTAATCTTCTAGACATAAAATACATTAAAAGAAAATGGATTTTACGGTGTCACATTTGTTCGAGTTGTTTTAAGACACAATCTGGCTTTTCTATAGGAGAATGGAGGAATTTTCAAATGAATCATACTAGCTAATGTCTTCAGTCTCATATATTCTGTTTTATGATTCATTGATGGTAGTAGGAGAATACAGAAGTTCTATAAAATCAAACTTTAAAGGGATAGTTTACTCGTGAGGGTGAGTAAATGATGACAGAATATGCATTTTTGGGTGAACTATCCCTTTAAGTTAAACACAGAGTACATTTGAAAATAAAATATAGAATAGCATACAGGGAGGTTTAAAAAGTGGTGACCTATTTTAGACAGACTAAACCCTGGTTCAGAGCTTTGAGTTGCTCAATTCAAATCAGTCTTTGCTCTGATATAATCCACCCCCTTAATTATTCTCGGGTCAGTAGGTAGTGTCATCATTAAGGCTTGTCGTTGATTCCTTTGCGACCGATTCTCTGGGAGTTGTGGTAAATACATGAACCTGATTGGATGGAGATAGTAACCAAAGCCTTGGATAAAATGGGGGGCGGAGTCACCTGTCAAAATGAGAAGAATTAGTTAAATGGGTTCACTGGCATTAAAAACCAGTAATCTCAAGGTAGTTTGCTTAGCAAATTCTGTTTGTATTTCTGCGGAGTGGGTCACAGAGCATGTTTTGCTCTATAATTGGGAGGTCTGTGAGGCATGCTGTGACTGCACACAACAGACGGACTTTCACTGCCCCACTGATCTGTGGGGTATTAATAGAGCCTGATTCAAGCTCATACCCCTTTCCACACTCCAGCACTGACATATGCACACTAACACACGTGCAAACTACTTTTACAGCTACTGACACCATGTGGTCATTTGTGTGAACAGCATGGAACCTTTCTAGCTGATTTCAGTGATGTGACGCATTTAGAAAACGATTGCTCTTTTGTTCCTGCTCGTATTTGTGTGTGTGTGTGTGTGTGTGTGTGTGTGTGTGTGTGTGTGTACATAAGATTGACAACCACCAAAGTTTTTTGACTAACCAAAAATGTTAGACGGGAAAAAAATGGGTGTGAGTGTGTATATTTGACTGTCAGATTTACCTGTGTTGTTTAGTCCTTGGTGACCCATCTGAGTTCACTCTTTACGTTCTGGAGCTCAGAAAGGTCAACGGCGGGGCCTGGTAGTTTCACGGCACCAGGCAGGGCCTTTTTCTCCTCTGGAGTCACTGGGGACGCCTATAAAACCAATTGTGAGAGATATTACTGAGTGGGCCTCACAAAATCTCTCAAGAACGTGTCATATTTTACTCTTAAAATAAAACGAAATAAACTTAATTTTAAATAACAAATACAATTGAAATAAATAGAATTAACAAATGAAAATAAAGCTTATTTCAGGAGCACAGTGTGATATTAATATTGTTTTCTGACATTTTAGGATAAGCAAATTTGCCTATTAATTCTTATTTAATTTTTTTTTTTAAAGTTCTGTGTTTTCTTGTGATTAAAAAACTATCGTAAAGCAGAACTAAGCATGTTTCTTATTACTAAATATAAGAAAAGCCTATTTAAATAGTTTATAGTACTTGTCATTTAAAATAAACATTGTAAAAATTGTCCACGCATTACATTAATTAACACATTAATAACAATGTAGAACATCTGTCTGTTGCTATTTAGTACTAAAAAGCTTTCTTTCTTTCTTACTTCATTATTTTTAAATTACTTTGTGCAAAAAGTGTTTATTAAACTAGTTTTTAATACTTCATGATAGTAATTATGTTGATTTTAAAACATTGTAAAAAATATTATTATTTAAATAATATTGTAATGAGAATCATCACTACGAATAATATAGATCTGATAAATAATACCAATTCTATATATTACATAATTGGATATGTTCATAAACGTGTGTATGTGTGTGTGTAATTGAAAAATCTTTCAATTTAAAATTTAAATTTATTTATAAAATGTGTGTATGTGAGCTTTCTTCCAACAGAATCTGACCTCCTCTGCATCTACTGTATCTTCTCTCCTCTTCACAGGATGTCCCGCCCCAGGACGCAGAGCCCCCATCGGAATATTAAGGTTGGCCTTCGAGAGAGACAAGAAAATCCAATGAGATGTTTAACATCGCTGCTACACCCCTGACACTGCTCGTTTCCTTCTGCAACCGCGCCTATAATCCAATCACCAGAGTACCAAAGTCATTTAAGCTCACGTAATATTGTGCAATGGTCAAGCATAGTTGTCGAAACCAAACCTTTCCACAAAACCTGCTAGACGTGTCTTCCTGCTGGAGTTTGTATTTCATAAAGAGCAAAGTGCCTGTATGAAAATGAGCAGCGGGCAACACAGATAAAACAGTGAGATGATAGACATCCTTCTGTTTGCTGAGGCCCGACGCAGACAACCTGTCTTTTTTAGTCTGGTCTTTATTATGTGGCGTCTAAACGCAGCATGTATGATAAAAACAAAGTTCAAATGTGAAAATGTAAATGTATTTACAGCTTTACATTAGAAGGAAAGTATATGGATTGTTGCCACATCTCTTTTCTTAGAAATTATTATTGTTTTTTTCTCATCCATCCTGTCATTATGGCGAATCTCACGAAAGCATGTCATATCTTACCCCAAAATCAAAAGAAAAGAAATTATACTTAGCATAAGTAGAATTATTTTCATGACAATTAAGCACATTACCCCTAAAGTTATGAATACTGTTATCCAACAGTTTTATTTATTTTGCTTATTAAATGTAATACTAATTATAAATATTAAATAACATAATAAAAATATATATAATAAAACATATTTTCACATAAAAAAGTGAGAATGGGGATTTTGTTGCATTACGGTAATGAAAATTTGGAGGGGAAAATGTTTAATTATAATAAAAATAATCTAACGTTTTTATTTCATTCTTTTTTCATTTCCACGTAGAACCGCAAACACTTATTTTTTAAATCTCTTCTGTTCTGCCTATTTTTATAAAGTATCGTCCTGCTGTATTTGTCACTCAACACTCAATTCAGTTTACAATTTTGCAATTCAGTGTTTCGATTAGAGCATGTGACGTCTCTCAACCAATCCCGAGCGCTTATAAAGATTTGGCTTTACTCCAGTTTTGCATGTATTTCATGGTCCAGTACATCAAACCCTTGAGTTTCTTCTCTTTTTCTCTCTATTTCTCTTTCATTTCTCTGGCTTTCCATCTGTATAGGCTGCTGGATGAAAACTGTTTGTTGGCTGTTTTAGGCTGTACAGTAGTGACCATGTGTTCCTGTCTTTGCATGCATGACCAGTCTTCCTTCTATCTGTGCTCTCTGACAGACCGTATCCTAAATCTTGTGCTTGGGCATTTTTTGGATTCATGTGTATATGGAGAGTTTTTATGGAAAGATAAAGGTGTCTATTTTTGGCTGAAGTGTTCAGTGTTTGTAAAAATTGTTCTCCACACTGTGGTGAACTGTTAAAATCTTTCTTTCTAAGTTATCACTCCTAGCCAGATGTATAGTTACAGGGGGGAAAGTATGTGAACCCTTTGGATTTCAGCATAAATTAGTCATAACGTGATCTGATCTTCAACTGTCACATCAATAGACAAACAAAAAAAGTGTACATTTTCATGTCTTTTTGAACACAAAGAAATGCTTGATGGAGGTTTATACCGAAAAGGGACATTTAACCAGATATTAAAACATACTTTCACATACTTTTGCCAGTGTGTAAAATAAATATATGAAAACATATCATTTTTTGCTGTTATTTGTAGACTTTGTGCAGACTTCACGTTCAGGTCACATTTTCACCAATTTATGCAAAACCATAGAGTTTACATAGATTTTCCTTTCAACTGTATACTGATAAGAAAAAGGAAAACGGCTGTAAGGACTTTAGTTAAAGTGTACAAGTCTATTTTTATATAAATTGTTTCTGTTTGGATAAGAAATGTTTTTCTACCAAGAAGAAAAAAGCTGGACACATCAAAACCATAATGTATTTCATGTACTTGTGAATGGCCTTGTGTGAGTACTGTAATGCAATGTACATTGAAATGTGTTTTTACTTAGTAGGAACTGGCTTTTCAGATTAAAATATTTAATGTTGACAAGTTTGAGTGTTTTGAGCAAGGAAAAGCACACCATTTGAGTGCCAATAAAATCAATACAGAAGTTCAAAATTCCCACTGTACACTCTTCTTAAGTTGCATACAAATAAAAAACAAACAATACTCACCTGCAGGGCTTTTACATTGGACGACGGCTGTTTAGACATTCTGTGCGGTTGTGTCCACGTTCCTGCTGTAGAAGAGACAGAAAGAGACTGAATGCATTGATCAGATGGACAGAAAGCCCCAGTGTGGGTCTGAATGCATTTATTTCGTCTATAGCTTTGTCTATGTAAGTTACAGAGAGCTGGGGAAAACTAAAGCCCCCTGTGGCTCTCAGGTGCCCGTGGATAGTCTTTCAGTTGCTTAGTGACTCCTGCAGTGAGGAGCAGGTAGCAGCTCTTACCCCTGAATCATTTATGTTAACATGGAGAGAACAGGGCTGGGATAACACACACCTACACACTCTTTATACTGGATATGAAACATAAAGTGGAATATATTGTATATTGTAAATGAATAAATGGCTGCTCATTAATAGCACAGGGAGACTTGAGAGTGAAATAATCAGATATGCTTCATTCAAGTAGGAATTTTGTCTCAGATGATTCTCCAAACACTTTATAGGATAAAATAAAAGAGAAACAATTAGACAGAGTTTGTAATGAACTTTTGTGTTTTGGTGTATCTAAGCTTAGTTGGTGACGGTTCAGATCACTGAACCCAAGATTACTGGGATATTTTTCTTAAGAGAACTATATCTTAAAACAAAAAAATGGAAAATAGGGTTTAAATTGGGTCGCATTCCTGTCTAGAAGAAAGCCATTGTTATATTTTCACTCATTCATTAATCAATAAATAAATATACAGATTAATAGTTCAGGCTATAGACTCAGAAGGTAGCCTATCAATGGATATTTATCATTGCCATCATTATTTTTTATCAATTAATATTTATAAAACAATATCAGTTTTAGTATCATTTGAACAATATGGGATTTATGGTCTGCAAAAAAAAAAGATTAATAACAGCCTTATTTGGAAAAACCAGAAAGAATATCAAATTCTGTATTTAAAAAAAAAAAAGAAGAAGCATAATATTTTTTATAATAATTAATAATAATAACACACACACGCACATATATAAACGTAGATGCGATTAATCACATAATATATATATTTATATTAATAACATAATATATATTTGAGAATGAATATATATATATATATATATATATATATCTGTGTATTTATATAAACATAAATATACTCAGTACACACACACACATATATATGGGGGGAGGGGGTACAGAATTTTATTGGTATTATTCTATAAAACTAATATATAAAAATGATGAATGAGGACATGCAATGAGAAAGCAGCATTTCCTAAGAATGACCTGGAGGGAAATTGAAAAAGACATTTACATACTTGACAACACAAACCAACGCGGAAACAAACACATTTCACCTTCACGAACAGAGGAGAATGCATGCTGAATGACTCATGTTGTTGGAAGGTGTTCGGAAATATGTAAAATCACCCGGTGTCCTAATGAACACAGCTGTAGGCAGATGAGCTTTGATTATGTGCTTGCAGGGAGCTTTCTGCCCGTAATTTGCTCGGTTATGCTGCTGATGGAACATCCCGCTGAGAATACCTGGGATATAAGAGGAATCCTCCTGAGTACTACAGCCAGCATGCATGGTATCTGCAATATTCATACCAATACTTTCTGGCTTTCAATATCCCTCTCCTTTTTTAACTTAATACGGGTCTCGGTGGGGCAGCAAGGATTGGTAGGGTTCACAACCTTAGCAACCGTAACCAGGGATGTTATTTGCACATCAACAGCAGTGCATTAGTAATAGTTGTGTGGATTCACTGCTGCCGAGTGTTGAGCTAAATTTACCTTTCAAAGAGCAACAGAGCAGCTGTCCAACACTCTTCCAAAATACCCTTCTAAAACTCCTCAATGTCCAAAATATCAGTCAAAGATTCAACTAAATAGTCTAAAAAAACATAACTGAAGCATAAACCTAGGACCAAATCATCTCTGGCAAAAACAAATTGTGTTTTAAGTTTCTAGATTTATTACCTTCCATCTCAAACTCTAAATTTAACCACCTACAGGATCACAAACCCCACCAGATCCTGAAATCTCACACTGAATATTACATCTTCAAAAACTCCCACAATGGTTTCACAGGTGCAATTTATTTGCATTTAATTCACACTATGACTGGAAGTCTCCCAGAAATTCTAGACCTTTCCAACTGGTCTGACCAGATTTTCTCTTTTAGTAAAAAAAAAAGTGCATTTGATATTCAAAACATCCAACAAAATGTCGAATGGTTTGTTCATCAAATTCATTGAATGTATTATTTGTAATAACACTATTTATTATGTAAATCATCAAACGTCGTCACAATCCTATGTTTAGATTGTTCTGTGCCAAAACCACAAGACAGACAGAAAAATATATAATTTACATGCGTATCATCACGGAATGCTAATGCTTATGTAAAAGTACAGTTACGGTCCATATTAAACCGGCCTGTTGTTTTAGAATGTGTTATGTAGGCCCGAATCCTGAGTCATTATGACAGAGTCCCACGCAAACAAAACATATACATAACTCATATGAAATTAGTAAGAATTAGTGTACTTTTAGAGGAAGCTAAAGAAAAGTTCAGTCTAAAAACGTCAAACTTTGAAATGTTCTGATTTAGACTAATTCTATTTGTCTCATTATCATCACGATACTATTTGGCATAATTTACCTAAAAGAAAAGCAGTCTATTATATTTATTGTGATATTTAACAATCTTTATAGTTTCACACACATCCACATGAACACAATCACATACACAACCTCCCACTGTCCTCAAAAGTCACATACCTGCTGACGTAACAGTAAACCGCTGTGAGACAGACAGGACAAATATCAATCTTTCTCTCTCTCTCTCTCTCTCTTCTGTCTTTCCCTTAATGGACTAAAGCAGTCTTGACTTCTGTGGTCCGGTTCTGGTTCTGTTCAACACCTCTCTCTTTCTTTCTGTCCCTCACTCCAGGCTGAAGAGGAGCAGGGGATTCCGCTCATATCTGGGATTTGTTCACACTATAAATAGTAGTGTGATACACAGAGGGGACCTGCTTTCTGTCCACCCTGACTGTTCACTTCACAGAAGCTATATATGATCCACTATAGCCTCATTCACAGTCCTATTACTATATACAGTGGGGTCCAAACATCTATAAAGTGAGAATCTGCGATTCAAATTGAAATTTAAACATGGAAATAAACATGAGTTTTGAATAAGAATATTAAAATGAATAAGAAATATTAAGCACTATTTCTATGTCAAATTTGTGACCCTGGTCAAGTAAATCCTTCATACAAACGTTAAGATTTTTTTGCCTCCATTTAAACAAGATGGTCCTCGGATCATTTAATATAATAATAATATAATAATTTATATTATTAACATTTTGGGTATGATATTAATAATATTTTACACACATTTATTTATTTTTATTTTATATACATAAAATATTTATTTTATATTAATATAAACTGGAAATATGAAATACAGAATCTAATAATAATAATAATATAAAATATTAGTTTTTAAATATCTGTCTATCTATCTAGCACACACATAAACATATATACATACATACAATAAACTTATTTCATGTTATTTCGTATTTGTAATTTTATAATACAGTTTATATTAGAATTATTTTAATATAAATTATTTTAATTTATTTATTTAGTAGTAATATGAATAATTTTGCCTAAAAAATAATATACTGCATATATCATATATTATCTTATTCAATTATTTATAAAACAAGATTATTAAGATAATTAATAAATAAATAAATTATTATTATTATTATATATGACAATATATGGAAAAATCTAAATATTACTGGTTTATATACAGTATATATCATGTGTTTTATATTAATTATATAAATAAGTAAACTTAACCTAGTCATCTTAGACTTTTTGGACCCCACTCGATGTGCCCACAAGAAACCCAGAATTACAACAGCATCGATTAAAAATTTCTACATTTTAAATTGCATTTTTAAATCACCACCAAGCTTGAGTATGATGCATATTTGCATCTATGTATAAATGTGTGCTAAGTGGGTATATTTAGGAGACCTAGATCAAAATGTCCTGAATATGCCTGAACCTAAGCGAGAACGTACAAATTACAGCAATACTAAATCACATTATGAAAATGGAAGAAAAAGAGAGTTCAGAAAGAGTGACTGGTGAGAGATGAATAGACTTTGCCCTTTGCACGAAACGGGACACTGATACCATGACCCCCCTGTGCCCTTACCTGTTCAGCTGCCAGCGTGAGGTCCACACCTCCTCACTGCTTTGTGTTCTACTATGATGGCCAGTCAAAAACCCTGCCTGTTCTCTGTAAGGTCCTCTCCTGCTGTCTTCCACGCAGTCAGAGAATCACAGAGCGACAATACTTATTAAGATCATGACCTAATTTAGGCTCCTGCACGCAGAGCCCAGGGATACATCTGATTGGCCCACGGTTTGACATGACGACCCATTCCCAGTGGTAGCAGCTCTGCCAGTTTAGAGGAGTTTCAGATCTTAAACTAGGCAGATTTTGACCCACAAGCGGACAGGTATAAACAAATGATGTTGCACATAATTTCACTGAATGTTGATTTCTTAAACAGAACTTGGTGCTATAGTGACACCAAAATCATTAGGTTTGAGTGCACAGACTGGTATAATGTATACTTTGCTTCCACTCGCAAGAATAAAAGCGCCTGCCAAATGCATAAATAGTCAACGTGATTGAGCCTAATGCACTAAACTAACTATTTGCAAGGCTAAATATCAAACTACAACCATAAAATGGAAAATTACAGACTGTTAAAGCATCTTCTGTCCTTACCTGGTGCCACTAGGACTTGATGTGTGATCCTGCTCACTCAGTTCCTTTACTGCTGAGTATAAACCTCTACTGGAGCTCAGAGCTGATGGGGAAGGTGTCCTCTACAGACAGCAGAGCTATGCAAATCCTCACCTGAATTCTCCTCCCTCTTCCTGGCATCACAAACTTTCTGCTCATCCTGCCAGTCAGCACATATACTACAGGTCAAACACAAGTATTAAATCCTAGAATCCTTTTTAATGTGCATGTAACATTTACATGCAAAGATCCCATTACGGTGCAGCTTGAAAGTGGCGAAATGCATGGTTGGCCCATGCAAATATTGTTGAATTTCATTAACAGGTCATAGAAGGTGAGTGGAATATAATGGCACTGTCCTTTCAGTGACTGTTGCCTATTTTACATGAATCTCTCCTTATGGGCACATGGCATTATGAAACCAGCGGCATCCTCTCTTATGTATTCATAAAAGGCTGCCATAATCGCTGTCTATCTAGACCGCCATCTCAGATAATAAATAATTTAATAAAACCTCTAGAAAAATATCACTCCCACCCAGAAAGGCTTGTTTCCCGGATTTGAGGGGATTTATCACAATTTTCGTTTGTTCCCATGTGCTTTGCATTCAAAACTGCTGCACTTTTTCATAAGTTTTACTATAACAGTGCCTTTAGTGACAAATTGAGCACCTTTTTGGTTGACTGCCATCATTTGCTTATAGGTCAACAAGTAATGCCTGATACGTCTTAATTAAATTGCACATTTAAAAGCAAGTCTTGTGAGTACAAAAACCACAGAGGCCAAATTTGTTTAGCTGGAAACTAAAATGTACTTCACAGATGCGACTATGGTGCAAATAAGATGTGATGTCATGCTTCAGCAAATGCAAATGAAAAGCACATTGAGTTTTTTTAGCTGCACTGCAAAACAGAGACATTCGATTTCTGAGCAAATCGCTTTGTGTGTCGGATCTTTCAACTGAAACAATTAAACAGGCTCACAAAACTGGTGTTGTGCGATTCCTGTGTCTGCTTCACTGGTCCCATGCCTAATGCCCACACTAAATGTACTGGAGACTGGGGTGTCAGAGACAGTCCATTCACGAATCAGACTAAAAAGTCTGGGTAAAGGACTATCTGAATCAGAGTCAACATCAACCAACATATTAATAAACCGAGAATCGACATTGTAATTGACTTTCTATAATTTGTAATGACCTAAGAACCGATGAGTCAGCTGATATGCATTTAGAGTGAAAAAAAAATGGACTGAAAAGTTATTTGAGAATTATAGCTACCTTACACGCAAGTCCAAATGAAGTGAGCCAAAAAATGTCCAATGAGTCTATACTTTTTTTTTCTTTTTTTGTTTACTAACTATTACAAATAAAACATACTGGAAATGTAGGACTTGTATTGTAATTTTAGCAACACACATAGCCCATATGAAATTGAATTTAGTATTTTTAATGTGAATATAGCCTAAATCATATATATCTATGGCCTAAATTATATTAGGTTTTGAATTACTTAACGCCTCATTAGCTGAATAGCAACAACAAACTGAACTGAGACACACACATATTACAACAATTACCCTTATTTAATTCAAATTAAAAACGTGAGAGAATGCGATGAAGACAAATCACTGAATCGTTCTGTTTGAAAGAACCGGTTCACGGAAATGATTCGAGCTACGTGCTCGATTGCTCTGTGATTGTGAGGCACTGCTCTGCCTCTGACAAAAGTAAACAGTCTGGCTCGATTAGTTAGACTGCGTTTGGACATCGTAATTCACGCAAACGCGGAAGCGACGGCTTCCACGGTGTTTTGTACACAGTGGATGTGTGGTGTCGTGTTTGACAATCGGAACTGTAAAATCATTTGTCTCTGGATTTGGACGCTCTTGAGACGCATGCAGCCCGGTGTGCCATGATTCCCATAGCGGTGGTGGTGTGTGTGATGGGCGGGTGGTGTACAGTATATCTGGCGGACACCCTGCTGCGGGTAAGGCGGATCTCACCAGTACAACCATTCATTCATTACTAGAGTTAACAGTAGAGAGTACAGAGGTGTTTGCTGCTTAAATAATGGAATCGATTGTTATTGATACTTTCTAATTTGTCAAGGACATTAGATGATAAGCGCAGCATTTTTTGAGCAGCATGTTTATGTACCATTTTATGTACATTTATTAAAACGAGTAAAAATGTTTGGACATTGTACGTTACAATGATTTTTTTTTTGGTGCAAAACGTGCCATGTTTTTCAGCATTACCGTGAAGCTACCATGTAGTATGTAAATCATAATTTTAGTTGCATAGCATATCTCAAAGTATCATAATATTTATTATCTGATGTATTACTGTACCATGGTACTGCCTTGTTTTTAGTTCAGTTTTTCATTTTCCACTTTAAAAGTTATTCAGTGTTAATTCTAAATATAGTCATATACAGTTACTCTCACTAATGTAAGAGTTTATGAAAATGTATGCTTTTTAAAGTAAAATGGCTTTAGACATAACTTGGCAACACATAGTTTCCAACAGCTGTGGTAAAAACATTTTTTAAATAATCATCTTTTTATTCCGTAGCAAGCAATACTACTGTATTATTTTTTTTAGCACAAACTATTGTACCTACCTCAATATAAATCCCTATCACATCCTTAATAACTGTTTTTCTCTCTCTCTCTTTCACCTTCAGTCATTCAGTTCGGTGAAGAACCGTTATGAATCCTGGTTATCCTCGAACGGATTCACCCTCTCTCCATTCCATATTAAATGGCACACCAGCATCTTCAACCGTCTGTTTGCAAGATGTGCTCATCTCAACCCTCACTTTCTCTACATCTGGTATGATTTACAGTCCTCAAATCAGGTTTTTTATTTTTGCATGTTCAGATGCTTATTATGAACTCCTTAACATTTATTGCTGTAATATACAGAGCTGTCAGTCTTTTGATTCTAAATGAAAAAAATCGACTTCTTTTAATATAAACTGTATAATCTATATAAAGACACGTAAACCTCTCTTGCTTTGCTTTGGTTTCTATTGGTGTGACTGTTGCCATATTAAATCCACAGTGATGATATTTATTAAATTTTTCTTCCAGCTTTAGTCATTAAACAATTCTTAAGCTGCTTATGATGAGAGCAGGGCATTATGGGTAACCACCCTCCCTCCCCCACATATCCACAAATAATCTCCTTTTATTTCTCAATCATCATAATAAAAGAATGAAAAATCTAAAATCTAATCTGAAAATATACCAAAATGTTTTGCGTGTTGCTGTTTTAGGTTCAGTGCTGGTATGGTGTTCGGGATTCTGGCGATGTTTGGCTCTGTGGTTCTTCTGAGCAAAACATTGCTGCAGACTTTGAGTCAGATGATGGCAGAGACACCAGAGGGGTCACATGAACAGGTCTTGCAAGTGGTGGTGAGTACAGAAAAGCTCTGTAGGAATTAGATAATGATGGTGCACTTTTGTTTAACAGTGATGAACTGTGAACCATCTGTGCTCAGCCTGATCATTCTAGTCATTTTTATTTTTTTTGTCATCAGGTGCCTGGTGTGAACCTTCCCGTCAGTCAGCTGGCCTATTTTTTCATTGCTATCTTGGTTAGCGGAGTCATACATGAGTTTGGCCATGGGGTGGCAGCACTCAGGTAAACTAACCATTTCAAAGATGCAATGTCATTTCTGTTTCACTAGCAACAGCAAAAAAATTTAACACTTGCTTGTCCCACATTAAGCCAGTATAGGTTAAAGTATTCTTATAATAATGTAAAAAAAACTTTTGGAATCTTTTTGCAATTCCTGCAGCTTTAAGATGACTATGTCCTAGTGGAGCAAAAACAAGATTATCTTTACAATCAGACATTTAAATTCTCACAGAGTAAATCTTTAGATTTTTGCATAAATGCAAACATTTTGTTTGCTTTTGGAAGAGTCACTGACATTAAGTCCGTTTGTTTATAATGTCTCATAATTTATAAGAAAATTACTTGCGTTTTAATGCTTGACTGTTCTAAACTTTGCATGCACATTGGAGAGAGTTAGCCACTATTAATTATTGTCAGAAGTTTTGGGTGGAGCTGCTCCATCGCAAACTCAAGTCTCACTCCATTTGACTAGTAAAATTCTGTGAAGTCTCCGTGTAATGTAAGTAAAGTATTTCTTGGCTTGTTCCAAGTCTAGTTATAAAAGAAAATCTGGTGTGTTCTGTTGCAAAGAAGCTTGTTTTAAATTTACGCGGAGTGTAAACATTTTTCTGCATGTTCTTCTCAGGGAGCAGGTGAGGTTGAATGGTTTTGGCATGTTCATGTTTGTGGTTTATCCTGGAGCTTTTGTAGACCTCTTCACCACACATCTGAATCTCATCTCTCCAGTCCAGCAGCTCAGAATATTCTGTGCCGGTAAGACTTTTTAAACAAGCACAATACAACAAATCTTGCATATCCATTTTCATAAAACCTCCACTAGATGGCTTTATTTCCAAACCTAACATTTTGTTTAGCCACTATTACCTGTAAACAACCTTTATAAAAGTATATAACATTTTTCTACTCTCTCTGTCTTGGTGCAGGTGTGTGGCACAACTTCATGCTGTGTGTTGTGGCCCTCAGTTTCTTGTTCCTGCTCCCCATCTTCCTGTTTCCCTTCTATTACACTGGAGCAGGGGCACTTGTAATTGAAGTGGTTGAGGTCAGGTCACCTGTCATCTTTTAGTTTTATATTTAGATGATGTCTTTAGTGCATGAGATCAGTTTTTGGTTCGTTTTCACAGGGCTCCCCATCAAGTGGACCTCGTGGGCTGTTTCTAGGAGATCTGGTTTCCCAGCTGGAGGACTGTACTGTCTGGGGAGTGCAGGACTGGCAGAACTGCGTTCAGCATCTATCCCATAATCCTCAGACGGGATACTGCATTCACACTGAAAAGCTGCAGCTCAGTTGGATGGCTGGAAGAGGTACTGACCTGCCTTATACTCTATTGTTTAAAAGTTTGGGGGGGTCAGTAAGATTATTTTTTGAAAGCTTTTATTGAGCAAAGATGTATTATATTGATCAAAAGTGAAATTAAAGATGCTTATATTGTTACAAATCTTTTTATTTCAGATAAATGCTATTAGTTTGTACTTGCTATTCACCAAAGAATCTACAAAAGTAATATGGTTACTTAAAATATCAACATTGTAATTGACTTAAAACAAAACTATTAAGCAGCACAACCGTTTTCAACACTGATAATAAGAAATTTATAAACAGAAAATCAGCATATTAGAATGATTTCTGAAGGATCACGTGACACAGAAGAAGAGTAATGATGCTGAAAATTCAGGAATTACATATTTTCAAATAGAAAAGTTATTTCAGATTTGAATGATATTTCAAAATATTACTGTTTTTACTGTACTGCACAAGAAACGTTTTAAAAATCTTGTCGCCCCCACACTTTTGAATGGTAGTGTAAATAGAGATGTGTAAATTCAGTATTACCAATATTTGTTCACCGATTCTGATTTTTCTTCCACTCAGCATTCAAGCGTCTCGATGGCACTATGGAGTGCTGTGGGAACAACAGCTTGACAGATCTCTGCTTCTCTTATAGTAATAATGTGGAGAGCAAATTGGTAAGACAAACAGCTTTTCTGAAATCTCAGCTAGTATTTGGGAATTTTATATAAATTAGAACTGTTATAAAACTTATATTAGTTGATTCTACCAAATTTGCCACAAGTTAAACATATTAAGGTTCTGCAATATATAAATATATTGTGGAAACTTAAATTCCTGTAGAGCTGCTTTGCAACGATTTGTATCGTAAAAAGCGCTATACAAATAAACTTGAATTGAATTCTGTTTGCTTTGTTTTAGTATTAGAAATAAGCTCTATGGCACCTAATTGCTAAACACTGCAAACATTTTATCATTGTAATATTGTGAATATTTAAAGTGTGCTGTTGGCTCAAACAAGTCTTTGCATGTCTTAAATAGATATCCGAAAAAATATCTGAAATGAAAACACTGGTCCATTTTACACTGTATATCTTACAAAAGGAAGGGAAAATGATTTCTTGCCACCTCAGTCTTGGGTGTTTTTGACACTTTAAACTATTGCTGTTTTTCGCCCTTGCTAGTTTGCCTGCCTGCCGGTCAGAAAAACCATTGAAGCAAGCCGTACATGCCGTACAAACACAGACTGTCAAACAGACTTCATCCCAAGCTTGTGTTTAATCCCGTCTCTGGAGAACCAGACCAGACTGATTCGGGTTAAACACCCGCCGCAAACAGACATGCTGTTTGTCGGCTACCCTTCACACCTACAGTATTCAGGTCAGACAGATTCTGTTTTTATTTAATCAGGTTTGTGCAAACAATCTTGTTTTAAAAAATGGTAATTTCTTTATTTTTAGTGAGTCTCACCAACTTCGTTCCTCGTTTGGGCTTTCTTCATCCAGACCTGCCTGTCATGCTGGAGACTTTCTGCAAGTATCCTTTCCACACGATCAGTATTGGTTAATTTTGGAAGCAAACATAATAAATGAACCTTGAATTCTGACCAGGAGGTATTGGTTTTGTCACTGCTGTTAACTAGCCTTAACATCTTGTGTGTTGAGATATCTGGTCTCATTATCGGGGGCCCTGGCAGTGGTAAACGCTGTTCCGTGTTTTGCGCTGGACGGCCAGTGGATACTCACAGCGTTCCTAGAAGCCACATTGAGCTCTGTGATCCCAGAGAGGAACAACCGAGAGCTGATTGGCTTCTTTTTTCTGCTGGGGGGCAGTGCCCTTCTAGCGGCCAACGTGGCTCTGGGTCTGTGGATGGTCACAGCACGATAACATACAGCCATCTCCTCCAATCACACTGTTGGGGGAAATTGCTTTCTGAAGAATCTTCTTATACTAATAGAGGAGTCAATCAACTGGGTGGTTTTACCTTTGCTGGTAATTGCCAGATTGCCCCTCCCCCTCCCCCTGAGAGGGCAGCCAGAGGGTTTAGAGTGCCGCTGTGTTCTTAGGTTTGAATGGCTCCGCTATAAGCAGTGAAGTGGTCTTGAAGCTGCATGATTTACACAGTGATCTCAGGACAGTGCCAACAGTGCCCTCTTTGATAAATACATTATCACATTGTGTCAAAAATATTTATGTTAACCCAGAAATGACACTATAGAGAATTTTGTAGGCATTATTTGCCTGTTTGGCCTGTCTTCCTGAAGTACATAATCACACATAGTATGTGTAGTTTAACATTCAAGTGTCTGTAGTTCAGTTTTCCGCACACCAGCTCAACCCAAAAATGTACAAGTGTACTACATAAATAAAGCCAATAAAGTCCCCAGTTGAGAAATTTGGCAAGTAAAAACATAAAACAGGTGCACCGAGTAACCTATAATCATTTTGAAAAATATGTTTAAAGTCATGTACACTCGCATTGTAATGCAATGCAAGTTGAGGAATTGAATCATTGAAGTAACATACAAATGGTGACATGTTCAGACCACACAACCAGCCAAATTTTTATTTTAACTCAATGCTAAAATCATTTGTATGATGGCATCTGTAACTGAAAATGTTTGCTGTTGCATGATGCTGCATCCACACCACTAGGTTTCAGTATACTGCTTCAGATGGTTGCCATCAACTAGCATAGCATCAACCAAAAAACTGAGTGCACCTTAAAAACAATGTAAACTGAAAATTAAATGCATACAATGTTAACTAACCACACATTTGTATATATAGGGACTGGACACAGCATGAAACTGTACACTACTGCAGTATTATTGAACTATATGAGGCTAGCTTTAGTTGCTTATTCAGAGATCGAATGGCTAATCTGATTCTTTTTATACAGAGTTCTATGTTCTGGCACAACTGTGAAATGTTCAGGATGACAAGGGTTATCAATTGCTAAACATGCTCTGATGTGCATGGGAAGCGTTCATATCGTTTATGATCTGTATACTGTGAATATTTTCCCCAACAATTAGCCTGTGGGTTGAAAATGCACTAAAATACAAATGAGTTTTTAAGGTAGCTACTTTATCTCTTTGTCTTTGTTGTCATTCCTGACCCATTGTACATATGTTAATAAAGGAACAAAATTTGCATAAACCTTCCTGTGTCTTTTTTTTTTTTGTAGAGACATCAGTACTGTGAACATGTTTACTAAGTCTGATGGCCCTTCTGCCTGTCTGAAACGTCACACGGAAGTTCATAATGTGAATTTCATATTTGAAAATGGATTGGGAAAATTAGGATGGAAGTGATATAAAATGTATAGTAATCCTTGCAGAACATTTTCTGCCATTAGATGTCAGCATTGTCCTATTTGAAGCTGAATTTTGAGTTTTAGAAAATTAGACCTGAGGAAAAGTGTTTCATCCTATTGTTGTTGGATATTATTTTGTCATGATGTAGAGACCCGATTATAATACTGAATGCATTTCCTTTTTAGAAACATCTTACCACAGTGACTGACAAGGGCTGCCAATCAGGCTGGACATGATGTGAGGATATTTTAAGAAAAGACATGAAGTGATCGAAATATGTGATAGTCTGAAAATGTTTGGAGTGGAGTGGCTGTTGTCAGGACTGTAAGAAAAACGAGTTACTGATGACAGCTGGGTTTTTAAGGTGTTGAAGTTCTCAGCGAGGAGGATAGTTATTTTATGACAATGGAAATTTAACGTCTTGTTCATCTGTTGTCAGAAAAGGAGCCTGTAAGGGCTGTAGCACGTTTGTTGGCTAATGGACACTGAATGCGTGTGTGTGTGTGTGTGTGTGTGTGTTGTCGTTCTCAAGGACATCAGAATGTGGATTGATCTCAAAGATGGAGGCTGGCAGCGAGTTAATGGTTTCAGCATGTCTCTTTTCCCCTGCTGCAAGGCACTATGGGAAAATGTTAGCAATTATGTGGTCAGCGTGCCAACATTTGTCATCTCCAACCAAATATATTTGAACTTGTATGACTTTGAGGTTTTTACTACTTTATATTTTTTTACAAAGTTTCTCTCAAAGGATCATTCCATGGGAATCTTGGCTCGTTTTTGGACAACCTGCATGGTCTGCAAACATTATTGCACTTTTCATACTGTATCGATTGCTATCATCAGACATGTGATCTGTTTATTTGTTTGTTTGTTTTTTGTTAGGAAGAAGCTTCAATTCATGGAAAATGCCTAATGCGAATAGGAGGAGAGTGACTGACTGATATGAAAAGCAAACAACAGAACACACTTTGAGAAAGGGACAGAAGTTCATGGATCAAGCTGCAGTTTTCCCTCAGGTCCATCAGTCAAGGGATTTTGTTTATGCTCTAGCATTTTTTACTTTTATGATTTCAGTTAGTATCTGAATTACAAGGCATCTGTTTATTGAAGATCTTCAACCTGGTCCATGATATCTGATGTCTTCACATCTGAGATGACACTCCATTTAGTAATTTTGTTAAATGTTTCCTATTGGAGGTGTAGAGCACATCCGTCCATCAGTTTGTCCTTTGTTCTCTTTTGAGGGTTGCATCTTTTGGCTTTATGTGTCTCAAATGTACTGCTATAATTAGCTTTTGTTGTGCATGTTTCTTAGTTTTATGGCTCATTTTCTCAAAAGAAGGGTGCGTTGAGGTTGCATTCGGAACGTGGCCCCAGGGAAGATGGAGGACTGTATGTCTGTGCTATTTCAGAGGGAAAATAATTACACATGGATGTGGTTGTGCATGGGAAGACCAGACTCCTCCCTTCTTACCATCACCCAGAAAGCCTTGAGGCTGTTTATATTTGTGTCTGTTCTTAGTTTAGGAAGATCAACTAATTGCTGGCTTATGTATATATCCGGAGAATGAGATCTGAATTATTGTTATATTGAATTATTACATGCATCCTTCATTGCGGTTATATTTTATTTATTTATTTATTCATTTTTATTGCCTCCTTAATCTTTTATCCAGGGTAATTTTTCCATGGAAGTAATACTTCATACGGACATATTATTTTTGAGAATACATAACTCAGGTCAAAGCACAAACTGTATTTCATCAGTCATCCTGACTTGAATCTTTGTTTAATTTAATATGTAATATTTAAATAGTTTACTATATATTCATAAACTATATATATATATTCTATATAAATTACTTCTTAAAGTACAAATATGCACTTATATAGCCTTTTTAAAATTATTACACTATTTATCTATTTATTTATGTATTGTTTGTTTGTTTCTTTTATGACTCCGTTTGTATTTGTTAAAGGTGCTGGTGTGTTTTAGTATGATAGTCTTTGTGTTGTGTCATAGTGCGCTTGTAATGTGATTCACAAGCTCAGACAATGTTCAGACACCATGAAGGAGACAGACACTTTTCCATCTATCTCTTTTTCCCTGTCCCTCTGTCTTTTCAGTATCATGACAGTATCTGTCTGATAAGTCTGTTACAGGTACAGCATGTGCATGTTTGGTGGTTTTTGAGAGAGGAGAGATTGTTCTCAGCTCATGTACTTGGGAACAAAACACGGTGAGTCTCAGGTTTTATTTCATTTGGATATATTTCTATTAGACAGAGAAAAAAAAAGAAGTGTTGACAAATATCCCTACTGGTGCTTGTGTAATAGAAAGGTGTTTATACCAGGTGACTTGTCTGTTCACACAAAATGCATTAAACATATCATTAGACAGCTATTTTAGTGAATGTAAAAGCCACATACAGGTAATGACCCATGTTTTTGCCTGGGCCTGTGGTTAATGGAGGCACCAAAAATCTCAAGTTGGCAAACATCTGTTTTTTTTTTCTTCTTCTTTTGTATGGCAAAGGCAGCTGTATTATTGATAGGAGTGCTTATTTCTACCATAATACTCTAAATTGAAGGTTTGCTCTTATAAAAGTCGCAGTAAGCTTGGCTCCATACAGTTTGCTAAGTTTGGGAAACAGAGACCACAGTTATCTGGAGGGTATGACCAAGTTATACAAATCACAACAACGCTGTTGCGTGAATATTTCTGCTAGCATTTACAAACTGTAAGTTGACATAATAATAATAATACATTTTATTTATAATGCACCTTTCTTACACTCAAGGTGCTACAATAATATAAAACAGCAATAAAAGAAACAACTACTCCATAATAACAACGACAACACAATGACAACAACAACTGTAAGATTATAACTTAAAAAACTTCACCAAAAATATATGTTTTGAGTAATTTCTTAAAACAATCAAAAGACGGAGCATTCCTTATAGGAGGAGGCAGAGAATTCCACAACCTGAGAGCAATACAAGAGAATGACCTCCCACCCATCGTTTTGAGTTTACAACGGGGCTGGTACAGAGTAAGAGAACAAGCAGACCGGAGAGACCGAGATGGTGTGGACACTGTAACCAAATTACAAATATACTCTGGGGCCAACCCATGTACTGCTTTATAAGTTAAGATAAGAACTTTAAAATCAATACGTGATTGAACTGGAAGCCAGTGCAGTTGAGAAAGCACAGGAGTGATACGACTGCAGGATGGCGTGTAAGTTAAAACACGAGCAGCTGAATTTTGCACATATTGCAGCCTCTTAATCAAATTTGCAGGTAACCCTGCAAAAAGTGAATTACAATAATCATTTACTTTCATGAGCTGTAAGCTCTAATCATCAAAATTAAAACAAAAAAACTTTTGAAATGTCTTACTTTACATGTAATGAATCTAAAGTATATATGAAAGTTTCACTTTTTGAAATAAGTTACAAGTAAGTTATAAGAAATAAGTTGCTGTGTGACAGATGGTATCAAAAGCAGCACTGAGATCTAACAAAACCAAAATGCCACAAGGAGATCATTCATTAGTTCGATAGTTACTGCATTTTTATTTATTAATTTCTTACTGATATTGCTCATGGTCATAAGATTAGGCACCACTATCATAACCCCCACCCCCATTACATTTTTCAATTACAAAAACTTAATGTAAAAAATAAACAAGTTACCGTGACTTACTGATAATATAATTTTTTACAGCAAATAATAAATAAATATCTGAAACTTAATTAAGGTAATAAATATTGAATAATATAATTATTAACATATTAATAAATGGGTTTTTAGCCAATTACATTCTAGTAACTAGTGTCAGCCTTTGATTCACCTATTTTAGTATAAACTTGCATTGTTCCATTGTCAGTGATGACTGCGTGCGTGCGCGGTGTGTTTAGTATCTCAGTGTAATGACACACTGTCATTCTGTTTCTCTGCATACTGTAAACAGAGCAGCGACGCATGAGGTTTAGCCCAGTGATGTGTCTGCAGTCTTTTCCCCGTATCTCCCTCTCTCATTGGCTCACTCGTTTTCTCATTCAGTCTCCATATGTTCCATATCTCTACCGCCTGTGTTTAAAATAATGTTTGTGTACCCTTCTCTGTCTTGCCTTTAAATACCGGTTTCATCTGTAACGTCCCGTGCTAAGGAGCCGACCCTCCCGCTCTGTGTAGTTGGTCTTCCTGACCACGGCCTCCTGTTCACTAGCAACATAATGAAACACGATACGCTCCCCTGCAAAATGATGTCTGTAAAAAGAAGCTCTCGCCTCCTCACTAAACAACTGCTACAACTAACTAAACACAACTGCTTTGTGTATAAATATAGCTTTTGGAAGGCTCAGTTCCATTCTTTTTAAAGTTGCTTGGGAATTATTTTATTTTTTTAATTGTGGAAAAAGTGCTATAGAAATACATTTGAATCAAACTTCAGTTTAAACTGATGAAAATAAAGATTTTATATTTTGGTGCAAATTCTGTTAAAATCAGATGTGTAGTCTCAAATAATTCTTGCTGCATGTTTCACAGCTGTTATTCGTCATCATAGTTCATACCAGAAAAAAATTTATATCTAACTCTACATGCAAAATCCTGGAGAATGACTCATGTAAATAAACTCAGAAACTCATGTTAAAAATGATTTAAAGGAAGGTGAGAAAATAATGACATAAGTTTGTTTTGTGTACACTGTTTATGTTTTTTGGTCTTGTCAATGTCTTGTCTTGTCAGGGTCTCAATAAGATTTTTAAAATGATTTTGAAAGAACTCTTTTATGCTTACCAAGGCTGCATTTATTTGATCAAAAATGCAGTAATATTGTGAAATGTAACAGATTTAAAATAGCTGTTTACTATTTATATAAACATTATAGTATATTAAAACAGAAGCTGAATTTTCAGCACGCATTACTCCAGCCTTTAGTGTCATGCGAGTCTTCAAAAATCATTCTAATCTGCTCATTTGGTGCTTAAGAAACATTTCTTATTGTTATCTTTCCATTTGCCCATTACAAATGGTTATTCACTCCAGCTGCTAACAGCTGTGGATCTTCAAACCTTTTGACATCTTTCTGACTCAGGGCATATGGAAAGCTGCCCTCCATTAACTAAACAAGATAGTAGTCCTGTCATCTCCTGATGGCTCAGCAAGTGCATGTATTTCTTATCACAAGATAAGATGAAGAATTATTTGAGGAAACTTGGCAGACATTGCATGTCTACAGTAATCTATGCATTCTGTTTGTTCAAATTGATTAAGTAAATACTTGCCTTTACCCATACTAAGAAGAACAGTTTTCTTACCATGGTACTATATTATGCTAATACCATGGCACCATTTTAATATACCATGGAATTACATGGTACTTGAAGTTATAACATGAACATAGTATTACCTTGCAGTGTTATTTTAGTATGCTATTTCCATTGTTAATATATTAGATTTAATTGAGTATTTTCTGTTGTAATTTTAATTAAGGTTATAGTAATTTCGTTGTGCTTGTCAATTGTATTATTTTTTTATATGTTTATATATTAAGTTTTAGTTTTACTTTATTTAGTTTTAGTTATTTTAGTACTTTAACTTAAACTAAACTAAAATGATAAATGTTTCACTGGCACCTAGCTGAAATAAAATAGGTTTACTATATTTAATATTTTTTTAGCCAGCAGTCAAGCTGATAAATAAACTTATCATAAAGCGAGATCAGTGATAAGATCTCATAAAGATCTTATCACTGATGTTAGTGACACTAGTATTCACACGCTCCTGTGCCACATGTTCATTTTCACGGCCACACAGCCCAGATAAAATTATCAGATTTATTAGATAAAATTTTGTCTAGGAAACTCTGCATGTACAGTAGATTGTGTCCTGGCACAGACACATCATCATCATCATCACACCGTGTATGTTCTATTTTATGTTGTGGGACATTCTGAAAATAAACAGGGAAGTGGTTACATTTAACCGCAGGGCTCATCATCTCAAACTTAGTGTTGAGTGGGCAGGTGCAGGGACTCAGAAAACACACGCATTGCGCATAAACACAGACTATATAGAGGTAGATCCACATATATACACACACATCCAGTCATCCCACCCTTCCTGCAGGACGCCACATAATTACTCCTGTTAGTAAGGTGCTCCAGTTGGCTCTAAGGAAAAGAATTCCTCCTACTCTTGGATTTCCTAACTCTCTCCTCTTTCCCCTCCCTTTTTTGCCTATTCTCTTCTCTCCTATCCTCTCTCTTAGTCTGGGATACTCTTTGGCAAGTAGAGCATGACTTTTCATGCTGTGCATCTGCCACTGATCTGAGACCTGTGAGGAGAGACACCGCGACACGGCCCCAAAAGGACCGCTGACCTGGGATCAGGACTTTAAAGCGCATATCTCCAGGCCAGGCGAGGTGAAAACCGGGTGAGAGGGAGGAATAGAAAGACAGAGAACGCACTCAACTCAGTGGTAGTATGGAAATGGAGAGGCTGGGGAGAGAAGGATCCAAAGCGAGCGCGGGCCCCAACACTCTCCTGAAAGCCACACTAGCAGTGTGTGTGTGTGTCTGCATTGCACTACTGATAGCTGTCATCACGGGTAAGTAAATTGCATGCACAATTACCTACTCGCTACTAATTTGTTTTATATTGCACATAAAATTTAACTAGAGATTAGAGATAGTTAGATTGAATAGATAGAGATTAGAGATAGATAGATAGATAGATAGATATTTGTGCTCTAAGGTCAGTTGAATTGTGTTCAGAGGTATGTTTGTGTGTGAGATTATTTTTGGAGTGTATTCTGTTACACACACAGCGTAGGGTGTTACACAAGGCTGTAATTAGCACAGTAAGTAGGAGCTTTGGTCAGATAACATATGTGTCTTTAAAGTTTTGAGGCTAGAAGGCTGTGAGTGGGTATTTCTGTGTCATTTGGGAAAATGGGTGCTTACGTTTAGGAAAGAGTGTGTTTTTAAAGGGATAGTTGACCTAAAAATGAAAATTCTGTCATTAAGTCATCCAACCCTAGCTGTTCTCAGCCTGTAGGACTAGTATGGAAGTAATTGTAATTACTTGTATGGTAATTATAGCTCATTTATATCTCTTTTTTTCTCAGAATTGAGATCTGAATTGTGAGACATTAACTTGCAATTGCAAGAAAAAAAAATCAGAATTTTGAGAAAGGAGCTTGATTGACAGGCGATCTGACCAGTCATAACGCCGAATCCGTCATCTTGTCCGACAAACAAATCAGACAGGAGGGTGTATTAACTGCCGTGGACTTAAACTTGACAAATGATGTGTATTGACATCTTTCCGTTGTTGAAATAAAATACATTCTGATGTTCATTCATGTTCATTTCGTGCTTTAAGTAAATATAAAAAGACGATCAGTTCTCGTGTGCCTCTTGAACTAGGCAGTCACGACACAATAAAGAACCACAAAATGGTGTTATTGTTTTAATTTCTTTAAAAAATTACGAATTTGAAAGCTTAGACCTTGCTTCTAACCAGAAGTAACCTGCTCTGTCTTGTTTGTTGGCATGTTGTCAGTTCCTTTTTTGCTCTGCAATGTATTTTTCACTGCATTAGAATATAGTGTGACAGCGGCATAGCTTGTCGGAGATAGCAACAGTAACTAAGGGGGCGGGATTTTGTGAAGGGTCAATTTTGGTTAGAAAAGTCAGAATTATAAGATAAGTCACAAAATCTCTTTAATGTGGCAGAAAAAAAGAATTCACAGATGTAAACTCAGAATTCAGAAAAAAACTAGATATAAACTTAAACCCAGAATTATGAGCTATAAACTTGGAATTGCTTTCTTCTGTGAAAGAAAAGATGTTTCAAAGAGTGTTCATGCTGCTCTTTTGTCTAAAAATGAAAGTATAATGATCAGGGGCTGTTAAACTCCAATAAGCACCATACAAATGCTTCTTACAATTTGTTGCATGACATGAGGGTGAGTAAATGAAGGCAGAATTTTCATATTTGGGTGAACTGTCACTTTAAGAGATTATGTGAATGGATCTTGTGGAACCTGAGACGTTGTGAATGTACATCTCATGACAGGCTGTACGAGTGTGTGTGGATGTATTTTGGTGTTTTCTGGGTGGTGTACAGTTGAGACAGCAAATAAATGATGTTCTTCGTATTGTTCTCAGTTGTTGAGGGCTGCCTGCATATTTGCAGTGAGACTAGAGTGTAATTATGCTCATTTCTGTCTGTACATATTCCAGTCAAACACACACACACACGGCTGTGTCTGCTGCTTGAGGGGATAATGAGGCTCAGTCCCACGGGGCCGGGTGCTGGATCCTGCTGTGGTCATCTGCTGTCCTGTTGTGGACTGAACCATAAACACAGGCCTTTAAAAGCAATGCTTGTCCGATTTCACATCATATATGCAGTTTTAAATTAAATTAAATTAAATTCTAAGAATAAAAAATATATTTTTAAGTTTTAATTTGAATTAAATTTGAAATTCCATGTACATGACACAATGAAATCAAACTAGAGTTATTTTATTATTACTGAGATACTATTGTAGTTTTTTTATATTTAAATTTTAAATTTTATTATAAAGGTTTAGTTATTTTGTTGCGTTTTGTTAATTTTATCTTTAATTATTTTTTATTCTAGTTTTATTTATTTAGTACATCAAATTAAAATGAAAATGAGAAATATTGCTTTGTCAACTAGCTAAAATTATTATTTTTAATAAACATTTTATTTTATTTCAGTTAACATTTATTTCAATTAAGAAAAATGTTGTTGTTGTTATTATTATTGTTGTTGTTTTAGTTTTAGTTAACTATAATAACCCTAAATTAAACTAGATGTATACATTGCAAGCAGTGCATCTACACAGGAATATAATTCTTATATGGGGAAAAAACTATTAAATTAAATCAAATTAAATTAAAAAAGCTAATTATATTTTATACAAAAAAGCAAGTAATAAATATTATTTATATATTAAATATAATGTTTCATTAATATGTTGTGATTTAATTTAATATTTATGTAATAGTGGATGCATATATTCAGCTAAGAAAATGTAACTAAAAAGTAATTAACTTTTTTTTAAGTAGGTTACCTAATTGTAACGTACTTTTCCCCAGCCCTGTTTGTAGATGTGCAGCTTGTTTGGAATGTGTGTAGTAGAGCATGCGCTGTTTTTGTCCTGTGACATGCAGAGCATGGACAGGCTGAGTGCAGTGGTATCTGAATCTCTCTGTCTGTGTGTGTGTGTGTGTGTGTGTGTGTGTGTGTCTGTGTGTGTCTGTGTGTGTGTGTGTGTGTGTGTGTGTGTGTGTGTGTGTGTGTGTGTGTGTGTGTGTGTGTGTGTGTGTGTGTGTGTGTGTGTGTGTGTGTGTGTGTGTGTGTGTGTGTGTGTAACGCATATGTTTAGCAGTCATTTCTTGATCCGTCTACTTGATAGTTTTTTATTTCTATGCCCCTGCAGTGTCACACAAAGCAAGCAATGATGACTTCTGCCTCACCCCACATTGTATCGAAGCAGGTAAACTTATATCATAAAGCCATATATAGACTAGAACATTGTGTGTACTTTTTTAAAACTTGAGCCAGTAGGTAACCACCTACAGCAGCAATTCCCTAAACAGCACTCACTCTTACTTTGAACATAATAAGCAGGCATTATCATTCAGAGAAACCTCTTTTCAACTGGAACACTGTGTTTACTTCTCTGAGATTACTGTAATGCCGAATCTGTTTGCTGATGTGTCTTCTCTAGCCGGATCCATCCTGAGTAAGATAGATCAGTCAGTAGAACCATGTGATGATTTCTACCTGTACGCATGCGGAGGCTGGCTCCGGGACAACCCCATTCCAGAAGACTCATCCAGCTATGGGATTTACCCATGGCTCAGACAGAATGTAGACCTCAAGCTGAAAGGTGCACAAATCCAAATGATTCTGACCAAAGTAAACCTTCAGCTCAAATAAGGTGCTTTAACAGTGCATCTTTGTGCCACAGAGTTGTTAGAGCAGCCCATCGGAGGAGATGACATAGAGGCAGTGAAGAAGGCCAAAGTCCTCTACATGTCCTGCATGAATGAAGGTAAGAACCGAAGAGCTCTTTGCAGTTTCATACACACAGCAATATTCAGAAGTGATTCATTTCTAAATTATATAATAATTATTAACATAGGATGCTTGTAATTTCATGTACTGCTTGGGATGTGAGACATTTTAAATATGACATTATTATATTATGTATTAAGTATAATAATAATAATAAACTATCAATTTAAACACCAACAACTGCTATTTTACCCATAAAATGATGGTATTAAATAAAGGACAATATTTATTTATCTATTTATGAGAGATTATATAAATAAAGTATATGTCTGCAAAACCTAAACTGACCCCCTCAAGGAAAACTAGTTCTGTCTTGATTAATTAAATAATTATTATTATTTTTAAGTCTACCAGGGTTGGGTTTTAAATTTGTACAGCTGCTTTTTGTTTTATACTACTGTTCCCTGAAGAAAATTCAATAAACAGTTGTTGTAAAAAAAAAAAAAAAAAAAAAAACATTAAAAATATATTATTGATCCCAAACTTTTGAACGACAGTGTATATATGAGGAGTTTATTTGCAAAAACAGATAACTCCGTTTTTTAAATTTTTCAAAAATCATGTTTTTTATTCTGTTATCATGTTTTTAATGTGTTTTGTGTTAGTTAGCGGTTTTTTTTTTTACCTAATCAAAATAACCCAACTGCAGTTTGAGTGAGATTAATTGGAATGCACAATGAAAAAACATGTTTTTTGAAAATTGTTAAAAACGGAGTTATCTGTTTTTGCAAATAAACTCTTCATATGTTTTAACCAATAAATGGCATCAGAGAACTGTGAATAAGCAAAAAAGTTGTTAACTAGTTCTTAATATATTGTTAATATTAACTGACAATCTCAGGGGGAAATTCAAGAAAATATTTTAGAGCTTCAGTTGACTTAAAAATTTAGGAATCACTGCTTTACTAATGTAAGCATCTGCCAAATGAATAAATGCTATTTCTTCATCACTCCCTTCCTCTATCTTGACAGCTGCTCTGGAGATTGTGGATGCAAAACCTCTGCTGAAGAATCTAAAGCGGAAGGAATTCCGCTGGCCGGTCTTAGGCGACGCCTTGGACTTTTCCTCGCGGTGGGTGGAGTCTCAGTTTAACTTGCTGGAGACACTGGCGCAGATACGCAGTCAGCACAGCAAGTCTGTCCTTATTCAGCTTTACGTCTCTCCTGATGACAAAAACTCAAACCAGTACATCATCAAGGTGAGACCTGGCTACATGCGTTTAGGCTCAACCAATGGCGTGAGTTTGGGGCTGGGCTATCGGTTTGTCCAAACAATAAAATTGAGGGAAGGATGAAAAATATCTAGCTATTCTCCATTTCTTTTTCTAGCTGGATCAGGCCTCTTTGTCACTGTCATCCAGAGAAGATTATATCACCAACACAACTGAGGCACAAATGGTACATCGGTACATCTGTCAACCTGTGTATCGCCCTGCTTATATCTCAGCATTCTCAAACTTGTCTTTTCATGCCTCTCTGCAGTACCGAGAAGCTCTTTTAAGGTTGATGGTTGATGTTTCTGTCATGTTGGGAGCCAATGAGCAGGATGCTGAGTCTCAGATGAAACCAGTACTTGACTTTGAAATCAAACTTGCACAGGTGAGCACCGAAACACTGGAGAAACCAAATTCCTTCAAATCACTGGCATTGAGAAAGAGAACACTGCTGCCAAGGTACTTGATGCTTCAATGAAGTGTGTGCTCTTCTGTAGATTGTGATCCCCTATGAGAACCGCACCAGTGAGAACATGTACAACAAGTACAGCTTGTCCAAACTGCAGCGCACTGTTCCAGATGTAAGCACATTCTTATTAATATAAATGTATATTATATTCCATGATATATACACACATTTACTTGGTAGTAAACAAATATATGAGCCAGTTGAACAAAAAGGATGATGTGTTAATTGCGTTAATTAGTTTTAAAATGTTAAACAGCAAACATTAATCACATAAAATCCAATAACAATAACTACTGTACAATTCCATTCATAAGCATTTGAAACTTATGAATACCACACTGCTGCCTTTTTAGAAACTCTGGTTCAATTAGTTATGCATTAGGTATCATAAACTAACAATGACTGCAGCTTCTTTTCTCAAAATTGTGAGATTTTCTCACAATTTTTTTTTTTTTTTTTTCAGAATTGTCAATATAAATTGCAGTTGCAAGTTGTGAACTCATAATTGCAAGTTTACATCTGGCAATTCAGGCCCTATCATACACCCGGTGCAATGCGGCGCAAGTGTTTTTGCTAGTTTCAGCCCGATGCAGTTCTCATCTTCCCGTCCTGCGCCGCGGGTTTTAAGTAGCAAATGCATTTGTGCCCATTTGTGCGCCTTTGGGCGTGCTGGTCTAAAAAAGAGGCGTGTTCAGGCGCATTGTTGGCGCGTTGCTATTTTGAGGAACTGAAAATAGACTGCGCCATAGTCCAACTGAAACCTGGTCTAAAGTCAATGGCGCAATATATATATATATATATATTTATATATATTTAAAGAGCGCGTTAGTAAAAAAATTCGCCTCTGGGCTGGTCTACAACGCGCGTTCACTTTGCCTATTACACACAGGGACGCGCAGCAGCACACAAACACGCCAAATATTAAAAATTAAAGGATTACAGTGTAAAAGAAAATTATTGTGTAGGCTACATAAATATAAAAATGTCATAGTCATTGCGTTTATCAGAATTAGCCAACCTATTTGCTCGCGCATGAGCAGATCCGTTTGCTCTCTGGAGACAGTCTGTGCGCCTTAAAATTCCACCGTCTAAATAGCGAATCCACCATGGCGCGAGCGCAACTCGCTCTTAAAGGGAATGGGAGATGAGACTCTGATTGGTTTGGGCACGTTACGCCCAAAAAACACCCCTTACTTAGTAAGAGAATAGGGACAACCCGTTTAGGCCATGCGCCCGGGCGCGTCGTCCATTTTCCGTCGTTAAACTAGCAAAAGTGTATTCGGACATGCCCTGAGTGCACTTGCGCCCTGCGCTTTAGACCGTGCGCTTAGAGCTTTAAAATAGGGCCCATAAACTCATAATTGCAAGAAAAAAAGTCATAAATGTGACTATTTATTGCAATTGCAAGTTTTAAACTCATAATTGTGTTTACATCTTGCAATTAGTGTTTTTTTTTCATATATATATATATATATATATATATATATATTTGAACTTTTTATCTCACAATTCAGTTTTTTCCCCTTTAAATTCCAAGTTTACAATTGGAGGTTATAAACTCATTTACATCTTACATATCTTTTTGTTTTTTGCCATAGAATTAAAATAAATTCCCTGAGGTGGTAATTATTTTTTAATACTTTTTAACTGCGTGGAAACACATCACAATTGTGAGATATAAACTCATAATTGCAACAAAAGTCAGAATTGTAAATGAAAAATAGCAATCACCTTTTGCCTTTTTCAAATCTGTGGCGGAAACAAGCATCCATTCAAAACATAGCTATTGATATATTGTATTTATTTAAAAAAAAATGTATCAATCTATTTATTTACTTTTTTTTCTTTTGCAGTTTAACTGGCTGGGTTTTGTGAGAGCAGTGATTGACACTGAGCTGTACCCAGACCTGAAAATCTCCTCTTCAGAGCAGGTGATCGTACGTGCCCCACAATACTTTAAAGACCTCTTCAAACTCATCAACGCCACAGAAACCAGGTATCCAGACAGCTTTTAAAAATATTAAAACCTACATCAGAGCCCTGAGGCTCTGCCTTTGTTGGTCTGGACGATGTCACTTGTGTGATCACTGTGTGTGCTGTTTATATGTCCTACCTGTCTATTAAATGATCTGCTAAATAACAGAGTCAAGATTACTCTGTAATTCATCTGCTCCATTTTTTTTCCACCCTCACCCCAGGACAGTTGCCAATTATGTCATATGGAGATCAGTTTTTTCCAGAATCACCACCTTGAGCCGACGATTTCTCTACAGATACCTGGACTTTGCTCGGGTTAGTGAACAACCTCCTCATTGTAACTCTCCACCAGTCTTTGGCTAAAAATAGATTTGCTACGGTTTACAATATTAAATATCTGTCTCTTCTCAGGTTACCACAGGGACCACCTCTCTGACCCCTCGCTGGGACAAGTGTGTGAATTATGTAGAAAACACACTCATCTATGCCACTGGTAGGCTCTTTGTCGATAAGCATTTCCAAGAGGACAAGAAACACATGGTATGACTTATAATAAGCAAATATATCCCACACTCATATATATATATATATATATATATATATATATATATATATATATATATATATATATATATATCGCTCTCTCTCTCTCTCTCTCTCTCTATATATATATATATATATATATATATATATGTGTGCAGTAATAAATAACATTTTAATATATATTCAAATAGAAAAGTTATATTAATATTTCACAATATTTCTATTTTTGCTGTATCTTAATACACAAGTTATGCAAGCTATTCATATAAATATATGTATTGTTTCAGCTTGCAATTACAGGAATAAATGACATTAACGTATGCCACTGTTCAAAAGTTTGGGGTTGTTATGATTTTTAAAGCCAAGGTTGCATTTATTTGATTAAAATACAGTAAAAAAAAAACAGCAATATTGTGAAACATTATTACAATTTAAAATATTTATGTCTATTTTAATATATTTTTAAAAATTAAATGTATTCCTGTATGGTTTCAGCAACCATTACTCTAGTATTCAGTGTAATTGATTTAATTTGTGTCCCCATCTAGTGGAATTAATCCTGAATAACAGCATTAACCGTCGGATCACATTTTACTGTGAAACTGATAAACATGCTTTTGAATGCTCCTCTGATTAATGTCTTTCAACTTTTATGAAGATGGAGGAATTGATAAATGGTATCCGATGGGCATTTATTGACATGCTTGTGAAGGAGAATGACTGGATGGATAAAGAAACAAAGAGAAAAGCAACCGAAAAGGTGTTTTCCAGTGTATTTGTGACAGCTATGAATAAAAAGCATCAATGAAACTGTTCTTTTTCACATCATTACTGTCTATATCTCACGCTAGGCTCATGCAGTCTTGGCGAAAGTGGGTTACCCAGACTTCATCTTAAATGACACTTATATTAATGAGGACCTCAAACAAGTATGTTTGCAAGCTTTCTGGATCTAGTTCATCTTATTGATGTTGTTACTCTATTGAACTGTTTTGTGTTTGGCAGATATCAGTGCAACTCAAAGTCATTAAGGTTTTTATGTTTATGCACAGTTGGCGTTCACTGAGACAGACTACTTCGGGAATGTCATGCAGATCCTGAAGTTCATAGCTCAGTCTGACATTGGCTGGCTGAGGAAAACAGTCCCACGCACAGAGCAAGTTGTCAGCATTTTCAAAGCCTGTTAAAATGAGATGAATCTGCCTTTGAACGTGATGAAACACCACTTTTTTCCCCTCAGGTGGTTCACCAACCCAACAACAGTAAATGCGTTTTACAGCTCCTCTACAAACCAGATCAGTGAGTTATACATTTCAGTTCATTAATAATCAAAGTGCTTTATTGAGTACTTGGTTTTGATTAGTGAGTCACACTGTTCTGTGGTAATAATATTTTCCTATAACAGAAGTTTCAAATTTTTTTTTTTTTAAAGAAATTAATACTTTTATTTAGCAAGGATGCATTAAATGTAAATAAATACATACTGTTGTTTTGTTAATTATTAAAGAATATATTAAGAAGGACAACTGTTTTCAACATTGATGATAATAAGAAATGTTACTTGAGCACCGATTAGCTTATAAGAATGACTTCTGAAAATTCAGTTTTGCCATCACAGGAATGAATTACATTTTAAAATATATAAGTTATTTTTAATTGTAAAAATATATTACAATATCACTGTTTTACTCTATTTTTGACCTAAATGTAGCCTTGATGATTATACAATACTTGAATGCATTTGTGCGGGTGTATATTTTGCTACCTTTATGCATTATTTGGTGTACATATCAGCCTCAGAAACAACGTTTTGCCTTTAAAAGTGCATTACTAATAATGACAAATGACATCCAGTATAATATGAGTTATAAAAACATTTCTGGTTTGGTATCTGTCAGGTGTAATAGTAGTGTGTTCTCTGTTTTAGATGTTTGATGTGTGTACTGGATCACGTTCTTTTATTTGGCGGCTAATTGTCTTCTATCCAGGATTCCCTGCGGGAGAACTTCAGAAGCCATTTTTCTGGGGACTTGACTACCCTCGGTGAGACATAGTCACTCTTTTGATTTATGTTTTCATAGTATGCTTGAAATAATGTGGACTTCTAGGAAAAATACTTTACAAATTGTGTTCTTGTGTCAGATCCTTGAGCTATGGAGCGATCGGAGTAATTGTGGGGCATGAACTGACCCATGGCTTTGATAACAATGGTGAGCCATCTGATTTATAATGAGTCTCAACACGGGTTGTCATGGTGACAGCTGATTCTTAAAGACATCTGTGTTTATCTGTGTTCATCTAGGCAGGAAATATGACAAAGATGGGAACCTGGACCAGTGGTGGAGCAACTCCTCAATCACCCGCTTCACAGAAAAGACACAATGCATGATTGACCAGTACAACAGTTACCACTGGAAAGAGGCGGGGCTAAATGTACAGTAGGCACTAGCCTTTTTTTAATGTATTCCTGTTTGAACGTGTCCACAAATTGTAGCAGAGCTTCCAATCTAATACTTAATACCCACAATCCCCTCTCAAGGTCAAGGGGAAGAGGACTCTGGCAGAGAACATTGCTGACAATGGAGGGATGAGAGAATCTTTCAGGGTATTACAGCATTTTCCACTATAATTATCCTAAAGTAACCTCAATCTGATTTACCGTCAACTCGTCTCATTCCAAATTTTGATGGATCACAAAAAGGGAAATTTGGAAATTTTGTTTTGTGTACACAATATTCACACTGCTAATAGAAAAATGTGTCTTCAAATAATTATTTATTCACATATTGCTACTTTTCTCAGGTGAGTCAAGATTTTCAGTGAATAAATTACTAAATATCTTATTAATCTTTTTAACGATTCCTTTAATAGTGTGTCTGTTTTGGTGTATATGTACATGTGAACTTGTCTGCAGGCCTACAGGAGATGGATTGAAAAAGAGAGAGCAGGAGTCGAGGAGCCTCTTCTACCTGGTGTGGGTCTGACCAACAACCAGCTGTTTTTCCTCAGTTATGCTCATGTCAGTATTCTGCATTTCACACATAAATGGGACCCTGGACCACAAAACCAGTCTTAAGTAGCACAGGGTATATTTGTAGCAATAACCAACAATGGTATGGGTCAAAAATATAGACTTTTCTTTTATGCCAAAAATCATTAGGATATTAAGTAAAATCATGTTCCATGAAGATGTTTTGTAAATTTCCTACCGTAAATATATCAAAACTGAATTTTTGATTAGTACTATGCATTGCTAAGAACTTCATTTGGACAACTTTAAAGGCAATTTGATAATGCCAGGTTCAAAAATCTTTTTTTAGGGGATTTCATTTTGGAAATGCCTTTTTTATCACTTCATTAGTCAGAAAATACTGTCAACAACCAGAAAAAAACTTTGTTTTTCATTATGTTTTAGGAATGCAATTTGTATAGAATCAGGCAAATTACATATGAACAAACCCTTTTGTAAAAACCTTCAGAATGTAGAATATAGAACAAAAGTGGAACGTTTGTTGTGTGTAAGTGCTATTGAACTGAACTTTTTAGAAAAAGGCCTTTAAATATATGTATTGTAACTGAAATCTACAGAAGCAAATAGAGCAAATAAGTCTAATAAAATAAATACTTAAATGTGTATTTGGATATTTTCTTTCCACTAGTCTGAAATATTGTCATATTATGAAAAGTCAAATAGCCCAAGATCTAAAAATTGAACAGTGCATGAAAAACGATGGTTTTCCCTTTAGTTTCTTGCTTTAAATGGAACTCTATTGATGTGTTGTGCATATATTGTAATTTGCTAGGTTCGCTGTAATGCCTACAGACCAGAAGCAGCGCGTGATCAGATCCAGAGTGGAGCTCACAGCCCTCCTAAATATAGGTACGATGCATTAATATACACACAGCTCATTTACATCTATATTACATTCCTTATCCTTCAGTGTCACTCACTTTACTCTTGTTACTATGATGAAGGGTTATCGGGGCGATGAGCAACTATGAAGAGTTCCGTAAAGTGTTTAACTGCCCGGAATCGTCAATCATGAACAGGGGGGCGGAGTCCTGTCGAGTGTGGTAATGAAAAAGAGGACCCTGTGAAGATTTCAATCACAGCACAACCCAAACCTCCTTTTGTTGTCTCGTTCACTGGTTTCTTATAGAGAAACAGCGGTTACTAACACTGAACCCTGGGGCCGTGCTGACCACTGAGCGCCTGGCCCTCCTTCAGCCACTGGAACACTGTAGAAAATATGTACAGTGCCTACAAACCTGAGCGCTTTCAGCCAGATCTGCGTTTTACTGTCTGACCTCAATTAAAATGTGCAGATGCCAAACAGACCATCAAAATTCCCTTGAGGCCTTCTTTTGGTTCATCACTGTTTTTTACACAAACAAATTAGATCACACTGTCGCTTTAAGAGTGCTATAAATTATTATTGTCATTTTCGTTGTTGTTGATAACACTTAACATTGTCTGTCATTTTATTTTATTGAAAACGCAAGTAAATAATTATTGTTTTCCTGAGGTTTTCAAATTGCTCTTGTGGGGTTTTTTTCTTTTTTCTTTTTTCTTTGTTGAAAATTCTATTTTGGTGTATTTTACATGGTAAAGTCATGATGAAACAGACCTTTCTTCAGTATTGTCGTACATCCGAGTGTAATGAATTATCGAAAAGTAAAAAACATGTAGTGTGTGGACTTTTGAGATGTAGGCCGGCATACGTCAGCACAGAGAAGTCTGTTTTCACTGGAAAGATTAAGTTATAATTTATTGTTCATTTTGATGAAAATCACATGGTCAAAAATAAATAAATAAAAATAAAATAAATGAAAATAAAATAAACATAGTCATTCACAATAAGATCTATAACATGCATTTACAAAAAAAGACAAGGTGAATTTTAATTTCATGTTTAAAGCTGAAGTAATTTATGCACCAGAAATATTTTTTATTCATCTGTTAAAATATATATTTATTTATTAATTTGGCCATGTAATAAGTAAACCAGTACTTTACATGATAAACAGTAAACCAGTAATTATACTTAAGCAGAATAAAAACAGACGGGGTGATCAGGTCAATTATCCCTTGTCTCTACATATTTCAATGGGATAAGAGATTTTAGTATTTTAATAAATAATGTATATATCTTCAATAACTTTGAATGTTTAAAGTTAAAATGCCTTGATGGATTTGTTTCATACAAACGTGCCGCTTTTTGCTTCACAAGATGTTAATTGATGGACTGGAGTGATGTTTTTAACAGCTAATCCTGACGGCACCCATTCACTGCAAAGGATCCATTGTGAGTAAGAGATGTATAATGCTAGATTTCTCCAAATCTGTTTTGATGAAGCTACAAATTAATCTGAATCAAATTAATTAAAACTTTTTAGAGTAAGTTGTCAGCAAATTGTAATGGGAACTATTCCTTTAAGGGTCTAAGGAGAGGAAATCAATGCAAATGTCATTTTTTCTATTTTCACATGAGCAATTAGAAAACAAGTATGAATAACAGTCTAATCAAGCACAGGAGAAAATTGGATAAATGAAAAATGGAACCAGCCCTGTTGGACATAAACTCAGAACATGAATTAAGCGCACACACATACACACACTGCAGCAGTCCAATAATGCAGATAGGATGTGAACCAAAATCAATTGCTTTGACCTCCATTTACGCAGAAATAACAGAGGAAGTCTTGTGGGGACAAAACGGTGGAACACAGAATTTCATTGATTGGAGTGCTAAAAAGGAAAGGTCTAAAAATAGCCCTGAGCTCCTGAGGAGATGCATCCGTCAGTCTGTGTGTAGTGTTTGCTGTCATTCTGAGGAGCTGGGAGAAAGAGAGCAACAAAGTATAATGGGTTCAAATGTCCAGGGGGCCAAATCTTCATTCTGCCCGGAGGAAACTGAGATGAAAGAGAGAGAGAAAGCTGGAGGTAGCGAGAGTGAGTTTTGTAGAACAATGCCAGAGGCAGCCAGTTCATCCACTGAATTAGAATAGAGAGTGCTAGAGTTAGAGGGTCAAATAAAGATGGAAGAGATGTGTTTTTTTGCCGTTTCTTGAAGATGGCTAGGATTCAGCTGCTCGGATTGAGTTGGGCAGGTCATTCCACCAGATGGGAACAGTTAATGAAAAAGTCTGTGAAAGTGATTTTGTGCCTCTTTGGGATGGCACAATAATGCGTCGTTCACTTGCAGAATGCAAACTTCTAGAGGGCACATAGGGCTGAATAACTGGATTTAGGTAAAGTGGTGCAGAGCCAGTGGTGGTTTTGTAGGCAAACATTAATGCCTTGAATTTTATGCGAGCGGTTATTGGTAGCCTGTGCAAATTGATTAACAGAGGTGTGACATGCGTTCTTTTCGGATCATTCGGATTAATCTTGCAGCGGCATTTTGGATTAATTGTAGAGGTTTAATAGAATTGGCTGGAAGACCTGAGAGCATTGTAATAGTCAAGTCTGGACAGAACAAGAGCTATATTTATTTATATATATATATATATATATATATATATATATTATGCATGGAGTTTTTACTGAACCCATTTATTAAACTACATGAAATAAAAAAATAAAATACACTAAAAAAACAAAAAATAACACTTAAATTAAATAACAAAGTATATATATATATATATGTATATATATATATATATATATATATATATATATTCATACAAAAAATAAATAAATACAGCTATATAAATACAAGAGGCCTATATTCTAAAAATATTCTAAATTCTAAGTTATAAATAAAATTTATTAATTAGTATTTTGTACGATAAAATGTTACTTATTTGTAATTTGCTTTGAAGAATAGCATTTGCTAAATAGCTAAATGCATATATTTGTTTATAAAGCCATGATATTCTTATAAAATTAAACAAAGACTCTTGTGACAGAGTAAATGAACAGAATTTTCATTCTCATTTGAACTATTTTTGCATTGCAGCATATAATAAAAAACAATAAAGAATATTCTTTTTACACAGAAATGACTAGTCAATTTCACGATTAATTTAAAAGAAACAGCAAGCAACATAAATTAAACATAAAATTTTGTTCCCATTATCCATTATTTACATTCATTATTTATCATCAAATTTTTGATAGGTAAGAAATCACATACATAAGGCTCCTCAGATGATTCAGACCTCACAAATCTGTTATAATGAAAAATAAAGACAGCACCTCAATTAACTGTTTCCTTCGCTTCTCTTTGTCTCTCTATCTCTCACTCTTCCCCTTACTCCAGCTGTCTTTGAGACAAGGACAATAACATAATTATGTGCATTTATGTATACTGTTCCTATGGTAACACAGTGCCCTATGAGTGCACTGGAACCTAAAGAGTAGAGTGTCTGCACTGTCATTGAGCTAGCAAGAACATAATTATATTATCAGGGCATGCATCATACCAATCACATTCTCTCCCCATAATGCACTACAAATGATGGCTCGAGCTAATGAGGATGCGAGACAATCTCAGAGCTAAAAGAACAATAATCAATTCAGTGGTTAATAGGCCCATCAATCTTTAAACGATCACACCCATAGTGAATTAAAAGCCGATTCTATTAACCTATCCTACTGCTGTAGATACTGTAAGCAATTACAGTACTCAATTTTGTGTCTGTGAGAAAGATACAGTACATACAGAAAAAAGTAAAACATGTTGAGTGTTTTTCAGAGGTTGTCCACTAGAGGGAGTTTTATGCATGTTAGTGTGTTTACAGGCCCATTTTTTCTTCGTCTTTTACCCTACTTGTATGTTTGCATCTTTAAACAGACACATTGGATGTTGCATTGGTTGGCAGGTAGTTTATACAAAGAAAAATAGCTACTCGTGCTTTGCTTTTTGCAGATCTTACCTGTTGAGGTAAGATAGGTTCACTTTGGTCTGTTCTCTGGAGTTTAATTACGTTGGGCTTGAGTGGCATCCTGATAGCCCTGAGAGGCATGCAGAGATAGAAACATGGGTACTAAGAGCTTTTTGAAAGCATTATACGCAGCTGGATGAACCTGGAGTGCACAGAACTTTTTAAACACACAGACCTGAATGTACACTGTGTTTACTCAATCACTATATGTGAATTAATTCATTACTTCGCCAGGTGGATGAATGGAAAATAAGTCTATTATAAATCTATCTATCTATCTATCTATCTATCTATCTATCTATCTATCTATCTATCTATCTATCTATCTATCTATCTATCTATCTATCTATCTATCTATCTATCTATCTATCTCATCGAAATATTGCTCATTGCTTGAATAACAAACTGCATTTTCAGATTGTACATTGTGCTTCCAGATGACATTTAAGTGGCAGAAAATTAACATTATCCTTCCCAGGAGGTCCAGGTTATGAACCACAGAACAGCAGGAATTCAAGTCAGAGAACATGACAGGAGGAACATTTAGGTCAGACACATCTGCCCACAGGTTTTTGTAGACATTATGATTTCCATCCATGCCTGGTAGAGTGTAGAAGATAGATTCACCGTAAATATTCTATCAAGTATGGAAGAGCTAAGCTGTGACCTCACTGTTAAGAGGTCAGGTTGCCAGATTCTCCTCAAGGACTTATCCAAAATACACTTGGAGATATACGCTGAAAGCGGAACGGCCAAGAAATGGAAGTATTATTTATAGATGTGTATGGCGAAGAGATGAGCCTAGGGAATGCAGTAGCCAATCGATTTTTGTGAGCAATTCCTTGTAGAAAACATGACTGGATGCCACTTTATCACAACAAAACTCCTTATCAATAATACAGGTATCAATATGAGCAAATAATTTACGTAGAGAAAGTTCACAAGGAAAGAAAATATCTGTTTCTTCTAGTACTCTGTCATTTAAGACCACCCTCAGTCTAAGACATTATTGTGGAGATCTGATTCTTATCTGTGTCCTTGAGAAACAAGAACATGAAGGCATGCTGAAAATCACCTGCTTTTTAGTGTGACCATGAAGTAACGTTCCACATGTCTGTTGGTGGTGGTAATGATAGAGAATGGACTCAGAGGTGGGAATGATTATGGGGGTAATCAGAGTAACAGGCACATGAGCTGTCAGGTGGGAACGAATGTGAGTGATCTCAAGTATGATTTATGAACGGCAATCCAGGAGAACTAAATTATTGCCTCCGCCTCTAAAAAAAAAAGCCATCTGGAGTGAAACATGCTGACACACTTAAATCACATTCGATCAGCCTAGGTGGTAAAAAAAAAAGTATGGACATATGTTTGGCAGGCAGAAGGTTTTGTTTAAGGGTCAATGACACAATGGTCATTTTTTATCTTTTGATTTATTCACAAATTAAAAAAATAAAAAATGCAGTTCATACACAGAATGACTTGAATACATCTGATGAGCATGTGTTTAATTTAAATAAATGGTAAAAAAGACATTTTCAATTTTTGATATAATTTGGAACTAATTTAATAGAATTCTTGTCTGAAGTATTCTTAGCTGCCTAATCAATGACAAATAAAGGTGTCTGTCTTTTAAATGCAAAGAAAGATATTTTAACAGTCCAATTTAAAACACATAAAAGTTAGTACAAATTCATGTTATTTTCATATGGTTTTGAAAAACATTTCAAAAATACTTTGCAAAAATTAATGTCACACAACCTCAACAATATTTCTCCAAAAATCACCTTGAAAAGATGCGTTATTATTTTTTATGTTTTTACTTTCTGTGTGTGTGTGTATACAGTATATATATATATATTTATATGCTAATTAGACGCTAGTATATATGAAACTTTTGTGTACTCTAGCTTATGTGATATAAGGAAAAAAAATGCGATTTGCGAAATTTTCATTTCTCCATCTATCTAATTTTTATTATTTTTTTTCCCAACACCATGTTACCTAAGGGGTGCAGTAGAAACAAAAAATCATTTCTAAAAACCTGGCACTTCTTTTAAACCTGATTTTTTTTTATCTTTTGATCAAAAGATTTTTAAAAGATGTCCTTATCTTGTTATTGACCTATTTGCAGCCGAAATTGGTTAGATAAGGCTGTTTAGTTACATTAAAGTTACATCAGTTCAACATGAAAACAAAAGGACGTCACTCTATGAATATGACTGACAATATCATATGCCAAAATGAGATGCTGAAGCTGACATCTACAAATGCCCTTTATACACACTCTTCTGCTGAATTCACTTCTCTTTCTCTTCACTTCAGATTTGAGAAGTGTGTGCCATCGTAAGTCAGCGGGATAACTTGGATCAGTCATTGACAAGAACATCGCCTCGGGGTCTGATGGACTGAACCGTCACACATCCATCAGCCCTTCTGACTTCACTGCCTTTACAAGCTGAAAGACACAGATGATTCATATTTCTTTAAAAGCCTGCTCTAATTACCTGCTCTCACAGAATATAAATCCAAAACACAACGCCCTCAGCAAGACATCCTTCCCTGCCGAGCAGCATTCAAGGGCTGCGGCGCCATTCGTGCCTTCTAAAAGGGTTGAAGTGGCTCTGGCCTTGAGGCGAAATAAGAAGTAGAATCGGGAAGGAAAGCAAGGGACTCAATGTCTAACTAGATCAGACCTCTTTTTTTTAAGGGTTCTTATCTATCATGGTTTTGCAGCTAAAAGCACTCCGCCCTTACTCTGCTGTTTCCACTGAAGAGACACTGAGAGGCTGAGAGAGGTAGATAAATGAGGTGAAAATAAGAAAAAATGGAGAATGAGAAACAGAAAGGCAGAGAAAGAGATTAGGAGAGAAAGGTAAATGGTTTCTTCAACTGCAGGCAATTTCATGTCCTAAGGGTTGATTTGTGTCAAAATTTCAGCTTTATTCTTTTTGCTATAAAACTTGAAATATTTTATTTTACAATGACTTCATAATTTCTTTTTGCTACTTTTGAAATGCCTTTAAGTAAAGGTTTTATTCTTTGCTCGTGTATTCTTTTGCTCTCCCAGACTTTCAATCTTAAACTATAAAATAAAAAATATTTTACATACAGTATATATACAGTATATTTTAGTATAAAAGACTAAAATATATTTTAGTATTAAAAAACAACTTATGCATCTCATATCTATGTGTATGTAATTTTTAAGCTCTTCACTGACAATGTCTCCATGGTAAGTTAATAGAATAAAACAAGCTGATTGTTGATTGTTGTGCAAATAGTCTTATTTAATACTGAATAAGAAATATTTAATAAATACTGGAATTGGTCATATTTCCTTCTTTCATTAGATATAATAATTGTATAATTTATATATATATATATATATATATATATATATATATATATATATATACATTGTTTGTATATTTATTATTCAGCACTGAGTAAACACACACACACACACACACAAACAACTATACCGTCATTTCCACAACAGCCATTTTTTGCCCATTTAATAACATTATTTTTTATTGTACTTATTTACCATGGAAACAACAGTGCCGGTGAAGAGCTTAAGAAATATGAGACTCATGATGTGTTAATAAAACAGAAGAATCAAGGTAAATATCACTTCTGCACAGAATAATCCTGTGAGTCATTTTCAGTCTAGCTGTAATTTTGTCAAATTATGCAAAAAGTGTGAAAATGTTATTAGATTGTGTGTTTTAGAATCCTATCTACAGTATGAATCTCAGCAGGGCATAGGAGTCATTCATTTTACTCAAAATGTTTTTAAATGTCATTTCTCACAGAATGCTATTGAACACATTACATCATTTTGAGTTGTAGAAATGACACTGTGGTGGAAAACTTTAGTACCTTTGGGCTTGAGGCAGAATTCTCCTGTGATGCATGTACACTAGTTTAAATAAACAAGTGAGAGTGTGAAATGTGCCTGTAGTCGATGAAAGACCTCAAACAGAGTCCAGAATCATGACAAATGCCGAACTGTAACATCAGGTAAAATCTAACAGATCAAGATACTGCGCAGGGAGAAAATTCAGCCCAATAGATGTCACCTGATGTCATAAATAGACAGACTGAACCTGATATATTCACCTGGATAAAATGAGAAAGTGTGGATTATATACTGTAAATCATATTGAATTACTCCTTGCAGCTCTTTTAACTGTCATTGGTAACTCCAGAAGAAGTCTGACCAGAAGTGCTTTAACTGTACACACTTTGAGCAATATGTAGTGCATGTATAGGTAAAGACACATGGTTACAGATAACAGAGAGAAGATTGATGGGAGAGTACATTGGCTAAAACTTTTGATTCAAGCAGCATCGCCATGGTAACAAGCTGGAAAATATGATTTTCTTTTGAGTGATTTGTTCCAATCTGATTTGACAGGGAGCGTGACAAGAATCTCTAAGGACTGAGTCTCATCTCCTCACCTGTCCACTTTTCCTTCATCTTTCACAGCTTTTTTCCTTTCTGTTCCCTAAAATAAAATGTTGTTGCTCAAAGGTTTCTCTATTATAGCTCGTCATACATAATTGAGTTCTCAGTAAGCAATTTGTCTTAAAATTCCCTGAAAAACACACACAGATGAGCAGAGATATTACTGATTCCAAATTACATGACACAAATTTTAATTAGTAATGTTACATTACACATTTTAGGTATAATCAGTCTACTTTTAGATTACTTTTGGCCTTTCTCGTTTATCACATTGATTTAATTAGGATACTCTTGTACCATATTGATATAAAAATACAAAGAGTATAATAAAAGCTTTTAACAAACGGAAGACAAAAGCTTTCCAAAGACATAGAAATACATGGTTAAATAAAAATTAATGTGTTCATCAGTAGTTGATGCAACGTTGAAACACTTCTTAAACCTGAAGTGATTTTTCATGATTCAATGATTCAAATGCTGTCTTCCACAAAACTCAAAGACTTTCTGAGTGTACATAAGTGGTAGGCTATTTAAAAAGTAACCTTAGTCTGATTACGAGTATTTTAAAATGTAATTTAGTCTAATTACAAGTACTTTATTTTTAGAATCTGATTACGTAATCGAGATTACATGTAATCAGTTACTACCAAGCTCTGCAGATGAGACAGATGCTGACATGCAGTAAGCATAATTTGGTTTTGGAAATATCTAATGAGAAATGTTTAAGATTAATTGCAAATCTGACCACAAAAGAACTAAACAAGATGGTGAGGATATCTCAGTTGTGATTTTTCTTTCCTATGGGAGCTCTATCACGTAAAGTGCAAGTATTAATATCAAGATCATCATAATCTCAGTGGTTCACTGCAGCCGGTGGAAATATGTGAGAGTTGTGTTGGTGGTTGCTGTGGTGATTGTTGCTGTGGTGACCATGTTCGGTCCCCCACGAAGGGCTTGTGTTAGGAGGTCTTCCCATTAGCTTCTATAATGAGGCATTTTTCTCCTCTCAGTGGCCATACGCCCACCCTCCACAACGGCTACACACACTACAAACACGGTGCTCACAGACACAGACACATTTGTTAAGGCTTGAAACTGTTGATCATGTTGACAAGACTGATCAGTCACCGTGTTCCCAAAAAGTACAAAACACAAACACACAACAGCGAGCATTAAAGTGGAACACCTCGTTCAATAATTTGTTGTCGTTTCTCATTTTTAATGACTTAAAGGCGTGATGGATTCTCTGCCGTATGTTTGTGCGAATCGGTTTGACAGCTAAAGTGTCTCTGGTTCAGGCTGATGCATTTAGATTATGCTTGAAAATCTCTGATTCAGTCTCACAGAAGAAGTAAAAAAAGTAAAGTAAAGTCGTGACGTATTGTCAAGTATGGTGACCCATACTCGAAATTGGTGCTCTGCGTTTAACCCATCCAAGTGCCCACACACAGCAGTGAGTAGTGAACAAATGCACACACACACACACACACACACCGTGAACACACACCCGGAGCAGTGGGCAGCCATGCTGCAGCGCCCGGGGAGCAATTGGGGGTTCGGTGCCTTGCTCAAGGGCACCTCAGTCGTGGTATTGAGGGTGGAGAGAGCGCTGGACATTCCCTCCCCCCACCTACAATCCCTGCCGGCCGGGGGCTCAAACTCGCAACCTTTCGATTACGAGTCCGACTCTCTAACCATTAGGCCACGACTTCCCCATACAAGAACACTGTATGATTGCTCATATATTGAGTTCTTAGATTCTTCTCAAATCGCTTTGGAGAAGTAAAAGTAGATCAAATGATTCATTGTGCTTTTAGTTTGGATTTTAGTTTTCAGAACAATGAAACTTACGTTAATAAATGTGACAGACTGTATATTTAAATTTATGCTTTTTTCCTCCAGTTTTAAGCATGACAGGGTCCTGGTCACAGTAAACAAGGAATTATAAAGTCAATAGGTAATACAAAATATGTCCATTGTATTTCTGTTACTTCATCATTTAATTCATGAATATACTGTATGTGTATATATATATATACACACACACACACGGTGGACATCAAAATGAGAAAAAAAACTATAATTTCCCAAATTTCAAGTTATCCTAAGAGGAGTAGATGGGCAGATTTTTAGGCATATTTCATAAATTAATTGTATTCTGAAGCACAGTATAAAAAACTTCAATGAGATATTTGTAAAAAAAAAAAAAAAATCTGATCAAAATTAGAGAACACTTACAGATACCTACGTTATTGGTGTAACTCTGGCACCAGGTGCTAATTCCCTTAATTATATGACAAATCCTTTTTAACTGGCAGCATTCCTCCAATTTTCACTGAGATTGAAAGATGGTGGGCCGCTCTAAGGTGACTGAAACCCGGCAACGGGAGGTTCACCAGATGAAGGTGATGACCCTGATGACCTTTTGAAATGATGACCCTTTCAGCCATTGCAAGAGAAGTTGGTAATTTCAAATATGTGATTTCTCGAATATTGCAGCTTTACAATGTCACTAACTCATTTGAGTCCACTTAAGACAAATGCACAAGAAGACAGGATAATGCAGAGACTCTCAATGAGGAATCGGTTCAACACAGCAGCTGGAAATGCTTGCCAGTTCAACAATGAACAGTATAAGGATCTGTCTCAGCATGTTTAAGAGAAGTTGGACTGAAAGCACACTCTTGCAGTGACCAAGCCTCTCATCGGCAGACAGAATCAAAAGGCTTGGCTTACCTTCACTGAGGAGCATGTAGTGTGAAGAGAGGAGAACTAGTCCAAAGTTCACTTTAGTGACGAAAGCAAGTTTAATTTATTGGGTCTGATGGGAAACATTTTGTTTGGCATCAAACCGAGGAAAGACTGAAGCCCAAGAACGTAATGAAGTCAGTGAAAGGTGGAGGAGGAAGTGTCATGATTTGGGGGATGTTTTCTGCAGCAGGAGTTGGACTGAATGCAAATGTTTATCAGAACCTTCAGCAACATGTGGTTCCTTCCCTGTGTTCATTGCCCTATCAGCCAGCAATTTTCATGAAGGACACTGCCCAATGTCACACAGTAAAGCGAGTAAAGCATTTCCTTGAAGCTAAGAACATCGAAATAATGAAATGGCTGGACCAGGGACCTGATTTAACCTGACTGAAAATCTCTGGAAAATCCTTGGCAACAAAGTTATGGCTAAGAAACCCACTACAGTCACTGCACTGTGGAAGAGACTGGAAGAAGAGCGGACCAAGATCACACCAGAGCAGTGTGAGAGACTAGTGATATCCTGTGGCCACAGATGCACTGAAGTAATTCAAAGCAAGGGCCTGTACACTTACTAATTTCTGACAGCTGTAACCCTCCAAAATTTTAGTTGTAATCTTTTATTTTGAGCGATAAACATTAACAATATTTCAGAATGTGTGTGTGTCTGTGTGTGTGAGCGCATATATAGTAAAAACATATATCAATAAATGTAAAAAATGTATTACTTTAGCTATACTTATATATATTTTTAGTGAAAAACTTCTATGAAAGTAACAGAAATTCATTGGGCATAGTTTATTTTGTTTTTATTTAGTTTGTCTCACTGCTCAATCAATTCTCATCTGTCTCATTGCTTTCTAGGAGTAACAACAGAGGTATTAAAGAGATATACAGACAGCCTTGTAAGATTTTTTTTCTTACAAATCTTTACAGTAACGGTCCTTTTTCATCTTAGAAGAAAAGGTGTTGAAGTTTAAATTTCAAACCTTCCCAGCTAAGAAGCAGACTAAAATTGATCAAACTTAACGCCCATAACAGAGTTCCATTTTTGTTGTTGTTGTGCTTTTCTGTGCTATTGAGCATCGTCACCAGCAGAAAGCTTTGAGAACTTGATTATTGTGTGCTTTGAAGGCAGAGCTGAGCTATGAGGCAAGTAGAAGATTCTATGGAAGCGTGTGAGTCACGCTGTTCCATAGAATCAAACACCTACACACAGACCCACAAAGACAGCCACTGGTGTGACGACACGCAGGAATTTCAAATGAAAAGCCTGATGACCTCAGCCTTGGCAGTGTGTGCGGATGGTGTGAAATAACGTGGCAGGCGGTGGGCGACGGGGCCGAGCGTGTGCCCACTCACTTGAAAGAAGAGGCACAACAGAAGACCATCTCTCTATCTTTTTCTTTCCTTCACATGTAGCAGCAGTGCAGTGTGCCAGACTCTCCAAAACCCAGTTATATTTGTGCTGAGAAATACTGATGACTTATATTATCTGGATTATGTCAGCTTTATTGATTTATACACTTAACTGAGCCAGAAAATCTCGTACTGCGTCTTAAAAAATACTAATGCAACAGTATATTGATGCAGTAAAGTAAGCAATGCGAAGGAGATCTGTTTAGATAATTGATTTAATAAATGAACACGCACAAAAAAAAATACTATTTTGAGTCCACTAGTAAAAAAGTTTCTGTTTTACATTCTTTTGTAATTTAATACAGAAATGACAAATTATATTATTAGCATAGCTAATGGAAGTTTCCGACTCTTATCTTCAAGATTAAAAGTTGCAATTGCCTTTTTATTTTATTTTATAATACGATATCTTATATTTTCATCTCACAATTTGCCTATATATCTTGCAGCTTGTTTCTCATAACTGCCTATATTTTACAATGTTATTATTAATTGCAACTTTATTTCACATAATTGTGACTTTATAATAAAGTGATCTCAAAATTTTACAATAATGCAATCCCTCATAGTGCAACTTTGTCACGTTACTTTCTTGTAACTGCGACTTTATTTCTTGTGATTGTGAATTTATTTCTAATAATTGCATCTGTATATTGTGCAGTTGTGACTTCATATCTCACAAATTTGAGAGTTTCTTATTTTGTCTTTTACACAATTACCTCTCTTTGCAGTAGTGAATTGCACCAAATGATACAGAGATAATGATGCACCGACTACGAGTGCTCTGAGAAGCTTTTAGAGCAATTCTCACAAACCCGACACCCAAACTTTTCCAAGAGATGAACAAAAACATACAAAGTAGGACAGAGAAATTGTAACGTACAAGCACAGTAGAGTGTCAGTGTCTGTGTGTGTGTATGTGTGTGTGTGTGTGAGACTGGATGTGCTGAGTCATTGTGTAAGAATAGATCTCCCTCTCTCTCTGTGTGCTTCAGTTGTAGTTTTTCTCCATTAAAAAATTGACAGTTTGAAGTAATGGTGATTAATGCAGAAGCGACGGCACATTATGTACAGAATTATGATTCAAATAGTTTATTATTCGTTTTATGCATGTGTGTGAGAGGGACGTAGCTGAATCATTTACATATTTAACTTATATCCAATTAAAACATTAAGGCCCGGTTTCACAGACGGGGCTTAGACTAAACCAGGATTAGATAATAGTTCAGTTAAGACATTTAAGCAATTTTTATAAACGTGCTTAGAAAAAAACATTACTGGTGTGCATCTTGAGACAAAACAAAGGCACTGATATATTTTAAGATCAGTCAGTGTAAGTTCATTTAATTTGAAACAGCTCAGACTAACATTTTAGTATAGGACTAGTTTTAAGCCTAGTCTGTGAAACCGGGGGTATATTCTATAATTACTCGTTACTGACACACTAACACATTCTGGTTTAAAATGAACACCTTCATCGGTTAAGAATGAAAGGCTTAGTTAATTCTGTCATTTAGTCACCAGAAAGACCAAGATTATCAGTAAATAATGACATAAATTTCTGTACTTTTATTACAATAACATTACTATATGACTTTAAAAGACTTGAAACACAGTGTATGAGTCAAATGGACTACTTTTATAATCCTTTTAACGTGTTTTTGGTAACTATAAACTGTCAAAAAAGTCTATTCTTGGGTTCCACAGACTACTGTACATACAGGTTTCAAGCAACATAAGAGTGAGTATTATGAGATTTTTGAGTGAAATACCTCTTTTTATGTGTTTCTTGCTGGATCATGTAACAGTAATGTCTCCTCTCAGAAAAGCCTAAAGCTCTTCCACGCAACCATCCATCTTTTCATCCATCCATCGTCTCGCTTTTCCTCTTTTATGCTCATGTTCATCGACTCACTCAGACAGTCCCTTTGGGTATGCTATCCTCCAAACAAACCTGAATTAATCATAGGACAATAAGACAGTGAATTATTAGCCTGACTTAAAGGTTCTGGAAAGAAAGTGAATTACAGTGATGAATGGCTTGATTCGATCTTTCTTATTGTAGCTCAACCTGGATGGCTGCACACACAGTCTCTGTCCCTGTGCAATAAACTAAATGGTACATAATCTGCAATATCCCACACAATCATGCACTGCTTGTTATCTTGCTTATTAACTAATTAGTCATTAATTGCTTTCTCTTAATGGACCCTGATTTCTGGCCCCTCCTGGGACAGTGGATTACCTTTTCATGCTCTGGGCTCATTCTTTTACAAATGTGGCACGTTAAACAAGGGCATCAACTGTCTCAATGAACTGGAGAGTGACTCATTCGAATTACATAACATTTATAATGCCGCCACCAAATTAGCTTAAAGCAATTTGCATGCAATGCTGAGTGGAAAGACGTCTTGCTACGGGAAAGTAAATTGCTCAGAATGGGAATCTTTTTTTTATTACATGGCAGTGTAAATTAAAGATAAGAAAATTTACTAGAGTGGTCAATTTGATGTGTTAATTTGGTATGTGAATTTTTTTATGAATTAAACATATATAAAAATGTTTCAAAATTACATTGTGGATTACACTGGAAACCCATATGCCAATTTGGTAATAATTTTCCTACCACGTGATTTTTTTTGTGTGTGATTTTGGAATGAAATCAATTCAAATAATGATATGTGCAAATAATTGTGATTAATTTGCCTATAATCTAATCATTTCAATAAAATATTCTAATTGCAATTAAATAAATTAAAAATAAATTATTTTAATTACAATTTAAATTATTTTGATTGACAGCCCTAAAATTGGTACCAAATGGCCTGTTAATTAAAGAGTTTGGGATGAACTGGAGGACAAACTCCTTATTAATGCCAATGGTTTTGACATTAAATATTGAACTACTGCATATAGATGTGGCATTTAGGTGTCAATATATGTTTGGCCATGTATTGTTTTTAATATCTAAGCTATCCTTATATAGACTGCAATTAAAAAAGAGAAGGACAGAGAAGATAAAGACACTATTTGGCTCATTGGTCCAGTGTTCCCAGTGCTACATGCACAGATGTCTCAATCTCCCTCTAAATTACCGTTTTGCCTCCGCTGAGCTTAATCTATCTGCCTGGCCAATGAAAGCATTGCCATTATTATAAACAACCTTTACTGCACTTTTTCAAACTGTGCCTCTGCTGATGTTTTTGCTTTAAACTGCAGAGCCAGGAAAACAAAACAAATATTAGAAATATAAGTCTTCTGCCTATTTTCTAAAGATTATTTTAAAGGAGCTGAACAGTGAGGGACAGGAAGGAAAAATTCATAGTGTACAGAAAGAGAAGAAGTGCTGAATGTATTATTACTGTGGGTGGGTACAGAGTGCTCTCATTATTCAATTCAACATATGTGTTTAGAAGACAGGTGCATAAAAATTCATAAATACTTGTTAGTTTTTGGAAAAGTGGTGTTACTTTTAACTCCAATCTAAACTCACCTTATATATATATACTGGATATATATATATATATATATATATACAGGTCCTTTTCAAAAAATTAGCATATTGTGATAAAGTTCATTATTTTCTGTAATGTACTGATAAACATTAGACTTTCATATATTTTAGATTCATTACAACACAACTGAAGTAGTTCAAGCCTTTTATTGTTTTAATATTGATGATTTTGGCATACAGCTCATGAAAACCCAAAATTCCTATCTCAAAAAATTAGCATATCATGAAAAGGTTCTCTAAACGAGCTATTAACTTAATCATCTGAATCAACTAATTAACTCTAAACACCTGCAAAAGATTCCTGAGGCTTTTAAAAACTCCCAGCCTGGTTCATTACTCAAAACCGCAATCATGGGTAAGACTGCCGACCTGACTGCTGTCCAGAAGGCCATCATTGACACCCTCAAGCAAGAGGGTAAGACACAGAAAGAAATTTCTGAACGAATAGGCTGTTCCCAGAGTGCTGTATCAAGGCACCTCAGTGGGAAGTCTGTGGGAAGGAAAAAGTGTGGCAGAAAACGCAGCACAACGAGAAGAGGTGACCGGACCCTGAGGAAGATTGTGGAGAAGGACCGATTCCAGACCTTGGGGGACCTGCGGAAGCAGTGGACTGAGTCTGGAGTAGAAACATCCAGAGCCACCGTGTACAGGCGTGTGCAGGAAATGGGCTACAGGTGCCGCATTCCCCAGGTCAAGCCACTTTTGAACCAGAAACAGCGGCAGAAGCGCCTGACCTGGGCTACAGAGAAGCAGCACTGGACTGTTGCTCAGTGGTCCAAAGTACTTTTTTCGGATGAAAGCAAATTTTGCATGTCATTCGGAAATCAAGGTGCCAGAGTCTGGAGGAAGACTGGGGAGAGGGAAATGCCAACATGCCTGAAGTCCAGTGTCAAGTACCCACAGTCAGTGATGCTGGTGTTGGTCCACTGTGTTTTATCAAGGGCAGGGTCAATGCAGCTAGCTATCAGGAGATTTTGGAGCACTTCATGCTTCCATCTGCTGAAAAGCTTTATGGAGATGAAGATTTCATTTTTCAGCACGACCTGGCACCTGCTCACAGTGCCAAAACCACTGGTAAATGGTTTACTGACCATGGTATTACTGTGCTCAATTGGCCTGCCAACTCTCCTGACCTGAACCCCATAGAGAATCTGTGGGATATTGTGAAGAGAAAGTTGAGAGACGCAAGACCCAACACTCTGGATGAGCTTAAGGCCGCTATCGAAGCATCCTGGGCCTCCATAACACCTCAGCAGTGCCACAGGCTGATTGCCTCCATGCCACGCCGCATTGAAGCAGTCATTTCTGCAAAAGGATTCCCGACCAAGTATTGAGTGCATAACTGAACATAATTATTTGAAGGTTGACTTTTTTTTTTGTATTAAAAACACTTTTCTTTTATTGGTCGGATGAAATATGCTAATTTTTTGAGATAGGAATTTTGGGTTTTCATGAGCTGTATGCCAAAATCATCAATATTAAAACAATAAAAGGCTTGAACTACTTCAGTTGTGTTGTAATGAATCTAAAATATATGAAAGTCTAATGTTTATCAGTACATTACAGAAAATAATGAACTTTATCACAATATGCTAATTTTTTGAAAATGACCTGTATATAGAGAGAGAGAGAGAGAGAGAGAGAGAGAGAGAGAGTACATGGAGATGACCAGTTTATATGAACATGTCCGTATGTGTTTGTGTGTTTATTCCTGAATTGACTCATTTGTAAATATGTTTAGCGTTTCCTGTGAGCATGTGGTGAGGATTACCATGCAATTCTTGTGCCCAGTTTGAGTCAGCAGGATGCAGGATGTCAGAAAGGTATAATTTCCCATTCACTGTGTACATCCTTTCCTGTTCTGTCACTTTGCAGATTTTTCCTTCTGATGTTGGCTTCAGTTATCTTGACTTTGTCACCTTCAGAGAAAGACAGAAAGACATATAGAATGGTTTTATAGTCTACCGTCATTAGATACGAACTGCCTACATTGTAAATGCACATAATCCTCAATCTCTCCCTTATTTTGAGTTTGTTCTCTCGGGATGAAATCGTCATAAGGACAGACAGATGGAGAGATGCAGGAGTGGAGGGATAGTTTATGAATTTCAGTCATCCCCCTACTTAAATAGGAGCTGATGTGAATCAGTGAGTAGATGTATAACAGTACCACTGACAGATAATTTTTTACTTGTAATTTAATTGGGAAGTTTTTAGTGACTAGTAAGGCAGGGAATCAGAGTGAAATGAACAAAAATAGCTTACTTCAGCTGCTGTTCTAACTAAGGTCTAGCAACGCCTGTATGGTTTATGGGGACAGAGATCCTGGCAGATAGAGCAAGAGCCAGTACAATAAACTGAAGGGGAAAAAACTTGTGAAAGAAATTCATTGAATATCATTAAAAAAAGACCACTGTATGTAGTGTTAAAGGGGTCATGAACTGAAAATTCTATGCAGGATTTTACTCAGCATAAATACTCAGCTTTTTTAAATGCATAAATACTCAGCACATATCAAACAGACAAAGCAATAGTGCCTGTTAAATATACACAACTGTTAGCCAATCATTGGGAGTCTACAATCCGCCATGCCTATTCAAACAGAGCGTTCTGATGAGGGGGGTCAAAACAGGACAGGAAATGACCTATTACTTGTGTTGGATGATGTTTTGATGTATTTGGATGTAAAAATCTTGATAACATTACAAGTGGACCTCAGAGTACAGTACAAAATAAAAAAACAAAGGCAGTTCATGACCCCTTTAAAAAGAGTTTGCTCAAAAATAAAAATTCTGTCATCATTTACTCACCCTCATGGCGTTCCAACCTGTATGACTCTCTTTCTTCTGCTAAGCACCAACATTCCTCAAAATAGATTGTATTCTGCAGAGGAAAGAAAACATGCAGGTTTGGAACGACATGAGGGTAAGTAAATGATGACATAAGTTTTTAATTTTTAAATACACTATCCCTTTAAGACTTGTTTTCAGAGAATATATCTGGGTGTTTATTTATCTGTTATTTATTAGTGTGTTTCTTTGTTTTAAGTATAACCCTAACAAAATTTGGTGAGGTTTATGCTTAAAACAAGGCAAACCTTACCATTACAGTATGAAAATTAACTTAAATATAGAATTAAAGACATTATCAAATATTATCTTGCATAATTTTGATTTTAAAATGTAAACAATTCTAAGAATTTTTAGAATTCTCCAAGAAAACAAGAAATTTGATTAAGAAAAGAATTTGGAAAAAGTTTGAGGTAAAATAAGGATAAAGATTGAGGGAAGGAAAATGACATCATTGACATTCAGCTCACATTTTCTCTCCTCCTTGCCTTTCTCTGCATCTGTCTCCTTCTCTCTCTCCCTGCCATCACTCTTACTCTCTTTCCCTCTCACTCTATCTCCTTTTTCTCCTCTCCTCTCAATCCAGGTCTCCTCCTCTTTCCTCTCATATCAACTTTTCCCCAGACTCCCCTGCACAGCAAGCCAACTGAGCCTTATTCAGTTCAGATTCTCTCTGAACGCAGTACAGCTCCAGTGAGATTCGAGCTCTGATCTTTGACTCTTTCCTGAAATTATTGTAAATTTACTGCAGGAGGCATACTCCCACCTCTCTGTGAAAACTGAACCTTCTCTACCTTTTTACGGTAACAAACCAGTTCTTCTCCTGTCTCCCAAAATAAACTCACTTTCACTTTCTGTGTAGCATTTTCACATTTCTATATTTCCAATTATGCATTTGGCAGAGCAACCATCATTTATCCAAAGCAACTTTTGCATTCAAGTTACATATTTTGCCTGTGCATTCCCTTGGAATCAAGCCCATTATTTGCTTCCATGTATTGCCAGCACAATGTACCGCAGAAGCAATAATACTACATCCAAACATTTTACTCAGGCAGGTATTACAGACACTAAACACAACCAGCACTTTCAGCTGTGAAGTCACAATGGTGCCCCAAAGCTGTAACCATGGAAACCACTCTTTGTCAGTTTGCTGAAACGATATGGCAAAGCATGGGCTACAGGATGCATCAGCAATGGTTACCATGGCAATAACCATATAAAATAGTGATGATCATTCCAAGTCCTGCTGCTTTTGTGTCTACACAGCTTAGGTCAAAGGTTAGAGGCAGGAAGAAGAAACATCACATCCATTTAAACAATCTCACTGTGGATATCACTAAACCACATGTAAAATATAGTTGTGCTAATTTGGATATGTGACATCAAATAACTCTCAGAGGAGAACAGAAGGCACTAGAGCAGTCCAGGTAGGGGAGCCGTGCTCAATCATGGGCTCAATTCTTGATTAGACATGCATGGGTAAACCCAGAGCTATGCCCCATGCACTCCAGCAGACTGTTACAGTGTTATTAAATGATCTGTCAGCCAGAGACTGTCTGTCTGAGGAATTCAAAAAGACCTGGGACAGTGTAACCCTGACCATGATTAAAGATACAGAAGGATACAAACTGTAAGAAATGTGCAATTTCAGGGAGAAGATGGGCAATTCTGCCAATAATACCAAAAGCACATCAAAAGGAGACATAAAATCATGGTAAACTTTAAAACGTATATTAACTTAAAGGAATAGTTCACCTAAAACTGAAAATTTGCTGAAAACCCTCAGTATGTTTCTTCATCAGAACAGATTTGGAGAAATTTACATTACATCCCTTGCATACAAATGGATCCTCTGCAGTGAATTGGTGCCGTCAGAATGAGAGTCCAAACGGATGATGAAAGCATCACAATAATTCACAAGTAATCCACATGACTCCAGTCCATCTTAACATCTTGTGAAATGACAAACTGTATGTTTGTAATAAATTAATCATTAAGATGGTTTTAACTTCAAACCGATACACTGCAAAGGATCCATTGGGAAGCTAATGATGTAAGGCTAAATTGATCAAACTCTGCTCTGATGAAAAAACAAACTCATCTACCAGATCAAATCTCATCTCAGATGGCCTGAGGGTGAGTATATGTTGAGCAAGTTTTCATTTAGGCTGAACTGTTCTTTTAATGGTCCCCAAATTTATCTTCAAAAGTGTTCTCCTCCAGATCCTCCCAAAAAACGAAAAGTGGTACTTCATTCATCTCTGTCCATGGTGCTGAATCAAGCCTATGACTGGCTTTTGGTTCTGAGCAATTTTCCTCTTCTGTAGAGGCAAAAATCAGTTTGTTACATCTGTAAGACTTTTCTGGGTGTTGAGAAAAAGTACTAAATCCTGTTTTCCATGAAAAAATGTATTAATTTTAACGGTGATAACATAAAGTGCGTGTGCTATGTGTGTACTGACACAATAATTGTACGTGTAAATTAGCATAGTAATTGCAAACAGTTTCTATAACACGTCAGTTTTTAACAGGCTGTCACACAGATCCATTCCGTCACATAATCGTTGTCTCAGTGTGTGTTATTATCTCTTGTATGGTCTAACGTTGACAGACCAATCAGAACATCTTTCCTTTCGCCTTTCCACAACCCCATTCCCGTGATTAGGTGTAATGGGGGTGGGGGCACCACCGGCATTCACCGGCCGACTCTTCGGGAAACTGGAACTTCTGTATCAGCTCCGTAACTGAGCAATTAAGTGCCGCATCGCATTCGTTTGTGATTATTTTGTGTTGAGCTGCCTTGCGCAGTAAACGAATGCCTTAACTCGGAACGGAAATGCACACAAGTGGCCGAGCTGGAGCTGCACGGAGCCCGCACGCATTCTGCACCGCGGGTCGGTGGAGGAGATTCGTGTTTTCAGATTGGTAACAACGGATAGCGGTCGTGCTGGGCGCGGCACGGGATTAATATGGATCAATGACACGCACCTAGTAGATAATGGAATATACAAAACTGTATTTGTGCATTTGAAACTGTTTATAAGAACACGACCAGTTCACTGTTAGAAATACACCGATATATGTACTGGATTCATCCTTTCTAAGACGCTGTGGAGATATTCAAAGAGAAAAGTGATTCGTTTCTATTACGAGAAACGATCATATAATTCCTGGCACTCGGATCAACGACGCATTTATGGAAATTGGGTCTCTCAGATGAGATGAAACTGCAAAGACGTGACTGGTAATAATTCAAAACCACCTTCCTTTCCCTATCGAAAAAAACACAGTTTAAACCAGACAGTGTTTTTTTTTTTTTTGTCACTTTTCAGCTCGTCATGCCGGTTAAGGGGTTTTCTGTCTATGAATAGCCTAACCTGTCACTCCTTTAAAAAGTGACCACAATTGCTCAGGGTGCGAATTATGGGGTGGGGAGGAGGGGGTTGGATGTTGACCCCAAAATTAAGGCTTGAACCCAAAATGTCAAAAATGTCAAAGTCAAAACAAATGGTTTGAGGGTTCTTAAAAGTAGGTATTTATTCATAAGTGTATATTTCAAACGAAGTTTCAGTTAAAGTTAGATTACAAATTAGTCAGAATTGAACTAAAATACACGCTCGTGTAGAGAAATAGCGTTATTCTGAGAAGATAATCATAGCAACGTTTCGCTACTGGAGCGCTTTCGCTTCTAGATGTGCGATGGTAGCTACATCGATAAATCATAATAGTCCATTATTTATGACTTCATTATAGACTGCATTTCACAAACCCTTTCAGCGTCTTGTTTAAAACGGCTTTGAGGTAATTCCAGGGTAGCTAACTGTACAAGCGACGCTAAAAAACATTTTGCGCGAGACGAACCTCAACCGGCTGCGCCCCAAAATTACTGACAGAATACGGAAAGAAAAGTCGTCCCCTTTGAAAGTCTCTGAATAATGCGCACACTGATATTGCCACATGCAAACAAACGCCCAACGCTGCAGAGTTAAGAATGCATTTTCATTCTGACTTATCTTTTCTTCTTAAAAGTAGAGTAAATGCATTACTAACAAAATGTCTCTGACCCAGAAGGACCTGATGAGATTCAACGCAACGCTTCATCATTTCAGTGATCCAGCTGCGTGGGTTGAACACTGATGCTCCGGATCTCTGATGCTGATGCTGGTTCGTCGCCCTTGCGCTGTTGCTGCATTCTAGGATGTTGCGACAAGTGTTGCACGAAGGGCTCAGGACGTCATTCCACAAACTGGGCCACTTTGTCGCCAATCACCCGGTGTTTTTCGCCTCCGCGCCCGTGCTGATCTCCATCCTGCTGGGCGCGAGCTTCAGCAGATACCGCATAGAGGAAAACGTGGAGTACCTGTTAGCCCCCAAACACAGCCTGGCGAAGATCGAGGGGAACTTGGTGGATAGTTTGTTCCCCGTAAACCGATCCAAACACACCCTCTACTCGGATTTGCAAACACCCGGCAGATATGGCCGGGTCATCGTGACTTCCCGCAGGGGGAGCGTGTTGGACTCTCACCACGTTAACTCAGTCCTAAAGGTGAGCGACCTTTCACTGGAGTAATTGCATAGTTTCTCCGTTTAAAATGTTGCAATAATGTTGTCAGGACTCCTTGAAACAATATTTTATTAATTTAGCTACTTGTTCGCAGATCCAACTTTTCCCTTAAGCTTATTAGTCTCTCATATTTTACAGGTAAAACATGTAAAGAAAAGTCACACGTTCCTGAAATCAGAGATGATTTAATATATTCTCTTATTCGGCTTAACAACTTAGTCCTGCTTTTTCCAGCACTGTTAGATATTTGCATTATAAAAAAAAAAATTGTGCTTATGTAATATCAATAGCTAATTCAGTTTTTATACTCAAGTCCTTCAATTAATATTTTATCAGTTCAACAGAGTCACAGGTGTATAGCGTTTTTTATTTATTTATTTTACAAACTTACTTAATGCTTAGGCTACATTCACAACATTATGTGAATAACTCATTGCACAAATTGTAAAGAACTTGTTTGAGGTTTTTAGATAATTTCATTTGTTTTAAGTTGCTCCTATTAGTGGCTAGCAATACAAAAAGGAAAATAAATTCAATACATTTAATGCATGTGTGATATGAAAAATAAGTATGGTTATTTTTGTCAAAATGCTAGATTAATCAATATTTATGTAATGTATGTTAATTAAATATTGTATCTGATAGTCCCATAGTAAGTAAGAAAATGGTAGGTAATTATGTTATCCATAATCGTTTATTTATTAATCTTGTTTATTTTTTGTTTATTTTTAGTCCCAGTACTCAGGAATCACTGGGATATAATTCTGACAACATGTATGTCTGTTAAAACTAAACAAATCTGTCATTTTAACTCACCTGTGATACAGGTGCTATGATATTAACAGGATTTCAAGGAAAGTTCTCTTCCCACAGCTCTCCCCGGATCATTTATATTTTTTAATATTAGAAATATTTCATCCAATGTGCCGGTCAGAGTGTTAGCTTGTGGCCTACTTTATCTTCTTGTAACACAGCTTCCCAATCCAGCTCCAAAATTCACTCCCCCAGACACCACCAACATGAAATTTGATGCTGGCAACTTCTGCTTACTCTACTTGCAAGAAATCTTAACTTCAAGTAAATCCAAAAGAGCACTTCACCTCTTTTGGTGGAATGCAGATTAAATTGTGGCTTCACATTTCATATTAACATTTTGCTAGCATAGACACTTTATTATTAAATGCAAAGTACTCACTTCATGTGCATTTAGACTCATCCTTTCTAACTGGAAACATTCATTTCAATTTTCCTAAGCTAACTGAACTAAGCCAGACCTGTGAGCAGCAACCACATCTTAAGAACTTTTTAATATTCACAATGCATTGTATAGTCCAGAAATAGAACAACAGGTCTTGGTATAACCTTGTTCACTGTATCACAGACCACCTTTGGGAATGAGGTTAGCTCTCCTCTGCTGAGCCATGATTTGATAGTCGAATGCAGTGTGACAATTGCATATTCCGAGATCTGATCTGTTTCTGAAAGAAGGAAAAATCACGGTTCAAAGGACTTGAGGTGATTATATTCAGTGTCGTATATATAGTTTTTTTCTATGCCCTTTGTTTCCAATTCGTAAAGAGCAGACAGTCCATTTGGAGCGTCCGTCTAGGTCAGAGACTGTGGGCATGCAGATGTCATGCTTTAGTCTCCAACTGAGGGTTAATTATCAAGCTTGAGCAATTAGAGGCCTGATTGGTGTGTGTCTGACATTTCTTTGCTGCTCGAGGAGGCCGGAGGAGCATTGGAGGAGGCAGCCTCCCCCGGTGATCTGAGTCTGACACAGTCTAATCAGTCTGACATTAACAACGCAGAAAGACTGACCTCAGAGGACAATCAATCCTCCTCTCACATGGATTTCCTTGGAAGAAAGTGGAAAAGTTTTTCTTTGATGTTGTGTTTGTGTTTTAAAACAGGAAGTGAAACTGTTGGCACACTCTTCCTGCAGCAACAGGCTTTTTTTGTTGCCTGGCAACAAGATAGTTGCAACTGAATGCAATGAAATATTGACCTAATCACATACTTAAAGTTTACTCTTGAGTATTAAATATTTTAATTTGAATTTATTCCTAATGTTGCAAGAACACAATACGCTACCATTAAAATGTTTAAGATCAGTGCATTTCACCTGTTCTTCTTTTATTAAAAAACAAATTAACACTTTTATACAGCAAGGATTCATTAAATTGATCAAAACAAACAGCAAAGATGTTACAAAATGTTCTATTTAAATTTAATGCTGTTCTTTTCTAATGTTCTATTCATCAAAGATTCCTGAAAAAAGTTTCACGGTTTCCACAAAAATAATAAGCAGCACAACTGTTTTCAACATTGATGAAAATGTTTCTTGAGCACAAAATCCGCATATAGAGTGATTATTTGAAATTCAGCTTTGCCGACACAAGAATAACATTTAGCTCTTGAATTTGATCATACTTTTGAATGGTAGTGTATTTCTTTTCAATGACTAATTCAAATTTAGTTAATATGTATTTACCTGTACATAATTAGTAAAATCTAAAAAAAATGTATCCTTTCTTTTCCACCCCAAGCTGCACAACACAATCACTCAGATCCAGGTTCCTATGCTGGGATTCAACTACACCTTTGCCCACCTCTGCCTGTTGGATGACAGCAAGAGCTGCATCGTGGACGACATCCTGCGGGTTCTGGAGGAGATGAGATCAGCACGGGCATCCAACAGTTCAGTACCCCCTCTGCATTACCCTATCACCAAACTCAAAGATGGGCGGGAGGCCTACATTGGGCACCAACTGGGCGGAGTCCTGGCAGGTGGAGGGAGAGACGGGGTGCGTTCTGCTCGAGCCCTTCAACTCACGTACTACCTGCAAGCGGCCAGCCCACTGAATGAAGTGGTGGCGGCCACCTGGGAGCTGCTGTTTTGCAAAGAGTTGGAGAACTTTGGAAAGGCTCATCCAGAGCTTAGCCTATACCCCTTCACTTCCTCTTCTCTTCAGAGGGACTTCCAAAGGACCAGTCGTGTATCAGAACGGCCGCTACTCTTTAGCCTGGCTGTGTGCCTCTCACTGGCCATGCTGTGCTGCTCAATGCGAGACTGTGTGCGTACAAAGCCTTGGCTGGGTCTTCTGGCTCTGGTGACCGTCAGCCTCGCTACACTCACCTCTGCAGGCATTTTCAACCTAACAGGAGGGAAATACAATTCAACATACCTGGGCATCCCGTTTGTCATGTTAGGTGAGATATTATTACGCCTTCCTGTCCTCCTATAATGCAAAAATTTGCAATACTGTTCTAAAGTTTGGTTCATTGAAATTAAAAAAATATATATTTTTTGAAATATTACAAATTTTAAAATGTAATTTTTTCCTGTGATGGAAACATGATTCTTCAGAAATTATTCTAATATGTTGATTCAACCTGATCTATCGTACACGTTTTACGGAACCTCACTCTAATTTTTGCTAAATTACAAGCTCCCCAATTCGTATGAATTCTTACGAATGACCTACCCCTAATCCCGCTCCTAAACCTGCCCATCACTGGGGTGTTGACAAATCGTTTTATGTTTTTTTCAGGATTCTTTAATGAACAGAATGTTTAAAAGAACAGCGTTTATCTAAAACAAAATTTTCAATTGCAAAACAAAACTTGTTACTGTCACTTTTGATTTAATTTAATTTAATGCATCCTTGCTGAATAACTGAATCCAAACTTTTGAATGGTATATGCATCATCCCAGTGATTTGTGCTGTTTACTCTCTAATCACTTGCAGCCATTGCTGTTTGCATATTCGTTCTGTTCTTTTGATCCCCCATTTACATACTGTGACTGCTTATATTTTAAAGGACTGTCAGGTTAAACGAGTACACCTTTTTGACTGTCCGGAAAGCTCCGCACTGCAGTTTTGTCAGGGTGTATCATAAAAAATGAAACGCTCCACATCAAAGGAATTCCTGATAGAGCTCAACAGACAGCCTTTAGAGGAATTCCACCCCCTTCTTTTGTCTTCTGTCTATGAGCCGTTCTGGGTGAATCAACTGTGTGCTTGTGGAACAGATTCACACGAGCAGATTTCTTGCGACTAATTACCAACATGCATACATGCATCCTGACAGATCACATCCATCTCGCTCGTTGGCCATCTCTTACACACAGCAATTAGTGCCACGTGTGGGAGGAGGCTTCTGTAGAGAAAATAATAGGCTGGAGCAAAAGAAAAAAAAATGGAAAAGAAAAATGAGGGCTTAGGAAAAAAAGACCAGAAGGCTGAGAGACAATGCGTTTATACTGACCCCCGTGCCACCCACTCCACAAAATTACTATTTAATTTCTATCTCAAGAAAACTGACATCTGTATCCTTGTTACAATGCTTCTACAGTTCAATCCCAACCTTGGCAATTGTGCCACTCAACGTCAGCAATCTCAGAATTCTCCCCACTGGTTTCCAATCGCAGCCCGAGTGACAGCATCTCCTTACAGAGCTCTTCTTCAGAGCTCTTTCTTAGCGTAAAAACAGAACTTGCCAGCCAGTGTCACGGCATATCAGTGCCATTCCAGGTTGTTCATACTGGGTTGAATGGGGTTCAGAGAAAAACAAGGATATAAGTACAACACAATGGATGTCTGACAAAACAATAGGCCTTATCTCTTTAGGCCACCAGCCTTTTATTTAAATCAAATTCCATTACAAGGACATTAGCTGTCAACTGGGATCATCTGACAGTCCTCTGATGATAATGGAAAGATGGAAGGGAGAGATTTCATAGGCCATAATTGCTAAGATTAATGTCATGTTTATGAAGAGAAAAAGACTGCACTGCATCTTGGGAGATGTTCAGCAGATAAAGGACTAGCACACTGAGAATCAGTCTCTGTGTGTTACATTAGTATTCTTTATTTTGTTTTGAGATGAGTGGAAATAATATAGTCGGTTCAATTAGTAAAGAGGAAAACGTCAATGGTAGAAGCAAAGAGCAAAGGCAAAAGTGTGAGAAAATAGCATGAGAATAAAATTACAGTCTCTTTCTCACTTTGTTTGTCTTACTCGCAGAGCTTGATTGTTTGGTTTAGCAACAATCTCCTCTTACTGCCCATTAGTTTAATTTGAGACCTTTAGCTCTGCAGAAAATCAGAACACTTGAGTCCAATCGTGGAGGCCATGACCTCAGGCCAGTGCTGTCTGGTGACTCTGCTAGCTATTGTGCTGGGCACACATCCCAGGTCTGTGTGAGAGGCAGTACTGGTGATATCGGACCGAGGGAACCTCCGTCATAAATGATGAGTCACTGATGCTGTGGCAACCCTATAGGTGAGAGCCATCTGCTCACTCTGCCTGCATGAGCCAGTGATGTCTAAAGCTAGAGAGGAAAGTGAAAAAAAGACCAATAGAATGTGAAAGCACATGTAAATATATGTTATGGTGTAAGAGTGTCAGCTTTGCCATGATGACTTGGACCCTAGGTTCCTTTATGTCAACTTCTAAAAGTAGGCTGACCCAGTTTGCCTAATGTCTTGGGCTTCTGTGCTTCTATAAAGTCCCAAGGCTACAGGGGCTGTCAGCCTTCCTCACATCCATAAGGCTTTCTTCTTTCATCAGATCAATTTTACATGACATGTGGCTATCGTGTGTGAGTGTGACTGAGATTTATTTAGCTACAAATTCATCAGCTGTGAAGATGGAGGAAAAGAGAGTGGGCTATAGTTAGATCATGCTCTGTAAATAGAGGTGGTGGTGGCCAAGAGGCTTCTTTGGCTTTGCTTTCAAGACTGAATCCTTGCTTTATTTTGATTGATTTTCTAGTAAATTGCACTGGTGAGGAGCTATAAATTAGGAATGGTATTTTCTATAGGCTATAGTATGTATAGACTGAATTGAATTGGATTAGAATTAGATTTCATTGATGGATGTATAAATGTTACAATGCATGCTAAACACTTTTTGACTTAGATTTGTCCCCAAAAAGCAGTACCAGAGCCAGAGAAAGAGAGCATCTGTTTTTCCCTCACACCCATTGTTGCAATGCAGCTGCAGAGTGACTGTCTTGTCAATGTTTTGTTCAATTATTTACGTCTCCTCTTTTCCCAGCAGCCATTTATGTCACTTGAAAGAGCTGCCTGCCAAAATCATTCCAAGCTATGCTTAGACCATTCCAATTCACATTTATAAATCACTGAAAGACATTTTCTCTCTTCATCTCTTCCAGGTCATGGCTTGTTTGGCACATTTGAGATGCTGTCGTCTTGGCGTCGGACCCGCGAGGACCAGCATGTGAAGGAGAGGGTTGCTGCGGTGTTCTCTGACTGTATGCTGCCCTTCACAGCTAGCACGGCCTTGCACGTGGTCACCTTCGGTATCGGGGCCAGTCCATTCACAAACATTGAGGCCGTGCGTCTCTTTTGTAGAAACGCCTGCATCTCAGTCCTCTTCAACTACCTCTACATTCTCACATTCTACGGCTCCAACCTGGTGTTTGCCGGCTACCTGGAAAACAACTACCGTCACAGTCTATTCTGCAGGCGTGTACCAAAGCCTGAGTTGCTGCAGCAGAAGCCGGCATGGTACCGTTTTCTCATGTACACTCATTACAACGAGGAGGTAACAGAAGCAGGACCACTGCGTGCTTATGAGAGTCACCTGCTGGTAGCCTTTATGAAGCGGTACTACTGTGACTGGATCACCAACACCTACGTCAAACCATTCGTGGTTCTGTTCTACTTGGTTTATGTTTCCTTTGCCCTCATGGGCTACCTTCAGGTCAGTGAAGGGTCAGATCTTAGTAATGTGGTTGCCACTGAAACAAGCACTATAGCATACACCCGTGCACAGCAGCGGTATTTCAGCAGCTACAGCCCCGTGATTGGCTTCTACATCTACGAGTCCATTGAGTACTGGAACACGAGCGTGCAAGAGGACCTACTGGAATACACCAAAGGTTTTGAACGCATCTCCTGGTTTGAGAGTTACCTCAACTACCTTCACGGGCTGAACATCACCACTAGCCTGTCACGCAGCAACTTCACAGAGCGCTTGCGGTCTGGCTTTTTGTGCCAACCCCAATATGTGCATTTCTCGGACGATATCATCTTTGCCAAACGTGCGGATGGGGAATTTGATGTAGTAGCCTCGCGTATGTTTCTAGTGGCCAAGACGACAGAAAACAAACGAGAGGAGATGTCTATCCTGCTGGACACACTAAGGAAGTTATCACTGACCTCCAGGGTGAAGTTCATCATCTTCAATCCATCCTTTGTGTATATGGACCGTTATGCTTCATCTGTTGGAGCACCCCTGAAAAACTCTTGCATCGCTGCTCTCTTTCTGCTCTTCTTTTCCACCTTCTTGGCAGCTGACCCACTGGTGAATGCCTGGTTGACTGTGACAGTAGCCTCTGTTGAGTTCGGTCTGGTGGGTTTCATGACCCTGTGGCGGGTAGAGTTGGACTGTGTCTCAGTGCTGTGTCTGATCTACGGTGTGAACTATGCTGTAGACTCCAGCGCTCCGCTGGTGTCTGCATTCGCTCTAGGCCGGGAATCCACCCGTACGCGCTGGGTGAAACTGGCTCTGGAGCGACATGGAGTTCCTGCCCTTCAGAGCTACCTGTGTTATGGGGCTGCTCTGCTCCCTCTCGCGGCCGTGCCCTCAAATCTCACCCGCACGCTCTTCAGGTGCTTCTTTCTGACCGCCATCATCACCGCCTTCCACTGTTTAGCCATTCTCCCTGTCCTGCTTACCTTCTTGCCTCCCTCCAAGAAAAAACGGAGGGAGAGAAAGAATGCTGTGGAAAACCGTGAGGAAATTGAGTGCGTGGAGATGGTGGACAGCACACGTGTGGTTGATCAGATTACCACTGTCTGACCACATGCCCAAAAGAGAGGTAGTCTGGAGGATGTACAAGAGAGAAAAAAACAAAACACCCCCAGGGGGTGGCATAAGGAGACCTGAGATATGAGAGTTAGCCTTTGTGTAGCTGGGCTTCCAGTTCCGTGCTTTATGGGTGTTCTTTAGTATAAGGCCACATTTTAAACAAGGCTTTTGTTTGATGGTAAAAGCAGATGAGATTGAGGTTCAGCCATTAACAATGGATGTATCGTTGTCAAGGTAAAATCCTTATGCAGGTTTTGCTGCAGCTCAATGAGAGCAAGGAAGGCCACACTGCTGCACAGTTGCAGATAATAACAGAGGGGGGCTCCTCTGGTCTGCAGTATTACAGCAGTAGTAGAGCGGAAACAGTAACAAGCAATTGCTTTGACAAGGCGTAGATAGAGACTTACAATGTTTCTGATTCCCCAAGAACCATATTAAGATTTTCATGGGGCACTAAGCTAAAGACCAAGCAGCCATATTCATACCTGCTGATAGCCATGACTTTAATGCACCCAATGTTGTCTTCTCAGAGGTTAGATTTTTTTGGTTGGGACCATATATTTGTCTTTTGGTATATGGTGGTACTACAAATACATAGTATTTGAAAATTATTTTCACTGACCATGGTGAAAGTCACCTCCCCCACCATGACCAATGTCTCAGAGGCATGGCTCATCTTCCATAAAGGAATGCATAAGAGAGAAAAAAATGGGCGGGTGAAAGAAAAGGACGGAAGGGGGTGGGGATGCATCTGAGAGATACACAGAAGCAAGACTCTGCTGACAGGTTGGTATGCTGTGCAATGCTTCCATGGTAACTCTGGTCACATTTTAGTTGCATAGTGTATGTATAATTTCCTACCCTCTAAGTTCAATAAGGGCATTGGTTACCAATTAAGTCTTACTGCAGTGGGGAGTATAATCTATGAAGGATTTATCCCTGCTGGGTCTTGCTTATTTTGTTTGCCTCTAAAAATGCTGAAAATCAATCACCTTGCATGAGCCAGAGTCCCTTCGTTTTCACTCTCCTTTGCCCTCTGTGTATGAGAGGTTCAAAAAAAATATATATACGGAGACCTGGAGCAGAAAGAGAGTATAGGAAAAGAGCATCTAACCAATCAAATCCACTTACTTTTCAAATTCTCCTCAGTCCCAAAAGCAATTGATATCAAATCAATCATGGGGTAAAATAGCATCCCCTTTAGCTCCAACTCTTACTGTTTTTGTGCAGGGATTAGTGCTTTAAGGCAGCTGGGGCGGGGGTTGGGGAATAGGGTTTTTTCAAGTCCCCTTTCTCAAGCACACATGTGGACTGTGACATTGATATTTATGATGACTGGCATAATAGAAAGGTTATGTTGCAGCTTGTGAAATATTGCTGAATGCATAGCTACAGATAATCATATCAAGGACAAGAAAGAGAAAAAGACAGTTAGACATGCACATGATTGGACACATTTGCACACACAGTTAATGTGGCAGCTGAGAAATAGGCTTTTTTTATCATTCCCCCACTACTTGACTGATGGTCCTCACCTACTCCAATCTCCTCCTCTAAGTAGCACTCCTGAATCACTGCACAGCCCACAAGCATCGGGGTGAGATATACACATCAAGATATACACCTATAAGACTAATTAAATCAGCCCATATATACAGTATTTACAGTTGTTAGAGCCTCTCACAGCTGATCATACTCATCTCAATGAAGTAGCCAGTACTCAATACTCTTTCCGACTAATCTGAGGATAGTGCTCTAAAAGATTCTCTCAACAAGTGATCTCAGACCAGCAACTCAACTGCAGCTCTGTCTGATCTCAGAACAGTGCTGTAAATAGAGCTTTCACTGATCTCTGAATAGCACTGAAATACATTAGAAACATCCTTTTTGTTCAGCACCTTTTTGTTTTGATAGGCCCTATACTGAATAAATAAAAAAATATATATATTTTTTGTTTATTTAACATCTATATCTCTAACCCAGTGGTTCCCAACCACGATCCTGGAGGCCCCCCCAACACTGCATGTTTTCCATGTCTCCTTAATCAAACACACCTGATTCAGATCGTCAGATCATTAGCAGAGACTCCAAGACCTGAAATGGGTGTGTCAGACACAGGAGAGATGCAAAATGTGCAGTGCTGGGGGCTTCCAGGAACGTGGTTGGGAACCACTGCTCTATAAACCTAACTCTAACAACAAACTCAAATACATTTCCATGACAAGTAAAACAGCATTAAGATATTAAGGCTTTTTTTTCTCCGAGGACAAATCTTGCATTAAATTTAAATTTATTACCCTTTTGACAAATTTTTCTTGTATCAAGCGTAAATTTTTTTTTTAGTTATGTTTGCCAATACAGTAAGAACAATGATCTTGTTTTCAGAGAACATATCTTATATATGCCTTAATAAGTAATGCAATTTTGGTTAAATACATTTATCTTTTTTGGACATGGAAACGAGACGAAAAAAGATAAATGAAACAAATTAGGACAAAAATACTCATTAAGAAAATGATTTTGTGCAGAGTAATAGTATCAATCATGTTTAATTCATTTTCTATCTATCTATCTATCTATCTATCTATCTATCTATCTATCTATCTATCTATCTATCTATCTATCTATCTATCTATCTAGTTGGACAGCTTTCATTTTGTAGGAATCAGTGTGGTTTTATGTGGATAAAATGGTCCAGTTGTGTCTATGTACTTGACTGTACTTGAAAGCGTGTACCCTTTAAAAGAAACATCATGGACCTAGAACAATCTTCATTTTATAAATGAAGCTTAAAAGTTCATGTTCTTTACAATCTCTTATTTGTCCTCCTTGTCTATCAAAACTGCTGGATTTGAACATTCAATGCAAAGTCCTTCACATATCTCTGCTTTCATAGAGATTCACTCAGGCTTACATCCTTTCATTTCGTTACAACACCTCCACTATTTTATTCAGTCCAAATATGATTGCTGTGAAGCAGTATCGGCACAAGGCCCTTTGAAGATGTCAAAGCCAGTTGGAAGAATGAGGGGGGGAAAGTATATATTATACACCCACACTGGTTTGCACACACGCACGCGCACGCGCACACACACAAATTTAGCCTTGAGTTCATGCATTCTACCTGACTGATATGCCTCTGGAGATGATTGTTTTTTTTTAATCTGTTTCTATGAATTTCAGAAGAATAAAAATAAAAGAGGGTGAAAAAAGAGAGCAATGTTGCATCATTTATTTGTGTTATTACAAATCCTTATTAAGCATTAACAGTAAATAGGATAAATTATTCCGCTCTGTTTTCAGTTTTGCAGCATGCTGCCATCTAGTGGGCAGTGCCATTACATGACAATGTTGTAGACATTGTTAATTGGTGGAAAAAGTGCATGAAATTAAGCATGAAGTACAATGCTATATATGAGGGCTAATAGTGTTACAGTATAACCAGAGGAACCAACACACAAGGAGAGCGAGTATGGAAACATAATTCGGAACGACTCCCACAGTGTGACATTACCAACAGCCTCTACACATTGAGAGCGCTCAGATTCTCAGAGGACTTCTTTAGTGTAGAGAGCTGTGAAAATTGCTAGGCTGTCATTACCATTAGTAAAGGGTTCATTACTACAGCTACAAGAGCCATATGAACAACGGTATGATAGTGTGAGTGTGTGCGCAAAAAGGCACAAGAATAGGGGAGTTTTCCCTTCTTTGAAACAAACATTACACAAAGAGTATTGAATTTCACATGACACATTTCCTACTGTCTAATGCCACTGGCAGTCACGCAGATGCTGTGGCATACCCAAACTCAGTCCTGGTCGGCTGTGGGTGGGATCTAATCAGTACCACAGAGACTGATCATGAGCAGAGATTACAGAAGAAGACACCAAGGGTGTGCCTCCTCACTAAAGTAACCAAATACTGTTTTGTCCAAGTCAGTTTTTCTCTTTCACTATACAATTCAAATGAATAGCAATCACTGCTTACAGAATTCATCAGATAAGAGAACCAGCCACCATATATTCTAATAGGCTGGTTATATGTATAAAAAAATACATGGTAATGTGCAAATGAACTCGACCACAGAGTGGTTCAATAGACAGAGGTGTAAAAAAATACAAGTGCATCAGTACCCTTTTTGATTCAGCATTTTTTCAGGTGTGATCCGTAACCATAGAAACGCAGTCTACTGAAAAGCTCATTTCCATCAGGAGGAAGTCATAAAAGAAGAAGACATTTTTCAATACTCACACTTTTGTTGATGATACATCTCACTTCCTACTTACTGTGGAGTCCAAATTTAAACCTGAAAAACAAATGCTTTGCTACCACAAGATATTCTTTGTAAAAAAAAAAAAAATAAATAAATATATATATATATATATATATATATATATACACACACAAACACACACAGTATATATAATTTAATTAAAAAAAACATACATACTATTAAAGTTAACTAAAATGAAATTAGGTGCATTTTCACTAGTGGTCTCAGACTTTGGATTCTTACAATACAAGTCAATCTTATTGTCGTGATTATTTTAAAATGTGTTTAAAATACTTGGTGTTAGTTGACTGTGTAAACAAAATACTCAAAAAAAAAAGAAGATGAAAAACAAATAAATAAAAAATAGATCAATAAAAACAAACTTGACAGTTAACATAGTCACAACAACACAGAGTTCTAAGCTTATTTCACAACTTGACAAAAAGAAAGAGGAAAAAGAGATAAAGGGGCCCTAGGGATCCACACCCTGCGTAATAGAAAAGATGATCTACTGTAAGTGTGAGGGCCATTTTCACAGGTGTCTTTGTGTGTGTGTGTGTGTGTGTGTGTGTAACCTTCTAGTCATGAGTCCCCACAAAGTAACAAAAACAAGTATGTGTGTGTGTGTGTGTGTGTGTGTGTGTGTGTGTGTGTGTGAGAGAGAGAGCTAATACAGAGTGGCTAACAGGAGAGTTGAGGGGGAGAGAGATGTTAAACCGGTCTGTGCTCCTCTGTACATAATTTTTCTGTCACTTCCACCCACCAAGCCATAAATACCATTTTTCCTTTTCAAGTTCATTTTTCTACCAACCCATTTCACATACCATTCACATATAAATATGTAATCTTTAAAGGAGTAGTTCCTCCAAAATTAAAGCTGTATCATCATTTATTCATCCTCATGTTGTTGAAAAAAACAGTATGGCTTGCTTTCATGGAATACAAAAATGCTGTTCATACTGCTCTTTTGCATAAAATAAAAGTAAATGGTGGCCAGTGGCTGTCAAGCTTCAAAAATGACCAAAAGCATCATGGAAGGGGATTATAGGACTCACATACTAATTTAATAAGTTGTCTGAAGCCATACAATAACTTTATATATAACAGGCAAAAACACATCGGTCTCATACATTTACATGTAACAAAATAATCTGTTACTATTGATACCTGAATCGGACTGAAAAGCCCTCATGAAAGCACAGCAATCGGCCCAATAGAGCTCAGCCTGAATGAACTGGTCAGTGGAGGAGGCTAAACATTTATTAATAGTTGCTAGAAGCTCTTCTAACATATATGTCAGCTTCCTTTTTGAATATGTCATCAAGGCAAACTTGACAATTATACTCACAGTGGCTTTCTCTAGTTTTGAACACAGTGATCAGGCGCTGCTCATACATGTAATTCGCATGGACTATAAACAAATATGTGAATATATTTGCAAAGTTTAGGGTGCATATAAAATAAACTGAACCTTCAGAATCTGTGAATGGCTTGGATCCATTCAACTGGTGAAAATGACTGCATGTAAACATTCCTATTGTGTCTCATAACCTAATTTCATTACAACAAATTTGATTATTATCTTCAAATAAAGCTGCCATATGGCTTCAGATGACTATAAACATCACACAGACAACTTCTTTGATTTTTTGCCATATTTAGAGCTGTACAGCTCCTAGTCAACATTCACTTTCATTGTATGTAAAAGAGCAGCGGGAACATTCTGCATAACATCTCCTTTTCTGAATTTCTCCAAAAGAATAGCATGCAGCATTAATATGAGAAAACAGTGACAAAGTTTCTATTTTTAGATGAACTATCACTTGAACACAAACTTTCTCCGGCTTAAAAAAATACCCGTCTGTCTTTACATCTGACGCATTTCACATAGTCAGGTGAAAGGCACACTATGCAAAGGCACCTGCTAAGTCATGGAATATTTGAGCTGTCTGTGACGTTAGCACCGCTCTCAATAAGCAATCCTGAAAACAGCCAGGGTGTCTGACCCCTGAGAAAGAGCAAGAAGAACCCTGAAGGGCTGACACAAGGCATGCACAGATGGGCATGCTTTACCTCCACTGACAGGCTGCTGAGGGTCCAGGAAATGTCTGAGTCCACATCCTGGTCCCCGCTGTGCCTGAAAGAACCAGTTGCCACCAGGTCACTTTTCATTAAGTAACCATGGTAAAAGACAGTAAGAGTGCTTTTTCAAGTACTTATCACTTTATCTCATTATTTTAATCATACCCTATAATTAATACTGTCAGTAGATTCAGAAAACAACCCCTTTAGGATAATATTTTAAGCCCTTAATAATAGAAAGTGCAAAACACTTCAGCAACAATATCAGTCATCAGACTCCAGAAGAGATTAATAATATCATGACAAAGAAAAACGTCAGTATTGCTGACTGAAAAGTCACCAAGTGTAGAATAGAGGAAGGCGTGTCATAATTCTTATTGGAAACACGAAGTTCTCACAATAATGGGAGTGTCACAACATTTTTTTCAACCCAATGGACTTTCTTTTTACCTTTATCCTGTTTGAAACTGCGTTGTTTCCTTATTTTTCGTTACCTGTTAATTCGTGACAGTTGAAAACTCAAGCACACGTCGACCAGCACCAGGATTTATTTCACGTGGGGCAGTTTGGATGGAGTTAAGAGCGGTGAAAGAGCCGCGAACTTAGGATGTCTTCAGGCGCATCACGCGCGACGACACCAGGTGAGCGGAAGATTTCATGAACAAATACAGACAGCTGTATTACACAAGCCACACAAGAACAACGAGTGTATTTGTAGATATTTTAAAACTCAAAATGCTACTTAAAAAGTTTAAGCACAAAAAGAAGTCGTGAAGTCAGGAGGAAAGTAGAAAGCAATCACGTCGTGAAAGATTGATTGGCAGGTTCAGCGATGTGACGAGTTCCATCTAAAATAAGCAACATCTAAATTTTAAACAACATTTTGATATATGTTGTTCTTTTCAGCCTCTATAAGCTCGTATAAATTGGGAGAATAGAAGAAAAAAAAATGTGGAAATGGTGAGAGAACTGTGAAAAGTTGCATGACCTATATTCAGTTTCCCTTATACAGTCATATTTTACCTTAAAGCTCATTATCAACCACATTATTTATCTTGGCTCTCAGTACCCCCGAGAATGACAGGAAATTACAAAAAAATACAAATAAAATAAAATTATATAATAATTATAAAAAAAATGTCTTCAGTTTTTCTATCAGCTGATTGTGAAGAAAGAAATTGAGATTATCAGCACATTTAAATGTTGTCCAACCTGCTTGCATTCCAGAAACGACAATAACACACTGTATTAATTTGACTTCTTTGGCAACAGGCTACTCAATCTGATTTGTTTTTACGTCTAGATTTCCAAAGATAAAACAATGATATATACTAAACCTGCAACATAACTCTCTGATTCATCATGAACATAACACGTGATAAAGGAAGTGTACTGCGGTTTTCATACTTGTTTGCATTCCTTTTCCTCAACAACAAGTTACAGAATTGATACTGGTAAATTTACAAGCCTTGTTTAGACGAACAAAGGGAGAAATGAATAGGCCTATCAAATTAATTTTAGTGTCTATGCAAATAAAGTACACTAAAATGGTATAAAACATTTCCATGACATTGAGGAACATGAGTTTCCATAACTTCTCCATGCCTTGGAATCACTATTTTACAACAGCCTGATATTTCCAGACTTTCCGTGACTGTGAGGCACCTGCTAAGTTAGCACTTTTGGTCACAAATCAGCATAACAACACCTCTGAATCCTGATACTTGTGAACAGCAATGAATGGAATTAAAGATATGTTTCAACATTTCTCATGTCTTCACATATGCATCGATTTTGCCCATAGATATCAATTCAGTTCTAAACACTAGATAAATTTGCAGTATAAATAATCCAAAACCAGAAGAATGTAGATAGATAGATAGATAGATAGATAGATAGATAGATAGATAGATAGACACACATAGATACATATTATTATACTATTTAGCTTGTACTTCTCTTTGTTGTTCAGTTTTATTGTTCCAATGCAAATTACCTCACCTGTGGGCCTTTTATACATCCTGAGATTCTAATTGGAGTTTGAACACTAGAGCTGATTATTGTTTTCATGTTGAGAAATGTGTTATAATTGAGCTCAGGTTGTGATGTTGTTATCACAATTACTGAATGCAAGTATTTGCTAAATGAGCCCATGGTACAACCTCTTAACCTCTGCCTTTTTGAGCTGATTTCTGCATACAGTAGAATATAATTACAAAATGTTCAACAAATTGTCAAAACAGATTTACAACCCGGATTCCAGAAATGTGGGGACGTTTTTTAAATTTGAATAAAATGAAAACTAAAAGACTTTCAAATCACATGAGCCAATATTCTATTCACAATAAAACATAGATAACATTTTTTAAGAAATTTTGAAAAGATTCAGTTGGGAGAACATCTAGCAACTAATTAAGTTAATTGACATCAGGTCTGTAACATGATTAGCTATAAAAAGGGATGTCTTAGAGAGGCAGAGTCTTTCAGAAGTAAAGATGGGCAGAGGCTCTCCAGCCTGTGAAAGAGTGCGTAAAAAAATTGTGGAATACTTTAAAAACAACGTTCCTCAACGTCAAATTGCAAATCTCATCATCTACAGCAGGGATGGGAAACTTTGATAGTGACGAGGGCCAGAATTTTTTCTCATTTATACCAAGGGGCCAGATTACTAATCCACGTCTACACACCTTTTACGTCGTTTTACTCAATCTCCTTTTTTTTGAAGGAAATCAAAGTATAATTAAAGCAATTTGTTTTAATAGATATCATTAACTATAAAACTTGTGCAGTTATGCTAATTCAGAAGGGAAACTTTGTTGTCATTTGACAGCAATATTACCCCAACAAGCCAATGTAAAAATCTTAATTGCATTGTCTGTAAATTTGCAACAAACAAATGAACAGAGGTCTTACTTTTTATTAGTGGCCTACAGAACATTCTCAAAACAACCTAATAAGATAGTTAAAAAGGGCTTATTAAAAAAAAAATACTCCAAATGGTAACATAGTATAAGCGGGTATCTGCAGGATTTTTCAAATCAGATTTAAGACCTTGTTAAGACCTAAACTTTACATTTCAGTCTTTAAACAATTTTTAAGAAAAGGAAAGAGTCAAACGTATGAATTATTATATTAATTTAAACAAATATTATCAATCAATTGTTATATTAAATTACATATATCTTAGTGTCTTAATTGTTTATATTTTTTATAATGCATTAGCTTCTTGTCGATCCATTGGTTTGCATTTAAAAATATATAGCAAATGGGAAAATGGGCTTATAGACCCTTTTTCTGTTAGTAAACATTGTGATGTTTTTCTGTGGGCGGAGCTTAGGTGGAGGCAGAAAGATTCCACTGACCGCTTCACTAATGCTTGCTATGAAGTCTGTTTAGCTTGTTTTTTTGTTTTTTTATAATAACTGGAGAAATTCCGATTTTACCTGCATATGTAAGGTAGCTGCACTGTCCGGGACTGCAATTTTTATTTGAAAAGGTTAACTTTAATGGACGAAACCAGATTGGCCGACCTGTACCTGCTTTTATTCAAAGGATGGATGATCTGACAGGATTCCCTCCGGTTCAGTGACTCACATCTAAAACGTGTATAGTTAAGACAAACTCAAAGTGTCTATCTAGTCATGAAGATATATATACATATATATATTTCAATGTCAGCAGGCAACTATATTTACAGCTATATTATTATTCCAAGCCACAATTAATCACAACAATGTATATACAGTTACATACGATTAAGCATATTAATCGTCAGTTTGTTGTTTTACACACATGCACACAGACATTATTTCATACATGATGCATAAAAAATCTGCATAAAGATTTAGATAAAGATTTTTTTAGATGCATAAAAAATCTTTAGACGCACTCATAACAACAAAAGACAAGACTTTATTGAACCTTTTCTGATAAGAAGAGTGCATGTCCGCTCGTTTTATCTCGTTTAACCAGGTATGCCTTAAAATTAAAAAATTGGAGCATCTACAACATCGATTCGGGCACCCAACATCACAACAAGATGATATTTTAAGCTCCTTATGTAGCCGAATCTGCGCTGGTTTGAATTGGCCGCCTCCAGTTTTTGCTTTGTTTTCCCTCCAGCTAGCGCTGTGACGTAATTGTGACGTCGGCCCTAAAAGAGTCTATTGAAAAAGCAAATTAATTCTCTGCCAGCAGGTTTCACTTTTGGAACTGTATATAGCGGTTTCCCCGGTAATAGCAGTACACAAAGCCACAACGCCTGACTTTGAAACTGCAGCACTAATATTTATTTAGTGAAATCACAGCCTTTTTAAGTTTAATCGACATAGCAATTCTTGTCTTTCCGTCCACAAATTTAAGAAACTTAAAATTAAGACTTTTCGTACCATTTAAGTGTTTTCATGGCCTTAAATTTAAACAATTAAACCCACGGAAACCCTAAGAACAGGAACCCCCTAAGAACCCACAGTTCAGTGCAAACATTTCTGTCATGCATTTAGCAAAAAGGTTTTGTTTACTATGCATTTTACCTCTGGCATCCCCGTTGTTTGTGAACAGTGGAGTGATGGCGATTTAAATAACAAAACAGATTTCCATATGGGTATGCCCTTGAACTTGGTAAAAAGATAATCTGTTTATAATCTTGACTGGAAAATACTGTTTTTATGGCCAGTTTTTAATTTTTTTTATTTGCTAATGTTAGTAGCTAATGTTATTTGCTAATGTTTACGTTAGAGTGCACGTCCTACTGCGCTGTTATTAATAGGTGAGCGGTTGAAAATAGCAACTTCTCCTGTTTGGAGACAGTATTAACATCATAAACTGAAAGCAATCTTTACGTGACTTACTTTTCAAATGTTTTAAAATCTAATATAGAGTCTAATATAATCCAGCCGCCGCGGGCCACCAGTTGTCCATCCCTGGTCTACAGTGTATAACATCATCAAAAGATTCAGAGAAATCTCTGTGCGTAAGGGACAAGGCCGAAGACCTTTGTTGGATGCCAGTGGTCTTTGGGCCCTCAGACGACACTGCATCACTCATCAGCATGATTCTGTCATTGACATTACAAAATAGGCCCAGGAATAATTCCAGAAACCACTGCCGGTAAACACAATCCGCCGTGCCATCTGCAGATGCCAACTAAAGCTCTATCATGCAAAAAGGAAGCCATATGTAAACATGGTCCAGAAGCGCCGTTGTGTCCTGTGGGCCAAGGCTCATTTAAAATGGACTGTTTCAAAGTGGAAAAGTGTTCTATGGTCAAACGGACGTGTCCTCCGGGCTAAAGAGGAGGGAGACCTTCCAGCGTGTTATCAGCGTTCAGTTCAAAAGCCAGCATCTCTGATGGTATGGGGGTCCATAAGTGCATACGGTATGGGCAGCTTGCATTTTTTGGAAGGCACTATGAATGCTGAAAGGTATATAAAAGTTACATATGCTCCCCCCCAGATGACGTCTATTTCAGTGAAGGCCTTGTGTATTTCAGCGGGACAATGCAAAACCACGTACTGCAGCTATTACAACAGCATGGCTTCGTAGTAGAAGATTCCGGGTGCAGAATTGGCCTGCCTGCAGTCCAAATCTTTCACCTATAGAGAACATTTGGCGCATCATTAAATGAAAAATACATCAAAGACAACCACGAACTCTTCAGCAGCTGGAAACCTATATCAGGCAAGAATGGGAACAAATTCCAACATCAAAACTCCAGAAACTCATAACCTCGATGCCCAGACGTCTTCAAACTGTTTTGAAAAGAAGAGGAGATGCTACACCATGGTAAACATGGCATCAAATTTGAAATGAGCTCATTTTGTGCATACAATTTTAACATTTCTCAGTTTAAACATTTGTTATGTTATCTATGTTCTATTGTGAATAAAATATTGGCTTGATTTGAAATTCTTTTAGTTTTAATTTTAATTCAAATTTAAAAAACGTCCCAATATTTCCGGAATTCGGGTTGTATACAGTATTTTAGCAAAATCAGAAAACAATTTTTTTAGCTGGTGTGTGCCATAACTGCATCGTTATGTGGGCAAAAATTATGTTTCACCATTGACAGCCTCTCAAAATAGCCATGTATTAAGACTGAATTCATATCAATTCCATGGCTGTATGCAGCAACAAACCGACGTGCTAATACATATCCAGATATATTAGACCTTGTTGGAAATTATGTATATTATAGAAAGAGAAAGAAAAGGTAGAGGAAGAGAGCAAGAGAGAATGTGTGAGTGGCTGAATGAATAAACAGCCAGACAGATTTGATGAAAGAGTCTGCAGTAAGTTGACTGCCACTTTACATTAGACAGAATTACTGCCTCTCCCACAGTTAGTAATGCCTGTCTGCTTTTGTCTAGACAGTAAACCAGAAGCATTTCATTAGAGTTTTATTCAAACATCCCCAAACATCCATTCAATCACTCTAAGCACCAAAGCCATCTCAGTCTGTCTTATTAATGTAAACAGCCGCAGACATTTAACGTTTCCTATCTTTAAATCAAGTTGGACTTATATCCCTTTTCATAGAGAGTCACCGTGGATTTTGCAGCACAAAAGTCTAAGGTGTGTGCATAGACTAAGGAAACCATTTTGAACAATGCATGAAAGCACCTCTAATGACCAGGATCAATATCCATTGTTATCCAAACAATGGCATTAAAAAAGCAAACATACTGCTACTAGAAAAGGAACAAAGGAATATAAAATATGCAAAACATATGCAAACATTTGTAATCTTATTTTATTGATCAGGCATTGATTGAATTGTGAAAAGTGGGTATTACATAAGGAGAAGCATTACAAGTTCGTTGGTGAGAAGGGGTTGAAAAAAGATTTGTGACGTCAGCTGAAATGGAAATTATTTAAATTACTATGTTAATTGTTATTATTTTGATAAAAGACTCCACGGACAGGTATAAAGCCATAAATGTTCATTCAGAATGTAAACAGAGTCAATTTTAATTTCATGTTGATTGACAAACTGAAAGAGCTTTATAGAAGTAATGACCTACTCTCAGTTACACCCTGTTATGGTTTTGATAAACACTTTTTCTTTGAAGGATGCTTTACAAGCACAGCAAGCACCTGAGTGGACGATACAAGAAGTCCGCACATCACTTTGTCTGGCTCCTCTGTCTTTGGGTTCACCTATTGCCTCAAGGTTAGTACAGTATACTACTATTTTACCAAACTTTATTTGTTATAAAACACATAGAAAAACAGAAGAACTTGTGAGACTAAAGTCTAAACTTGTGCTCTTTACAATTTTACATGCCATTTATGGGTGAGCAAAACTGAAACAGCTGACATGAAAAATTATTATATATCTGTGTGCAGTCTGTGTACTGTTTCTCTTTCAGTTTATACTGTATATAAACAAAGTACAGAGTGGAGAGAGCCTGAAAATTAACAATAGTTAGATAGTATCAAGTCCAGAAATCCTCCTAAGAGCATTTGCTTAATTGCTTGCCAGCACTCCCGTACAAGTCTATAAAACTCCTTCAAGTAGTAAAACGATTAATAAGAATGGAAGGAGGCTGTAAATTGTAAACAGGAGGGACTGAGTCAGCTGTGCCGAAGAGTGATTCTATGCAGCAGACCAACTCACAACATTTTAGGGGGAGCATTTTTTAATGGCATTATGAAATCTGATCACGTTTTAGATTGAATTTAATAATAAATACTAGTAATACCAGGAGAATTCACACACCCAGAGGGCATCTAGCTGGAGGAGAGCGAGTGACAGAATGGGTGAGATAATGTGGAGGAGTCCAGTGGCCTACCGCCCGCAGCATGATTGTCCTTGCCTTAACAAATTAATTAGTAATGATCACAGTGAAGATAAAGGGATTCAGAGCATTTTACTTCTCATTCCCCAAGAGAAACCACCATCACAACACTTACAGAGCAGACGGGGAAAGTGCCTAACTGTGTTACAAATGATGCACTACACACTATATGGATACTACCTATGGATACTATATTTTTTATGAAATTGCTGCTTTTTTTCAGTAAAGACTCATAAAACTGATCGACAGTAAAGACACATACGCGGAATTGTGAGATGTTAACTTGCAGTGAGATATAAACTCGCAACTGAGAGAAAAAAGTCATAGTTATTTTTTTAAATTGTTTATTAGCGTAAACAAAATAAATGAATTGTGAGATGTAAATTGAGAATTTAGAGAAAAAAGTCACAATTGCGAGATATGCACTAACAATTGTGATATGCAAAATCAAAATTGCAAAACAAAGTTTATTTCTTGCAATTCTGAAATTTTTATCAAAATTTTTTTTTTTATTACACAAGTTTTATTACACAACTTAATGCAATCAAGTGTTTTTCTCTTGAAAAATGCATCATACATGTACCCGCAGTACACTATGCTTCACTGCATGAACACTAATCCCAATGCTTAAACTATAAAATGGAGTAGAATGTACAGAAGTGCACTAAATGGGAAGAACCTCCCCATTTACACTGGAAACCTTAGAAGATAAGCAGACATTTGAGAGAAAAGAGAATGAAAGAAAAAACTACTGAAAACTAGACAGGTGTGAAATGTTTATGCAGTGATGGATGACAAGAGTTGGAGAAGCAACTTTAAAACTAGATTATCAAGCTATAAGCTTTTTGTCAAGCTCACCTTTTGAAGGTAACTACAATGAAGCTATTTATATCATTCATAATCATTGTTCAGAGCCATATTTTTAAATAATTGTTTACAAAATGCAACTAAAAATAAAATACAGGATTTTGTAGCATAACACATATGAAAACAAGGCTGTGAGGGATTGATTCAGTTGTGTGTACTGTAGATGAAAGAACATTGAAAAAAATAAATGTCTTAAAAAGTCTCCAGAAGACAAACAACTTGGATGTGACCTAGAACATACTTCATTATTAAATACGGTGTCTACTAAGATCTGGTAAATGCTGGTTCAGAATTAGCAGCTAGTCATAAGTTTTATTTAGATAAAGTCAGGTGTGCGTCACACCTTCAGAAGTATTCATGGTATGTTAGACTAGCATACACACATATTATCAGTCAACATTTGGCTGTCAAGTTGTTCCTTTCAGGCCAAATCTGGGCCAGCCTGTTTTATCTGGTTGTGTGCTTGCCAAAGCATCAAACAGAAGCATTATGAAACTGACAGGCCTCATGGGGAAGTGATAAACTGGACAGGTCAGAGGGGATTAGAGTTAAAAGTTAATGTGAAGGTGTGCAAGTTTTGTGAAAATTTAACAGCAGAATCATTTTCAGTGTCTTGAAAAGACCAAAGGGTCCTTATAAATTTGCAGTCAGAGTTGTTAATAGGTTATTATCTAGCAAATGTCAGTGGCCATGCAGACAATCATAGCTTTTGACAGAAGACCTTCTTCTGGGTAATGTTAACCTTTTTTTTTTTAAATAACTAGGATAAAGTCTACATGAATTCAAAATTTAGCCCATATACTTTCTTAATATATGCTTTGGGTCTTATTGTTAACGAATTATAGTGCAGGTTCAGGTGTGGTGGCTAAATTATGCGGGCCAAAAAGGTACATTTTTCAATTGTCAATAATGAAGTGATGTATGAAGTCCCTTTGTAATCAAGCAGCTTTCTGTTGGTCAACAGGGCCAATCTGTGACCAACTCACTCCGAAATCTGTGCGGGGAAATCATTCGCCCTCGAGCAGAATTCCAGATTGCATGCATTCCTATTGAAAAGACTGGATTTTGCCCACAAAATTGTTGAATAACTGTAAATATCACTGCACCTTTATTCCAAAGAAATCTTTGGAATGTTTCATCAAAAAGTAAAAAAAAAAAAAAAAAAAATTATTTGCCCTGCCTTTGAAGCAGTTTTCCTTTCGGGTGATGTCACCAAGACATCGTTAATTCATTTTTTTTTTTTTTTTTTTTTTTGCAATGGACATTGTTATTTTCTGGGAAATACCAAGCACATTTTGGCCAACACAATAACAAAAAAAATAATTTATATGAAAATGATAACTGATATATGAATATGGCTGATATTATTTTATATTTCGTGAGCCTTTTATTTTATTGTTTTTATAAAACAATTAACAATCTTCCTTAATAAACAATCTTTCTTATCCCATAACAATTTAACAAATATAGGCCTGATATAAATCATTGAAATAAAGTATACATGCCTTTGGTCAACTTAAAAAAAAAATCTAATGTAAAATATAACTTTCACAAATATAAAAAGGCACAAAGAATCAAAATTCCTATTTACATTGATTAAAAAATATCTGGCCTGAAGAAACATTTTATTTTAATAGAAATAATGTGAGGTCATTTCACTATAATTTATTGGTTTGTATATATCGGCGTATTTTCTTTCTGGACTGATACAGATGTCATTAGAATTTCTTATATAAGGAGAAAAATTGTGAAAAATCTTTTATCTTTCTCTCTCTCCCCAGTGGATGGCTTCTTTATGTCTGATGCTAAGGCTGTCCTGCAAGGGTGTGATGACCACTGGGCCTTACAGGAGAAGGAGCGTATGCCTGTGCTCTTTCAAACCACGGTATGTGTGGACGTACAGGTCCTTTCCCCAGGCGAGTGGACAGCATTTAGCTATGTCTCGGCCCCCGCACCCCGCTATGAACTTGCCCTGCAGGGGGATGCAAACAACCTGTACGCCTGGCTGTTGGGTGTACGCCACCAGTTCCCTGTCCAGCTGACCACTCATCGCTGGTACCACATATGTCTACGGTGGGATGCCCCTCGCAAAAGCTTCAGCCTGACGATAGGTGGCAACTCAGAAGTATACCAGCGGACCGCCATTGCCCGAGCAATCCCTCCTTCAGGGCGTCTTCTACTGGGTTGCCAACCAAACGAAGCCTCCCCTGGGGCAAAAATAGCCACCGTGGAGCTCTACCTGTTCCGCGTATGGGACGATGTTGGAGAGCACAGGGCCTGCGAGGACGGGACAGTGATTGGCTGGGACTCACGATTTTGGGCCAGCACACGAGCCCAGGCTAGAGTCCAAGATTATACGTTGCAATGTGGTGAGTACAGAGATTCAAAAAAGGGAAGCCTGTTTAACCGGTTGATAAGAGAGGCAAGCTGAACATAGCAGTGATAATTTGCCTTATGACTGTGTACAAGCCAGTGTCAGATCAACTCGGCAAACCATAAACAGCCTGAAGCCCTTTCTCACTCTGAACTAAAAGTATGCAGAGTACTTTTTTTGTAACGTCTTCATAGCTATTTCAAGCTTAGAATGTTGCTGACTGAACCAACCAAACAGATGTCTTGCTTGTAAAGACCAGCATGTGGATTGGTCAGGACATTTTGTGTGTAGTGTCTTCATATACATGCATAATGAAGATTATGCATGATTTAATGTTTGTTGCATGATTTCACAAATTTAACTACTTTATAGATAAAATAATGATCCTGTTGAAAAAATCTAGCTGGTAGCTGTATTTTGGAACATAGTAGCTGGTTACTAGCTGGTCTAAGGTGGTCATTATAGCTGGTTGAGGGTTTACCCTCCGGAGTGAGAGCTTCGAAGGGTTGAAGGCTGTAGAGGACCAAACAACTGTTTCTTGAAGTGGCATTCTGCGTCATCATCCCGTGCCCACGCGGAGGTGCCGTCATCATGCAAAGAATCTGCGCAAAGGATCATGGGAGCCCGAAGTGTCCATCAGTTGTACATTTCGAAATCCTTCATTGCAAAGGGCCCTTTGAAGTGGCCAGTTTTGAGCACTTTGGTTTGAAACGACCCTTCAATATGGCGGCCATGATTGTTTTCACTCTGAATTGCCCTTCGGAGGGTAATATATCCCATTTGGAACGCACTGAAAGACTAACCAGCTAATGACAAACAAGCATATTACATATTACAAGCATAATACAAGCTAATTACCAGCTTGAACCAGTTAATGACCAATTTAGACCACCTAATGACTAGCTAGGAAAGGCTAATGACCATTTTGAACCAGCTAGAAGCCAGTTATCATATTCCAGAACACAGTTACTGGCTTTATATGGATTTTCCAACAGGGGAGTCACTAGCCTTGCCTGTTCCCTGCATCAGAAGGTAACTATCATCTGACTATCTTTTGTGAAAAATCGTTCATCATCAAGTGAAATTCCAGATTATGTGGATCCCCTTTTACATGATTTTGCACCTTAATTCCAGAGATATCTTTGTAATGTTTCCAAAAGTAATAATCTGCCCTACCTCCGAACTCTTATTTCGTAGCCCTTCTCCTCAGCTGCATTTAAATGAAATAAGATACATTTATGATTTACAACAAAATTTATTGACATCTGTGAAAAGATGCATCTGATATATGACAGATCAAATCTGGCTTCTCATTTCTAGACCTGAATAAGTTCACTATAAGACATGCTTTTGCTCCTCCACAGGAAATTATGAAATCAATTTCAAATATCCTACAGGATATTTGAAACATTTCAAAACACATCCAGATGCCGAGGCTGGATTGAAAACATTGGATGTCTTGATTGAAATGATCAGATCAGATGTTGATGCAGGGTACAAGAAGGGCAGTAGTAACTACACTCTTGTCTTTCTATCATTTGTGCATGCCAATTCTATTTCTATATTTCATCTTTTAGGTCTAGGGCATCTGCGTATGAAACGCAGTGCACAAGGAACAACAGCCAAATCCAGTAAGTGCAGTGCAAGTGTGAATTCACTTCACTGAGTACTATTGTAGTGTGGTGGTGGGTGGGTTATGTCCCAAACTTAGCTATTCAGAATTTAAAGTTGCCTATTTTCTAACACAAAAACAATCTCAATAGGAGTGGCAGCATTACAATTGAGCAGATACTGTACAGCCAAATATGAATAATGCACTTAAATAAATATTAATATATAGAAAGGAATCACAGAGTCGGTTCATTTACATTAGGGGTTTTCAAACTGTTCCTAGGGCTTCCCAGTAATTAATATTTTTGAGGTTTCCTGGTCATGGAGAAATCTTATAATTCAGCTGTTTTAAATAAGGGCAAAATGCGCAGGAGGGGAGTCTCCAGGTCCAGCAATGATTTGAAAACCCATGAATTACATAACTGTCAGAACAAACCATTTCACTATAATGAAGAATACAAAGGCTACAGGACAGTTTATTAGAACATGCTTACTTCCAAAGAATACATAAAAAGATATTTTACAGAATGTCCAAGCTGCTTTCTCATGACCAATTACAACACATCTGAATGTTCTGAACTGAATATGCATAAAGATTTGAGAGCTATGGCACTATTTTCAGCAAATGAATTACACCCAGAGGTATTATACAGCTTTAGAAGATTTTGGAAGATTTGGAGTGATCATTTTTGTCCTTTTGGAACTTAACAGCGTGAACATTTCCATCACATTTAAAACAGCTGCTTGGACAATCTAAACAGGGCACAAAGGAGCAGAAATGAATGAAATATCAAGAAAATGAAATGTCTAGTAAACCTCTCCTCTACATTAAATAGTAACAATTTAATATTAGAAGGCATCATTTACTTAGAAATTTGGATAATTTCCAGGAATCAATACTTCTCATGTATACATGTAATGTCATTTCCACTCCTCTGCGAATGTAGCTCTTCTTTTTGTCCTCGATCTCACGGCATGCTGCACTGAAAAGGCATACCTGTTCCAGGCACGGTGCATGACGCAAACAGATGTTTTAAATAGCGGATGGGTTAGGTAATCTTGTTGTCGTCTGAAGTTAAATTGGACAGGGTTGCAGAGAAAAATGTATGTAGATGTGATAGTTGAGTAGAAATCAGCTGTATCTGCATATCAATAACATCTTAATAAAGAAAGATTCTGTAAATAGAAAGGTGTAACCTGTGTATACTTTGTGCAAGGTGTAATTAATTGCATAGGTGTGTTTGTGTGAAACCCAATTTATTTTTTATTTTAAGGTTTAAAGGTTAAAGTTTAATATTTTATACACTTACAGCATCCCAAGGTTCAGCCAGCACCCGAGAGTTTGTCTCGACATCTAGTAAGTGTTCCATGTCTACTTCACCACAGCAACATAAAGATATAGATATAGATATATACAAATAAAGTTAAAGCATTGTACTTTCTATTTGCATTTTAAATTTTTAAATGGAATTTGTTTGGTGCTATGTTGAATGACACTTTGTCTCTTCATCCCTCTCTTCCCTCCCTTTCTAAGCTCCACTCCAATTGATGATTACTTCAATAATTACTGCTTCACTGAAATCCACCACCCAAGGTCAGTAACAGATGTAAGATGCTGTGGAATATGAAAAGCTGGAGTAGAAAGTTCCAAATCACCGTCAGTCAATGAGCCATTTACTTTGTGTAGTACTGGTGTTGAATGGGTCAGCTTAGTTGACTAGTTGAGTTCGAGCAGTAATACTTTAAAGGACATGAATCTAGAAACTGATTCCTGTTCCTGTCCACAGGGCAGAACCTTCAATCTTCGAATGAGGTCTTAAACACAGTCTCTGCTTCAACCACACAAGCCAGAACCACATCGAATCCTGCTGGACACACTACAACTAAACCTTCAGTGACTCTCAGTGCACCAACACAAATTCCCATCACATCAACTACCACATCAAACACTATTACACACATTAGTCAAGCTGGTTCAGCTGTTAATAACATGACTATTGTGTCAAATACTAGTGGATTAAGCACGTCAACTCCAACTCCAGCCTCACCTATGTCTTACATAACCACTCAAACTACCCAGAGCATGTCAACATCTGCCCAAACACTTTCAAGCAGTCACATTAGCCACCCAGTCAGTACTTTCGAAACAACAGTCAATCATACTACAGCAAGCTATTCTGCTGCACCAACTGTCACAACTCAAGTAACCAATCAGACAGCGGTTCTACGAACAACGACGTCCAATGTATTATTCACAGGTATGGCTATTATCACTGCGTTCTGATTGTCTTTTTTCTTCGTTTTTGGAAAAAGACAGATGGCTTCTATTTCGGTGATAATTACAGGATATTAAATTAAATTCCTTACCTTCATTCTCTCATTCTGCCACATATTACATAATTTATACATAATAAAATTAATCCTAATGGTTCAATGCTTTGATGTGTCTTTTCATTTGTTTCAGAGCCATTTGCAGTACAGTGTAACTTTTCCCAGTCCTGCGCTAATGAATGTAAGAAAGAAAAATTTTTTAGACAAAGCCTATTTTATTCTTAGACATAATTTAGATTAAAAGTGGTGATTCCTGGGGATGTGTAATAATATCTCTTCTTACGTCACAGCATCATACTACTGGATGCTTGTGGAGGTGGAAGGCTCTAATATGACGGAGGGACAGATTCAAATTTGGGTAAGAACATTTTTATTTTTAATAAAAAATTTAATATATAACAGTTGCCCTAATAATAATAATAAGAAATTTGTTTTGTATTGAAGAATTATTTTATAAACAATTGAGTATTTTATAAAATAAAGGGTTTTTCATTTTGAAATTCTAAAATTCCTGATGGTTCCCATCTCTATATTCAGTTTTCAGATCTTTTTCATAAAAGCACCTGCTCTGCTGGTGTTTCAACAGGAATCAATACTACATCATGTCAAACTGACATAGTCTTTGTGGTAGGTATCATTTGTTTTCAAAAAAACAGGTCAGGGCTGAACTTTGATGTTGGCCCAACACTGCATCATTATAAAATGTATTTTTCAATAATATAGACTGCTGAGGTTAGATGTGAAGCCAAGCAGAACATCCAGTAAGTCAAACCTAACAATCTAAGCTACATAAAAAGTATGATCTCATTGAAATTCAATATCAAGTAACTCTGCTACTGCCCCCATTCTTACAGGAGGACAAACTGCACTGTGCTGCTACAGCTGAGCCAACCCGTGAATACATGCATCCTCCGAAGGCTGGTGCAAAACGGGACGATAAACCCATTGATGCAGATCCAGCTTCTGGGAGATGTAGAAAGAGTGGGTGAGTGAGGAAAGCAAATAATTCTGTCATAATTTACTCACCAATTTGTTATTCCAAATGTGAAAGTAAATGCAGTCGGGGTCTGTTACTGTTGACAAAAGCCTAATAAAAGTGGTCCATTTGATCATATAACAATAATAGCAGCAGTTTAAAAGAAAATACATGATTAATTGTTTGTTTTTGAAGTCTCACTGAATGACATTTGTTTACAGGCAAAGGACTGTGCCCAGAGCACAATATTACGCCCCCTGGAGGGGGTTTTGTGCACTGCACATCTCCAATGTCTTATGATGATGTCTGCAATACCCAGGGACCTGTCAATGTCACATGGTAGAATATGCTACTGACTTGCCACACTCTTTAATTAGTTCTGGCATTTTTAGTGTTTACAACAATTATGTACGTATTATTGATTTCATTTTTTTGCTCTTTCTTGCATTAGTTCTTATAAGGAGAAAGGTTTCATTCCTAAAGACTTGGTTGTTAATCAATCCTGCAACGGTGAGTGTTATTACTCTTTGGACTTACTATTTGGTCATTTGGTATTTTCTGACTAATACCAGTCAGACTAATATCATATTAAAAAATGAAATTTTGTTTTTTTTAGTTGAGAGCCAACAATATTGTGAGTGTCACGTGTCTACCAACAATGGTGAGTGGAACATAATTGTTCTGTGAAAGAGTAGGTTTAAGAATGTGTCAAGGACCAATCAGACTCCAACTTCTCTGTCCTATCTCTCTTTTAGAGACATATTATGCTGTTCGTCTAAATATTGCAAGCCCAGATGTGAATTTCACCTACATTCAGGACATGGTGAGTTTTTCTAGAAAAAGTGATTTACCAAAACATTGCTGTCTAAAGATTTGCAAGTTACCTTACTCAATGAATGACAAAATATGGTTATTTTCTTATTAGTTCTATTGTTCCATTCAATAGGTTGTACAGTTGAGAACTCCTTGCAACAAATCCAGAATGCAAGGGTATGTCTGCAATTCCTGTCAGTAATTTTTTTTAAGGGAAATTTATACTTTTATTCAGTAATGACATATTAGAAGTGTGACAAAAAATGACAGTAAAGATTTTATAATGTGTTTAAAAGATTTCTATTGCAAATAAATGCTGTTCTTTTGAACTGTTTATTCACCAAGAAATCCTGAGAAATTGTATCACGATTTCTGGATTAGAAAAAAAAACAAAAATCATCTAAAAAAACAAAATATTGTGTGTGTGTGTGTGTGTTTATATACACTCACTGGCCACTTTATTAGGTACACCTGGCTAGTACCGGGTTGGACCCCCTTTTGCCTTCAGAACTGCCTTAATTCTTCGTGGCATAGATTCAACAAGGTGTTGGAAACATTCCTCAGAGATTTTGGTCCATATTGACATGATAGTTGATGTTTCAAGATGGCGTCGCGGCGCGCATGGCAGCCATTGTGCTTGACTCTCCAGTTGTTATAGTGTTTTTGTTAGTTTTTCTTGTTTTTTGTTTGTCAAACACGATCAGTTTCACCAGGGAAGAACTGCTGAACATTTGGCAGAACACACCACAAAATCTCCAACCGGTTTTTGATTATTCGGATGTTTTGCTGAACACAATAGTCGGCGGAGCCGCGGCGCTGTTTAGACGCCTCAGGACGCACAGACGGGGGAAGCGAGCCGGTGCGCTCGTGAAGCTCAGACAGTGCGGATTTCGTTGCCTAGCATCCATCTGGCGAATCTCCGATCTCTACCCAACAAAACGGACTAACTCCTTCTGCTTTCCCGGTTAAACAAGGACTTTTCAAACTCTGCTGCTCTGTGTTTCACGGAAACCTGGCTGAATGACGCCATCCCGGACAGCGCGATTCATCTGCCTAACTTCCAGCTGATCAGAGCAGATCGCGACGCAGAATCAACAGGGAAATCGCGTGCAGGACATGCTTCTACATCAATGAAAGGTGGTGTACAGATGTAACAGTGTTAAAGATGATGTGCTGTTCAGATCTAGAAACGCTTTTTATCAACTGTAAACCTTTATACTCGCCGCAGGAGTTTTGCTCGTTCATTCTCGTAATTGTCTACATTCCACCGCAAGCACACGTGAGCTCAGCTTTACAGAAACTCGCTGATCAAATCACACACACAGAACAACAACACCTGGACTCTGTTTTAATCATTCTAGGGGACTTTAATCAAGCAAATCTCTCCCGTGAACTGCCAAAATACAGACGGCATATTACATTTCCCACCAGAGAGAGTAATATACTGGATCACTGTTACGCAACAATAAAGGATGCATATCACTCTGTCCCACGGGCAGCTTTAGGATTCTCTGATCACTTTTTGGTTCATCTTATTCCGAACTACAGGCAGAATCTGAAATCAGCTAAACCTGTATTAAGGACTGTTAGGTTTTTACAAGGACAGAGTGGGTTTTACAAGCCTGTCTCAAACTTACTGATTGGAGTGTTTTTGAAGCTGCTGAAAATGATCTGGATGAGCCCACAGAGACTGTAACATCTTATATCAGTTTCTGTGAGGATATGTGCATTCCTACCAGGACTTATCTAACTTAAAACAATGACAAACCATGGTTCACTGCAAAACTCAAACAGCTCTGTCAGGCCAAAGAAGATGCTTACAGGAATGGGGAAAGAGTCTTGTATAAACAGGCAAAATACAAACTGGAAAAGGAGATCAGAGTGGCAAAGAGGAATTATTCCGATAAGCTAAGGATCCAATTCTCTTCCAGTGACACGGCTTGAACAAGAGAAGGAAGTCACCAGGCCCAGATGGTGTGACACCAGCTTGTCTGAAATCCTGTGCTCACCAGCTGGCTCCCATCTTCACACAGATCTTCAACAGATCACTGGAGCTGTGTGAAGTCCCCTCATGCTTCAAACGCTCCACCATCATCCCCGTCCCAAAGAAGCCCAAGATAACAGGACTTAACGACTACAGACCTGTGCCTCTAACATCTGTGGTCATGAAGTCATTTGAAAAACTGGTTTTGGCTTATCTGAAAGACATCACTGGACCCCCTGCAGTTTGCCTACAGTGCAAACAGGTCTGTGGAAGATGCAGTCAACATGGGACTGCATTACATACTGCAACACCTGGACAGACCAGGGACTTATGTGAGGACACTATCGCCAGCTGAGGAAGTTCAACCTGCCACAGGAGCTGCTGAAACAGTTCTACTCTGCCATCATTGAATCTGTCCTCTGCACTTCATTAACTGTCTGGTTCAGCTCAGCTACCAAATCTGACCTCAGAAGACTACAGAAGGTAGTCCGGACTGCTGAGCGAATCATTGGTACAACCCTCCCCAGTCTCCAAGAACTGTACTCATCCAGAGTGAGCAAAAGGGCTTGTAAAATCACTCTGGACCCCTCACATCCAGCACACTCCCTCTTTGAACTGTTACCGTCTGGTCGACGCTACAGGGCTCTGTGCACCAGAACGGCCAGACATAGGAACATTTTCTTCCCTCAGGCAATCCATCTCATGAACATTTGAACTCTTAAGAATAAACATGAAACACACAACACTAACTTTTTTTTTTTAACACACATACTTATTACATTTCAAATCTGCACCTAACATACCTGTACATACTGAATTGTCTATTTTGTATATTGAGTTTGTGCTATTTTTAGGGATGCACGATATTATCGGACTGATATCGAAATCGGCCGATAATGACTTTAAATGTAAATATCGGCATCGGCCTGACATGCAAAATTATGCCGATATGTCTTGCCGATAAGGGGAAGGGGTTAACTCGCATGTGCTCAGGGTGTGCTAGCGATTAGATCACGTCAGCAATGTGGCTCATTCTTGAAGCAAAGTTTTGTCTGAATGATGAATAGATTGACTGTTTTGGATCGCTGCATTTAATGTGTGAAGACATGTACAGAATGACGCGTTCGGTGTGGGATAGAGTAAACAGTTATAGCACAAGCAGGGGCAGCAGGGACAGCCTCCCCCAGGTCCTAATGCCCGTTCGGTAAGTAGTTTTAATAGTAGGGGCGCAGTTGGCCTACTTCTAATTAAATTAAAAGTAAAATAGCCTACACAAATAACATTTAGACTGTGTTTCTGATTAAATAAAGCAGTAATTGATGTAATAAAATAAGTATGTTTTGATTTAATGGTCAGAAGCTATAGCTTACATGAAAAAAAAAAATCACAAACATGACACTTGTAAATTAAATAATTTTATATATACTGATTTATTCATTAATGTGTAACGTTTTATTTTTTAAACAAATCATGAGCTCTAAAAGATTTTCAGAATTTTTACAACTCTTTTGTTTTAGACCATCTACAAATGTTAAATCTTAAAATAAAATATTAGGGTTAACGCTGCATTTTTTCCCCCAGAAAGATGCAGTGTTAACCCTAATATTTTATTTTTATTTATTTTATTTTATTTATATTTATTTTCAAAGCTTCAATGTACTGTTAAAAACCTTTATTATTTTTTATTTAATTCTAATAAATAAGTTCTTGTTAAAAACTAACCAAAATTTATAATATTTTGCTTATAATTTCTGCACAGGAGAGACTTGGTGTTGTTTCCAAACAAAAGGAAATATATCGGTATCGGCATCGATATCGGCCAAAATGAGTTGAAAAATATTGGCATATCGAATATCGGCAGAATTCCAATATCGTGCATCCCTAGCTATTTTGCATATTGTCCATTTAGTATATTATTTTTTTATTATCTGTGTCCTGTTCTGTCGCAGTCATTCTGTTGCACTGTGGAGCTACTGTCACTAAACCAAATTCCTCGTATGTGCAAACATACCTGGCAATAAAGCTAAAGCTAATTCTGATTCTGATAGCATCACGCAGTTACTGCAGATTTGTCAGTCATCAGAAGATGGGTACACTGTAGTCAAGGGATGGACATGGTCAGCAACAATACTCAGGTAGGCTGTGGTGTTTAAACGATGCTCAATTGGTACTAAGGAGCCCAAAGTGTGCCAAGAAAATATCCTCCACAGCATTACACCACCACCACCAGCCTGAACCGTTGAGACAAGGCAGGATGGATCCATGCTTTCATGCTCTTTACACCAAATTCTGACCCTACCATCTGAATGTCGCAGCAGAAATCGAGACTCATCAGACCAGGCAACGTTTTTCCAATCTTCTGTTGTCCAGTTTTGGTGAGCCTGTGCGAATTGTAGCCTCCGTTTCCTGTTCTTAGCTGACAGGAGGTCTTCTGCTGCTGTAGCCCATCTGCTTCAGGGTTCGACGTGTTGTGCGTTCAGAGATGGTATTCTGCATACCTTGGTTGTAACGAGTGGTTATTTGAGTTACTGTTGCCTTTCTATCATCTCTAACCAGTTAACCTCTAACTGCCCATTCTCCTCTGACCTCTGACATCAACAAGCCATTTTTGTCCACACAACTGCCGCTCACTGGATATTTTCTCTTTTTCGAACCATTCTCTGTAAACCCTAGAAATGGTTGTGCGTGAAAATCCCAGTAGATCAGCAGTTTTTGAAATACTCAGACCAGCCCGTCTGGCACCAACAACCATTCTGCATTTAAAGTCACTTAAATCCCCTTTCTTCCCCATTCTGATGCTCGGTTTGAACTTCAGCAAGTCATCTTCACCACATCTAGATGCCTAAATGCATTGAGTTGCTGCCATGTGATTGGCTGATTAGCCATTTGTGTTACCAAGCAATTGAACAGGTGTACCTAATAAAGTGGCCAGTGAGTGTATATATATATATATATATATATATATATATATATATGAAAAATTATTATTATTACTATTATTATTCTGTACGATTTCTTTATGGTCGATCATGTTTCATCTTCATAGGTCTCTGTGTAATTCTTTTACTGAAGTATCCCAGTTGTATCAGGTAAACATCCATTTGTTTTCCATCTTCAGTCAAATAATCTTATTACAAGTGGGTCAAATCTTGTTTTCTGTATCTGCTCTAAAAGGTTGTGATTTATGCTTTGCAGGGAATGCATTTGGAATGTTTTGGTGAAGGAACGAGGCAAGTTGTACTATCATGTGTGTTATGTGTGTCTGTGTGCATTTACAGACAGCTTAACCTTACTGTCAATCCTCAGGCTCTACACATGTATGTTAACTGTGCAGCTGTCAAAACAGCTGGATGTGTGTACTGTTAGTACTGCTATTGCCATTCTTTGGAAGGACAGTACCAACATTAGTTTTGATGGACCCCTCAGTCGAATTGGTGAGTGTTGAACTGTATGTACTGGTATTCTCCAATTATAGCTAAGCTTATCCAAGTGGTGTAAACAAAATGCCATTTTTTTTCCCCCCTATCTCTCAACTATACAGCCATATGTCGATTGCCCACTGATTCGGAAACCATTCCTTTAAACTCAACATTCACTTGGATGTCTGTAAATTTCAATTCCAGCCACATTGATGACATCAATGACGATCTGAAATGGTAAATCTTGTATTCAGCTCATATTTTACACTGTGCATACTTTACATTTGTGTCAAATTTCAATTATTCAAATTTCAGTTAATACATTTCCATGTCTCTGGCTATATTTACACTGAAAATCAACATTTCTGGATATCAGATTCAAACCGAATTGTATTTTTTATTAAACATTCAAACCACATTCCATCCTGAATTATTAACGATTAAACATTAGTCCTAAACAACAATTTTGAAAAGCAAATCAGAACTGTTGGTAGTGTGAACATAATATATAATGGTTATGATTGTTTGTTTGACAAGAATGTTCTTTCAGGACTAACAAAAGCCTTTGCCAAATAAACATTCCAGTCTTGCTCTTTGTTTTCCAGTGCACAGGGTCAGACATTTGCTGTTATTTTAAACGAGAGCTGTGAAGTCTCACCTTCTGAGTACTACACAACTCAAGTTGTCCCTCCTATAACAAGTTCTGAGAGCAGTGCTACATTCCCAAACATCACTTCTCCATCAGTAACTACAGATTGGTCACTGACAAACCAAACCCACACTGTAGTCACACCATCAGTCACAAACACTTCTAGTACACCACTCAATACAACAAGTCTAATATTCAATACATCCATCAGCAGTACAGGCAATCAAACAAACACTGTGTCAAATTATACAGCAAGTCTGCCACTCAATTCAACACATGATATAGTACAACCGGTCAATATAGCAAGTACACCACACTATATAACACCCTCAATAGTCAGTACAACACATAAAACATCCAGTGTAACACCTCAACTGAGCAATACAGCAGTTACAACACACTACACAATAACCTCACCTGTCAGTACAACAGGTACATCAAACATTATACCAGCATCATCGGTCAGTACAACAACTGCGACACACAATATAACAACCCCAGCAGTCAGCACAACGGGTACAACACACAATATAACAACCTCACCTCTCAGTACAACAGGTACGTCAAACAATATACCAGCATCATTGGTCAGTACAACAAATATGACACACAATAAAACAACCCCACCAGTCAGCGCAACAGGTACAACACAAAATATAATATCCTCATCTGTCAGTACAACAGGTACATCAAACAATGTACCAGCATCATCGGTCAGTACAACAAATATAACACACAATATAACAACCTCACCTGTCAGTACAACACATACGACACATGATATAATAACCCCAGCAGTCGGCGCAACAGATAAAACATACAATGTAACAACCCCACCAGTCAGTTCAACAAATGTGGCACATGATATAATAACAACAACAGTCACCCCAACAGTCAGTGCAACAAGTACACCATACAATATAACAACCTCTCAAGTCAAAACAACACTCAATATAACAACCTCAGTGGTCAGTACAACAAACACAACACTCGATGAAACAACCCCACTGGTCAATACAATAGATACAACACACAATACAATGACTTCAATGGTCACTACAACACATACAACACTCGATGTAACAGCCCAGTCGGTCAGTATAGCAGATACAACAGAAAAAATAACAACCTCAGTGGTCAGTACAACACTCAATGTAACAACTCAACCAGTTGATACAACAGACAAAATAACAACCTCAATGGTCAGTACAAAACATACAACACTTGATGTAACAACTCAACCGGTTGATACAGCAGATACAACAGACAAAATAACAACCTCGATGATCAGGGCAACACATACAACACTCAATGTAACAACTCAACCAGTTGATACAACAGACAAAGTAACAACCTCAATGGTCAGTACAAAACATACAACACTTGATGTAACAACTCAACCGGTTGATAAAGCAGATACAACACACAACACAACAACCTCGGTGATCAGGACAACACAGACAACATTCAATGTAACAACTCAACCAATCGATACAACAGACAAAATAACAACCTCAATGGTCAGTACAAAACATACAACACTTGATGGAACAACTCAACCAGTTGATACAGCAGATACAACATACAACATAACAACCTCGGTGATCAGTACAAAACATACAACACTTGATGTAACAACTCAACCAGTCAATGCAGCAAGTTCACCACACAATATAACAACCTCACCTGTCAGCAAAACAGCTACATCAAACAATATAGAAAACTCCCCAGACAAAACAACAGGTACAGAATCAACACTCAATATAACAAATTCTCCCACCCATACAGGTACACCACACAATTTAGCAACCCCACCAATCAGTACAACAGGTACATCAAACAATACAACAACCTCACCAGTCAGCACAACAGACACAACACACAATATACCAACCTCACCAGTCAGCACAACAGGTACCTCAAACAATATACCAACATCACCAGTCAGTACAACAAATACGACACACAATATAATAATCCCACCAGTCGGCACAACAGGTACAACTCACAATACAACAACCTCACCAGTCAACACAACAGATACAACACACAATATTACAACCTCGCCAGTCAGCACGACAGGTACCTCAAACAATATACCAACATCACCAGTCAGTACATCAAATACGACACACAATATAATAATCCCACCAGTCAGTGCAACAGGAACAACACACAATATAACAACCTCACCAGTCAGCACAACAGATATAACACACAATACAACAACCTCACCAGTCAGCACAACAGATACAACACACAATATTACAACCTCACCAGTCAGCACAACAGGTACCTCAAACAATATACCAACATCACCAGTCAGTACAACAAATATGACACACAATAAATCAACCCCACCAGTCGGCGCAACAGGTACGCCATACAATACAACAACCTCACCAGTCAGTACAACAGAAACGACACTCAATTCAACAACCTCACTGATCCATACAACAGACACAACACACAGTATAACACCCTCACTGGTCCATACAATAGATCGAACACACAATATAACAACCCCAGCCAAAATAACAGAAACCACATTCAATATAATAAATTCACCAACCAGTACAAGAGATACAACACTCAATGTAACAGCCTCACTGGTCCATACAACAAGTACACCACACAATATAACAACCTCAACAGTCAAAATAACAGAAACGACTATCAATATAACAACCTCACCAGTCAACACAACAACTACACAACACAGTATACAACAAATACCGATCAGCGCAACAAATACAACACCTAAAATAACAACTGCACCAGTTAGCACAACAGGCACACCCAATATAACAACCACATTGGTCAGTACAACATTTATAGCACTCAATATAACAACCCCACCGGTCAATACAACGGTTACATTACAAAATGTAACATATTCACCAGTCAATACAACAGTCACACTACTCAACCTAACTGTCACAAGATTCAGTTCAACAACCCCTGTAGTCAGTACAACAGCCACATCAAATGACACAACTGCTGCAACAGTCACGACACTTGATACAATTACAACAACTCTCAACACATTAATCACGCCACTTAATACAACAGGTAAGCCACTCATTACAACAGCCATTCCACCTTCTGGGGTGGTAACAACATCACCACCCAATACAACAGCACAGATAAGTGAAACTCTTACTACAACAGTTAGACCATTAAATGCAACAGTCACACCTCCCTTTACTAATGCCATGCCACTCATTTCAACTGCACTACATCATACAACAGTCACGCCATTCAATACAACAGTGACAGATCTAAACTCAACTTTCACATCTGAAACTATGAAAAATGCGACACAGTCTAACACAAGTAGTTCACAAATCTCTGGTGCAGAGTTCACCACCACTACAACCTTTCTGCCAAATACAACACTGTTTAACTTGACAGCACCATTACACCTAAATGCAACAACACCCCCATTAAACACTACACTACACACCACCACATTCACAACACATTTAAACACTACTGGGCAAGACAACACAACAATATTTAACACTACATTATTCACTCACAATGTAACAACTCTCATAGAAAATAGGACAGATTTAGCAGTACCTAATGTGACAGAGGTTAACTTCACAACTTTTAATACAACTGATGTCACTTATTCCAACACAACAGACTCCCTGTTCAATACAGCTCAATCAAATACAACAGCCTTTACAATCAACATAACCTTGTTTAACACAACAGATGCGCCACTGAATGAAATCATTTTCAATAGGACTGATGTCAATCGTAGCATCAACACAACAGAGACCTCCAATAACACACTGGAATTTAGTACAACTGTAAGCCCTACAGTTAATACAACACAGTTTGACATCACAGATACAACACAGATGCATACAACAACCTTTCCAACAACAGAAAACATTACCAGTGGGCCAACCAACTCCACTTTAGAGCCTATCACAACAGTTAGTCTCCTTAACACAACACAGTCAAATGGCACAATAGAAAATGCCATTACTGAAACTATAATCATTAACACAACTACAACAGTCAATCCAATTAACATTCCAAACAACATACCAACAAATACTACCGTTATTAGCATTGTCACAAATAGCAGTACAACTCCCACGACTGCTCCATCAGTGATACATCCAAGCTCTCCTCAGAACAGCTCCACTTCCATAACAGAAGCTCCAATTATTGCTCCAACTCCAACGACTAGCAAAAGCAACACAACAACAGTCACCATGAGGCCTGCCGTTCCAGCTGTGCCAACAACATCAGCCACTACCATGGCAACTACTACAGGTTTGACTATTTCTTGACTCAACATTCCAAAACTGACTCTAGTTTCTTGACTCAAAATTCCAAATATAAATGCTTTTCTAGGTACATGCATCCACAACAGTAAAAAGTACTAAAACTTACGTCACACTAAAAATGGATAGTTCACTCAAGTTGTTCCAACCCTTTTCCTTCAGTGGAACACAGACAATGATACTTTGATTTATTTTTGTTCATTTTTCAGAAGCAACAACTAAAACCCCAGATGCAGTGGCTAGCGATCTTCTGAACCAAACACAGAATTTGGCATCTTTAAACTCAACTGAGGTCAATCAGCTGGTCAACCAGTTAGAAAATCTTATCTCCGCACCCAATATTAGTCTGGATCTTGGCCGAACAGTGCTGTCCGTCATCAACAACTTTCTAAACAGCTCTACGGATACTCTGGCTGGCTCCTCTAACCGGTAAGACACATGTGCAACACAAGCATTCAATGTCTGAAACTGTCAAACTTGAAATATTGAATGCAAATCATGTATTGTGCTTTGCAGATTAATCAAAGCTGTGGATAATTTGGGTATGAAACTTGTAATTCGAGACCAGACTGAAAACATCGTGTTTGATTCACTCGCTTTGACTGTGACCAAAGTTAATGGGACCAACTTTGGGAAAACATCATTAACAATTGCAGATCCCTTAAACCCACAGGTAATAACAACTGAAGTCCAAAGCAATTCATTAACATTTTGGATCTTTTTGGAAGTCGCGCTCAAAATTTGGAGTTTATATTTCTGGTTATACAGGTCACAAAAGGACTTCAAAGACAAGTCAGGGAAGTGGAAAGTTCCCCCCCTCTGGCCAAAATAACACTACCTGCGTCTCTGACAGAGAACCTCTCCCCAGAAGAAAAGAAGATAGCCTCTAGAGTCCAGTTCACCTTCTTTCAGAAAAGCACATTTTTTCAGGTAAAACTGGGTTGACTGGAGTTTCATATAGAACATTGTATCATATAGAACACATCGGCACATAACATTGCTTGTACATTTTCAGAAAATCAATTGCCCTCCGATTACATAAAAAAGTTTACAGAAAAATAAAAATTCTGTCATTAATTATTCACTTTTATTTCATGCTGTCTTTTCCAATTACCATGTATTTAAGCTTCAAATAAGATGCAAAAGCACCATAACAGACACCCCACCCTGACCAGATAACATTTGCATAAATAAAGCTTTTGATTCTTTGATTTTGCATCTATCTACAGGATAAAACCTTGAGTCCAGAGAAGCTGAACAGCCATATTCTGGGCTCTAGTGTGGCTAACCTGTCAATCAAAAACCTGAGGGAGAATGTTACATTTACTCTGAGGAATAAACAGCCCGTTGTGGTGTGTGTGCTTACATATTTGCTGTACATCATATATCAATGCCAGCTGAAACCTGTCTGATCTATCTCTTCCTTCACTCCTTTCCCACAGGGGAACTATGTAGCTTCCTGTGTTTTCTGGGACTTTAACCAAAATGGTGAGATTACACACCTCCAGGAATTCCCGAAAAACTGTGAAATATGTGATCTGTCTGATTTCTTAATTAATGTCTTTTAATTCCTATGTGTTTTGGATTTTCTAGGAGGTTTAGGAGGCTGGAATGGCAGCGGCTGCTCTGTCAAAAACAGCAGCACCGAGAACGAAACCGTCTGCAGCTGCAATCACCTGACCAGCTTTGCTGTACTTCTGGTACGTATGTCAGTGTGTGGGTTTTTTTCACAGAAATGCCCACATCTTTCATCTATTTAACATTTCACATCATGTCTAATTAGCATTTACATGTCAGAAAGACTCTTGATATCTAAATGCTAAAATACAAACAGAAATACACAGAGCCCAGGGAGTGATGACTGCCTCAACAATGGATTTTTATTTGGCCTGCCAATATTTAAAAACATTACATTTACATACACATTTTTTTTTATCTTTACTCCCTCTTTAAACATTTTTATAACTGTCAGAAGTACACATACACATACATATACTGTATATGTTATATTTCAAAAGTTTGAGGTCAATAAGAAAAGTAGTCTCTTATGTTCGCCCAGGCTGCCTTTATTTGATCAAAACAAAAATAAAACCTGTGATATAGTGAAATGTTATTACTACTTTAACTCTTTTTTTATTTTAATATATTTTGTATATATGTACATTTATTGTTCTCAATGTTGAAAACAATGTTGGAAATTTGATTTTTTTTTCAGGATTGTTTGAATAGAAAGGTTAAAAAAGAACAGCGCTTATTTGAAATAGAAATCTTTTGCATTACTACAGTCAATGTACTAATGTACTAACGTAATGTACTAACCCTAAAATATCAATTTACTTGAATAAATGAATAAATAAATAAACGGTAATGACTTTTACAAAAAAATGATTTGAATCAATTGTGAACCATGTACTTTAAACTGGCCATCCTTATTTTTGAGCCCTGAATTAGCTATGCATTACACATTTCTGGGATTGTTCTATAATGTTTTCATTAATCATTTTGCAACTTGTTTTGTCTTCAAAGGACATTAGCCGACAAGGCATAACTAACCTTTACCAGGCCAGAATCCTTACCTTCATCACTTATATCGGATGTGGACTGTCCGCCATCTTCCTCTCGGTTACTCTGGTCACCTACATCGCGTTTGAGTGAGTAATATCCTCCCTCTCCATGTTTATAAGCCCTAAAATTAGATTAATCACGATTGACCCCTCAAAAACCTCTAATAAAATGTGACAAAATTGTTCTTAACTGTAACCTGAAATTAATTCCCAAAGAACATTTATTTACCCATTTCTTCTGTTTTGTTTCAGCAAACTCCGCCGTGACATCCCTTCAAAGATCTTGATCCATTTGTGTTTCGGATTGCTCTTGCTGAACCTGGTATTCTTGTTGGACTCGTGGCTGGCGCTGTACAAAGATGCTGTAGGCCTGTGCATTTCCACAGCCTTCTTCCTGCATTACTTCCTGTTGGTCTCCTTCACCTGGATGGGACTGGAGGCTCTGCATATGTACCTGGCCATCGTCAAAGTCTTCAACAACTTCATGTCCCGATACATGCTAAAATTTTCCCTGGCAGGCTGGGGTGAGTTCAGCTGCTAAATTAGCTGTGTGGTTTGTGGCTGTAGATGATTGCTGATTTAATTTCGTAATGTGTGTTATTGCAGGAATCCCTTTGGTTGTCGTCATTATTGTGATTGCGGTAAACAAAGATAACTATGGCCTCATAAGCTATGGGAAATTTTCTAATGGAACTACAGATGAATTGTAAGTATTCACCTCATCATTTAAAGGGGTCATGAACTGCCTTTTTTGATCTTCTTCTGCGGAGGCGGTATTTAGATGCACTATTACATCATAAAGTGGCACATTCCACAGCCTGTCGTTTTGGCAGACTGCATTCAATATAAGCTGTTTTTAGACTGAGAAATTAGAAAGTTTTGGATACTGAAAATTACAGGATGTTTTTATAGCACAGTGACCTCTTATATGTCAAAATTTTGGTTTCTCATGACCCCTCATAAAGGCATCAGTCATCATTATGTCATCGCTCCTAATGTTTCTATATTTCTCTCTTCTAGTTGTTGGCTAAAAAATGACATAGCGTTCTATGTGGCTGTTGTGGCGTACTTCGCCATCATATTTGTGTTGAACCTGGCCATGTTTGTGGTGGTGATGGTCCATCTGAGACGAATCAAGCGCCGAAACCCTCACAATAATCAGTACCGCAGCGGCTTGCATGACCTTCGTAGCATCGCGGGACTTACTTTTCTGCTCGGGCTTACATGGGGCTTCGCCTTCTTCGCCTGGGGACCGGTCAATTTGGCCTTTATGTACATGTTTGCCATCTTAAATTCCCTACAGGGTGAGAAACAATGTTATATATTATCTTTTCTGCAAAAAGTAAAAACATAAATTACCTTGATCGCTTGATTTAAAAATGGGTCTTTTTTCTTGTTCTCATTCTCCCTCAGGCTTTTTTATTTTTATTTTCCACTGCGCTCTGAAGGAAAATGTCCGTAAACAGTGGAGAATGTACTTCTGTTGTGGCAGTTTACGATTGGCTGAAAATTCAGGTACAGCCACATAATTAACCAAACTGAAAAATAGCTGCATGTTACCTTTAATAGATATTTTATAGGCTTCTCCTCTCAATCTCTCAAATGATTTATCCACAGAGTGGAGTCGGACAGCCACACAGAGCAACCACACTAAAAAGACTTCGATCATGACGGCATATTCAGGGACTCACAGTGTACCACGAAGCTCAGTGAGCAGCGATGACTCAGTGCCGTCCCAAGGCATCGGTCAGTTCTGGAGAAAAAAAAAAAATGTACAAATGCATTTTATGCAAGTCAAGAATGTTTTTAAATCTAATTTCACATTACAGGCTCACCGGTGGATGACAGTGTGATCATGTCAGGGGAAGCAAATGACGACGTGATCTTCAATGAGATGAACAGTGAAATCCGTTCACGACTCAGATCTGAATAGTTTTTAGAAGGGGATTATAAAAGCAGACAGGAAAATAGGTGAAGAAACAGACCATTAAATATTCTGTTTCTATCAGGCCTGAAAAAAGATGAGAATCTAATGACTCAGCTCAAAATGTCTTTTCTCATCGGTTTGTCTGAATGAATGTTACATGCAGTAAAGCTTTCAGCATTTAGCTTAATAGCCAGACATTTTGTGATTTGCTATTAAACCGGGATGCTCACACCTGAGTAATGGTTAGCAAGAGCATGTACCTATGGCAGTCAATGTGTAAAAACATCTCTATGTACTAAGGAGTGAGATATATTATGCTTGTGGGGTTTTAAACTCCTATATATTTTCAGCAAACAGTATTAAACCTCTTCTGCAAAAAAATAAAAAATAAATAAAGCTTAGATGATGCAAGTGCATCAAATGGTACTTAATAAATGTTATATAATTGATGAAGGACTACATTTAAAATGAAAAAATCAGTCTTAAAAATCATATATATCTGTCAGACGTGTCGTAGAAAGACTGAGATATGTTGTTTTCCATGTAGTTTATTTGTTTTTCTCCACATTTTATAGTCACTCTCAGTTTTGTAGTTCTCACATAAAGAGCAAATATGGAATTAATACGCTAATGTATCTAAAATTTTGTTACATGTAATCAAATTTGCTTTCTGTGTACTGTGTAAAACAGCATTTGTCTGAAATTATTTTTGAGTAGTATAAGGGTTCTGTTTAGCCAAAAAAAATAATAATATGATTTATCATGTTTTGATATATTTTTTTAACAATTATGTAGTTTTATGATAATTTCACATTTGCACATTTTAGGCAGAGTTAGGAATCCGAGATTCTAACATAATAAATTATTTATTATACTTTTTGTCTGTGATACAGTTTCTGTGTGTGTGAGAGTTTGGATTCTATCACTGTGGCATGTGATCACATTCAAGCAATCAAGTTTATGAGAGTCTTATAAACTCAGAGCAGGCCAGTTTTCTGGATGACATTCTCTCTCGCTTAGGAGTAGATGCTCCAGTAGATTATATTGAAGAGAAAGTATGCCAAAGGAAAGAATATTCTGGAATAGGAGTCGATCTTGTAACTGTTGTTCATGATATGGTTGACGCTTTGGCGGATAGAACGCCGCCGACGGAGGCGCGTGCCCAGGACGGAAGGGAGGTCGGGCGTTGTGGAGTTCCTGGAGGACATGCATGGGTCTGTGTTTAGATCAGACAATGGAAATGTGCTGAGCTCTATGTCCTGGTCATGGAAACAACCATCGAACGCCATGGCTTGAGATGCGTCATATCCTGAGAGCTGTAGGAGACAAAAACAATTCACTTTTTCTGGATGTTATGTGGTAAGATTATTTAAAGTACAATATACTGGACATTAAAGAAACAGTGCACAAAAAAGTAAAATTCTCTTGCTCTAAAATAAAAAAATAATGCCTAAATAATCATCACTGGAATTTTGTTCCATTTACAGACAGCTTTCATATAGGTTTAAGAATTATATAGTACATGAATAATATGGATTTTGTTTTTGGTCTATTTAGAACAGGGGTGCCCAAACTCGTTCCTGGAGAGTTTACACCTACCGGGAAGTTTCTAGTATGCCTAGTAAGAACTTGATTAGCTGGTTCAGGTGTGTCTAATTGGGGTTGGATCTAAGCCAGGGGTGGCTAACGTTGATCCTGGAGGGCAATTCTCCTGCAGAGTTTAGCTCCAACCCTGAAAAAAAAAAAACCTAATTGCATCCTGAAGACCTTGATTAGCTGGTTCGGGTGTGTTTGATTAGGGTTGGAGCTAAACTCTGCAGGGACACCGGCCCTCCAGGATCAACGTTCCCCACCCCTGATCTAAGCTCTGCAGGACACCGCCCCTCCAGGAACAAGTTTGGGCACCCCTGATTTAGAACTTTTTAAAGCATTTATGATCAATTACTATATTTGTTCAACAGGGGGGCAGCATTTCAATATTTTGCAGTTTTTTTTCCAGGAATGTAGAGAGAATGCATCATTACACTGTAAAAATAGTGAAAATTTTTATCAAGTTTAGAGTGAAAGAATTAATAATCCTAGGCTGTTTAAGAGAAATTTGACCTTCAGTTGTTCGAGTTTCTTCATTTCCTCCTTAGTAGTGAAGTAGTTGACGACTGCGTACTCGATGACGGACAGAAACACAAACAGGAAGCTGGTCCACAAATAGATGTCCACCGCTTTCACATATGATACCTGAGGCATGGACGCTGACACTCCCGTAATTATGGTGGACATAGTCAACACTGTAGTGATACCTGGATTGAACACACACGCAGAGAGATCTGATTGTACTATACTCTAATGCAGTCACATTTATCATTGTTCAGCTAACTGAAATCCAGTTCGAAGGTTGAACTCTAGTCATTTCAATAAGAATCCACACAACTGGGAATTTCTTTGATAGGGCAAAAGATTTCCTCACAGATTTTGCAATGGGTTCTTTTGGCCATGTTAACCAACAGAAAGCTGCTTGAAATTGACTACTGAGTTAGCTATGCTTTTAAATATCATTACACAATTGGCACTATACAACAGATATTTTTAGCCCAAGAAACTTTGCTAATGTGACAGCACTTTTAGACTGCTTTACAAAGTTACAAAACGTAGTGCGGTCTAGATCAACATCCTTGTTGATTCTTCCCAACCAATCAGATGTCAGGACTAGGCTAGGGTTACATCACCAGTGAGTGTAAAAAAATCAATAAATAAAAAGTGTGAAACATACGGTTGCACTCACACATAGTTTGGTTATAAATGAGGGTGACAAATGCATTTTCTGCTGATGTTGATCCAGAACCATGTTTTACTTGGCTAAATCACATTTGTACAGGCTTGTTATAGTCTTATCGTCTTGGGAAAAACAATACGACTTTAAGAAACTTAGAGACAACTAAGCAACCTAAACCTTCACCACACTGGGCTGCAGTCCAACAACATTAAAATAAAGCTTCCAAAAGGGGGGTTTCACAGATACAATAGAAGAACCATTTTTGAGCAGTTTTTGCATGTGTAAGGATAGGCATTACGCACCAAGCGAGACACGGGCCGGTACTGCCCGCCTGTCGATCCAAAAAGACACCCAGGACAGCACAACCATCAGCATTGTAGGAAAATATGTTTGCAGCATGAAGAAGAATATGTGTCTTCTGAGGATGAAGTTGATGTAGAGCCTGTTGTACCAGCCTGACAGAAACACGTGTAAAGTCTGGAATTAATTACCTACTAGTACCAAACAGGACAAAGAGATAAAAATTTGTCACATTATGAATACACAGAAGGAGAGAGAAAAGCGTGCTGTACCCGTGCTGCTGTACAGTGCCAGACCATGTGAGGGGTGAAACTCTTCAATGAAGAACTGAGAGAGAGCAATCTCATCTGTCCTCAAAGAGTCATTGCCATTTTTCCAGTACAACATGAGGTCGTTCTCAGCATATGCATCTGAATGGGATACAGGAGCAAAGCCAAAAGATAAAGAAAACAGGCAAAAGAAAGCACGTCCTGTTCAAGTCATGTTTATATACTTGGATAATTTGAAGTGTGCTGTTATGGCACCATTTTATTAATGTTCTGGATTCAGCATTTGTGGTGTAATTTCAAATCCATCTGATTCAAAATGGGCAGCAGTAAGCAAGGCACATACAATAAAATTAAATGGGCCCATGTACTCCATGGGTTAAAAGTAGCCTGGATAAATATAGCTATTTTTAGATGTAATTTTAAAACACGAGCATTTGCTCTAGTAAGTAACAGTGTTGTTGTCATGAACTAAAACTATTGAAACAAAATTTTATAAAATAAAAATGGCAAAAGCACCTAAAATTTAAAAACTGAAAACCAAAAATTCAATAAAAGCTAATTCCATATATTTATAAATATAATAACACTAAAATAACACTTCCAAAATAACAAGTTACATCCACTTTTAATGATTTAATTGATTTCCAGTTTGCATTTTTCTTGATAATATCCTGTTTCACTCAGTTTTATGTGACATTATGTGAAGAACTAGGTTGCAAATAGCAACCCACGATGACTTTACTGCTATTATGTGTATCATCTTGTAAATTTGTAAAGTTATAAATCATCATTTTTGGAGTGGAACTACCTTTTTCTAGGCAAATAAACATCTAATTATTTGATCAAATATAATTAAAAGTGAAAGGTTGCTTGGTTTACAGGCTTCACATGACAGAATTAAAAAAAAAAAAAAACTTTTCACGGAAAAGGTCAGGAAGCAGTTGTTTCATGCTAACATACTGTATGTAACATACTGCTATATTTTCGCAACAGTGCATATTCGAACATTTATTTCATTACTTCATATACTTCCATTGCAAGCACCTTTGCATTACTATTACTTTACTGTCTAAATGGTGTCAAAAAGCTGCAAGTTACTTTGATAAAATGATCCACAATTGCCACATTTTCCCAACCTGTAAAATATCAGCTAAAAAAGAAACAATGTAGGTGGGACTCAATAAAAATTACACAAGAACTGAAGATGTTTCTAGGTGGAAACGCACAGCTCTCCAATTCCAGGGAACAGTTTTGAGTGTCCAGTGGGAATCTACTGAAGTCCATTGAGCACAGAGAAGTAACTGTAATCCTGCAATAAAGACAATATTCCATTATTAAAACATTACATATGAAGGAAATAAATCATCAGTGGTTGCAGGCATCTACCGGACGCTGTAAAGGATGTTGCCATCTGGGTAAACCCTCAGCATTATGTTCTCCATGGTGGTATCATGGATGAAGGAACGCTTAGAATGGACGAAAAAGACATCAGGCTTCCAGATCTTCTTTACTAGCCGGCCATCGAATGTGCGGCTTAGATTGCTACTGGAGGGAAAAGCCAAGCGCTCATCCTTCCAATAATGCCTCAGGTACAGGGTCATTGTGAAGTCCTGCAAGAGACCTTTAGATTTTACTGACCTTATAGATAAACATGACAACTTATTAAGGGCAACAGTGAAGGGCAGTTACTGGCATTTTGGTGCAAAAAAAATGGTTTTGACATATACCAGGAAGACCTTTTATATTGCTGAGATTTACTTTGTAGGAAGCCAAAGGCCTGCTTTTAGAAGACAAACATTTTTTTTAAATTGTGCTGAGAACTGGTTTATATTCAGATTATTGAAATAACCTCATAATGTGAATAGTGAAGTGACATACGGCCAAGTATGGTGACCCATACTCGGAATTCATGCTCTGCAATTATCCCATCCAAAGTGCACACACACAGCAGTGAACACACACACACACCGTGAACACACACCCGGAGCAGAGGGCAGCCATTTTTGCTGCGGTGCCCGGGGAGCAGTTGTGGGTTCGGTGCCTTGCTCAAGGGCACCTCAGTCGTGGTATTGAGGGTGGAGAGAATGTTGGTTATTCACTCCCCCCACCGACAATCCCTGCCGGACCTGAGACTCGAACCCACGACCTTCGGGTTACAAGTTACTCTCGGGTTACTCTTCGGGTTACTCTCTATCCATTAGGCCACAACTGCCCCTAATGTCTTAATTCCAATTATTTATTCAATATTTACTAAGAATCATTCATGGAACTGTTAAAGAACCAGAACCATCATGTTATTTATATAAGAAGAGAATGTGGACTTTTACCATGTTTACTTCAGAGATGCTGTCTATACTCTCCACCTGCACATCAATGCCCACAGGGATGGCAGATCCTACAGAACAGAAGACACAATACATATGCATGCAGGACAACAGCAATGCCTTTGATATCAACTTGTTGCTCCTACAGACAGAGCAAATGGAGCTCAAAATGTTACTCTAATCCTGTTTGTCCCATCCTTAATTAACAGCGGTCCACTGAATGGACAGCATTCATAGCCTGGTTCCACTTCTCAATCTTCTTCAATCATGTAAAAGAAAGCCTAATTACCAATAACTACTGCCTTATCTAAAACTTATCCATCCCTTCCTCCTCCTGCTTCTTCTTTTACAGTTAAAGCACTGGCAAGTCAGAGCCCTGCTGGTTGAAAGGAAGTGATACAATGATTTATGCTTACATCTATCCCACCACTCACAGTGAACCATGTATGGTGTAATTTGCCATTGATTTGTAATTTATGTGCATGATATATGCATTCATAAATGCAGTTTAGAGTTCAATCAGTTGTTAAATACTATTTTGGTTGGGTGAGATCTGACTGAGGATTTAACTTCGGAGGCCCTTTTGAAAAAGAGGTTTGCTTAATTGTATTAAACTTCAAATCTTATATTAAAAAAAAAATAAAAATCGAAGATTAGTTGCAGACAATATGAAGTGCCACTCGAGCGTTGTTCCAGAGGATGACGTAGGATGTAGGTATAGTGTAAATTCCAGTGAGAATATGCTAGTCTCACGAGAACCAAGTTTTGTTTACAGCAAAAGAAAACCAGTCTCTTCTTTTGCTCTCTCCTCTGCACTTCCTCGTTCATCACTTCTCACTGGAGCTTATGCTACACCTACATCTTTCGCCCAGAACGTTACTCTCTCGTGAGCCCACGTACGACAGTTAGCGGAAGCTAGAAATTACGGTTTTTAAAGTTTTAAATATGGATTTTTTCTCATGCAAACGCATTGCTTTACTTCAGCAGGAATATATTAACCCAGCGGAGCCATGTTGAGCACTTTTTATGATGGATGGATGCACTTTTTTGGGCTTCAAAATCTCAACCCCCATTCACTGCCTTTATAAAGCTTGGAAGGCTTGGAACTCTGATTGTATTTGTCCAAAAGAAGAAAGTCAAATACACCTAGGATGGCTTGAGGGTGAGTAAATCATGGGGTTATTTTCATTTTTGGCTATTTTAGTATTGAAATATGTGTGAAAATGGTCTATGAGTGGCATCTTGCAGTTTTTAATCTGTTTTACTGGAATGTAATCCAGATTATTGTCCGCCAAATCACATCTGTGTCCTCAACACCCATTGTCTAATTTGTGTTTCACACAATCTGGGGCATGTTTGAATTTAGGACCACACTCGCCCTGTCAAAGTCACCTCTGGCCGCTTTTCCCCCGAGCAGAGAGATGGCAACATCCACCTCACTCTGCCCTCTGACACAGTGAAACGGTACAGTCCATTTCTAATCAGGTTTATTATTAAAAAAACACTCTAATTGTGATTTTCAGGATTGAGATGAAAATTGAGAATTGGTGCAAATAAACAGTGAGCCCTGACCTCCGAATCCAGGCCTCATAGCAAAGTCGTGGTCTTCGATTCTTAGCAGCTGCTCAGTTTTGATCAGGAGAGACTTAGTGCTGTCCTTTCTCTTTAATTTGTAGTCAATCCGTCTGAAAAATAAGAAAACAAAAGGGTCAGGAGAAAAACACACACAGGCCGTTATTGCAGTTCTGTGATTTTTCAACAGGAGGGAATAGTGGGAATGTTGTCTGGGGCCGGACCCTTGCATCACATAGAACTAAAATGTGTTTTAATCATTTTCCGACCTGTTTCCATGTCAGAACATTACCCTAAACATCTGCCTCAGTGCTCCAGCATCTGTAATATGAAAATAATTACTCAGCCATTAGAGGAATGATTTATAAAAACAGCTTGTCATACAACAGCGGTTGTGTGTGCCAGATTGTGAAAATGAGTTACGGTTTGGAGCGGCTCCAGAAGCATCCTGAGCAAGCTGTTCTCCGAGTCCTGAGAGATAAGACATGAAATATGCCAAAAACATGGCAGTAACTAGTGAAGGTCAGTCATAGACATACAATGTTTCACCAAACATAACTTTTCCGTCTGCGTGCTTTAATTGATACCCCAAATATACTGTCAATCATGCTGTGCTCATTACACGGCAAAGTTAATTGCACACTGAAGTGCAATTACTAAATTAAACCTCAAACTGAATACAGAACCACACAACCACTAATGACCGTGTGATGGACTCATTACGCAATCATGCAACAGAGAACTAATGACACAATGCATGCTGCTGTACACTGCTATGGTTATCTGAAAAATTAAAGTAAAAATTACTCAAATCATTAAATCATTAAATATATAAATATAGTTAAATATATGCATTTTTTTACCTCAGTAATTTCTTTACAAAAAACTGAGTTCACCATGACAAAGCTTTTATAATTATTCAATGCAATGACACATTATGCATTAACAAAAAATACCTGGAAAACCTGGCTGACACTGTAAAAAGGCTTTTTAGGAAACTGCAGGCGTGACTTTAATGCCAAACAGTAGTTTGGCTGCTCTCCATCCTCCACTATGAAAGCAAAAATCAGATGATGGCACCAGGATGGTTTTAATTACAGAATGAAAGAATATTCTCACTCCTGAGGTTGTGTGTGACTCATTACTCTGTGGTAATACACAACCACCAACAATGGATTTAAGCCACACTTCATTCCTCATGTAGGCAGATATTACAAAGATAATTCAATAATCACATTTGCATTACTTGAAACAAAATAAACTATAATCCCAACCATATAAATAATATACAATATAATATAATAATAAACTATATAAATAATATACAAAAATAAATGTAAAATGTAAGCATATTTTATTTCAGCTAGTTGCTAGTAGCAATATTTCTCATAATCATTTAGATGAATTACTACTAAAATGACTAAATCTAAATTAACTATAAATTAATAAATACAAATTAAATAAAACTACGGACATATAAAAAAAAAAACTAATAAAAATTACCAAAACTTTAACTAAAATTAAAGTGAAAACTGAAAAAAAGAAAGAAAACAATCGAAATATTGACAATGTTACTAAAATAATACAGATTCTCACAATCATAGGCAATTTATCTACCTTGTAATATCCAATATACCACACCTGAGTGGTTAATCAAAAATTACCCAATGAAACACTATTTTCCAGTCAAGCCTCATGTTAAGCAACACAGAAACCCTTCAAAACTGGATCTGGTGTCCTCCAGTCTAATTAAACCCCCTATTTACTCTTTCCTAATTACTGCCCATCTGTTCACACACTGAATCATGCTGGCAAATGACGGACTAATAACATATTTATGCAAAACTGATCAAATATTTAAACCCTATTACATGTCTAAAAGTCCAAACAAATAATTGTAGGCATATTACAACTAACAATTTCCTGAAGATTAAACAGTCAAATTTAATTTATCAAACAACCTAACAATGTAGGCTACACTACCGTTAAAAAAGTTTGGGTTTGGTATGTTTTATATAAATATATATATATATATATATAAATAGAAAGTTCATAAGAACAACATTTATTAGGAATAGAAATCCATTCGTAACATCATAAATGCCTTTGCTGTTTCCAATCATTTTATTAATTAATTAAAAAAATCTTACTGACCCCAAAAGGTTTGAACAGTAATTCAAAAGTAATTCATTACTCACCCTCTGAATCTGTTTTTGCCATGCTCAGCCAAGTAAACATCCTTGTTTTTCTTCCGGTTAGGGTAGGGGTTGTTGAGCAAGGTGACGGGCCAGAGACAAGCAAGGCACAGCAGCCTGAGGGTCAGGAGGACCAGCTTCATGACCAGATATGATGATGGAATACCTGTTTCTCTTTGTCTGAAGCTGGAGTCCAGAAATTCCACAGAGCCAAAACGGGATGGTTCCTGGGTCCTGGCCATCCCAAGCAAGGCTCAGCTGAGAGGGCACTGGGAAACGTTACGGCATTTGCTGATGTTTGCACGTCTTCCAGTACAATCGTAAATCTGAAATCTAGTTTGTTTGATCGTATTACAGCATATATTCAGCGTCCATCACCGCATGCTTCAGCTGATTGTGTGTGTCAGCATGTGTCTGGTCGCTGTTGTCGGTGGTGCTTTGTCAATCAAAGATAAATCAATATGAATTTATTCTTACAGTAATAAAAGAATGACATTAATTCCTTTCAAATCCTCTTATCTGTAGCTGGTGGATCTTCCCTTAACCTACACAGTGGGATGGGACCATCTCTAATCGGGATTTCCACATGCCAGGAGTTATAGCTTTATGCTATTACTGTTGAAGATAAACTTGTCATACCTGTCCACTCATGTTTATACAATTCATTCGCTGATGCTGAGGTGAAAAACATACAAAGCGAACAAATAAGAGACAATAAGATGAACCTAAATATCAGAGTGACATGTTGCATTGACGTATGGAGATGTAATCCTGTCCTTGTCCTCTTATTCACCTTCTTTCAAGAAAATATCATTGGTATCACAGATGTAGTCCAAATGAATCATCAGATCGAAGAGTAAATATTACAGCAAATGAACATTTGAAGGTAGTAATGCTGGTTAAAACCATTGCATCTGTGTTTTGTAGAACGCCGCTCTGGCATCACTTGATGATCTGCTCCAGTTTCAGGCAGATTCCATCATTAGTTATTATTATAAAAAGCTCAGGGACTAACCAATCAAATCACATTAACGCAATCAATTACATTACAGAAGCGTAGAGAGAAGGGGGAGGGGAGAGAGAGCAAGATCATAAGATGGACAGATACAAAGAGGAAAAAAATGCATCAATCGCGGACTCCCTGTGTCCAGTAATCCCAGTGCATTGCCTAATCTGGTGGATTACGGCCTGATCAGCGGCAGAGACAAGCTACATCATCACAGATAGCGTATCTGCATTGAGTTTGACTGGGTAGTTTACCACATCACAAGAGGAACTTGGCAACATATCAAAGAAGAAAGAGAGATCACTTCCTGTAAAAAAAAAAGAAAGATGCTTAGCCTTAGCCCCTTGCCTCATGGCGCCCAGCAAAAAAAAAAACACAACAAATCAGTGTGTTATTTTATTTTATTATTGTGTATTATTTTATTATTTTATTTTTATTACATTTTATTGTTTTATTTTATTTTATTATTATATTTTTAATTGTGCACATATGGAGGGAGGGGGATACCAACCATTTAATATATACAATAACTATTTTTTGTAAAACATCAAGCATTGTAATAATAAGAGTAATTATTTAACAGACATTTATGAGAACATTTCACAGGAATATTGAGGGTTTATTTTTTTACTCTATTAGTCCATTCCCAACAAGTGAAAACAAATCATTAAGCCATTCATTCAATTTTGATAAAGTTTACTTGAGATGAACATTACAGTTTAAAAGTTTTAAAGACATCAATACAGTACTTACAATCGTAGATATTACAATTCTGTTCTTTTGAACTTTATCAATGAAACATCAGGCATGCATCACTGTTTCCACAAAAATATAAAGCAGCATAATTGTTTTCAACACTGATTATGAAAAGAAACGTTTCTTAAGCACCAAATCAGCAAATTAGAATGATTTCTAAAGGATCATGTGACACTGAACACTGGAGTAATGGCTGAAATTATAATATTCATAGAATGACTACTGTATTTTTCCTGAAGTCATAAAGTGTTCAGAAACTCCACCCATTCATGTATCAGTACAAAGTGGCAGGCCTATGCTGATACTATGGTAGTGTGTATTCTAAAATCAACTAGTCAGTCTAGTCAAGTCTAGTTCACCGCCAGAGACGAGACTTCCCTCCACAAACAAAACACACTGTAGTTCAATGTAGTTCAAGCCTTCAAGAAGACAGAGCAATGACAGTAGAGAATTCTTGGATTTCTCTAATATTATTGTGGATTGCTGCTGATACAAATGGGAAAACTCCAGGTAGTAGCCATTTACTACAAGACTTAACATAAAACCTTCACTTCTGTAGGCCAACAGTGTAGTTCAGGTTCTCTAGAAGATTTTTTCTATGATTCCCTGGTCTAAAATGAATGATTCATTGTCTCTAACACACAGGTCATTACATGGTTTAAATATGAAATTGTTAAACTATAGGAAACATTGCTGAGACCTATAGAAAGAGTTAACCATCTGTGTGATTTACATTAATAGACATTTGATAAACATTTAAATGACTTTTTTTTTTTTAAGAACGAGTAAGTGCAGAAATTCTCACACCCTTTTTAGTAAAATCAGGTGGGCTATGTTCAAGAGTTTTACAATCATAAATGAAATTTTACTTCATATAGGGGTAGCGATCATGTGATGTGTAAGACATAACTAATATCACATAGTGAGCTGTAACTATTTGCTAAAGGCCCTTTTCATTGATAGTGTCACGGTGCACACAGCAGGGAGGAACAAGGAACACGTCGTAACTCAAATAACATACTTTACTGAAGACAGGGCAGGACAAGGCAGACACAGACACAGACACAGACACAGACACAGACACAGACACAGACACAGACACAGACACAGACACAGACACAGACACAGACACAGACACCGGGGAGTAACGAGTAGACCAGACGAAATAACATTGCACAGACAGGACTATAAATACACAGGTAAATTAACGAACACGGCTGGACATGGATAAACTACTAATGACATGAAACGAGGACAGGAAACAAACCAAATATGGGCATGAAAACACAGGGAGTAGGTGGAAACACAAGACACACACAACAGAGGTCTGACAGATAGAAGACAAAACAGGGCCTGAAACTCTTGAAAAATTATGAAATGTTTTACTTTTTCCAACACAAATGGACTGTGAACCAAGATCTCAAAATAAATATATGAGGCTTGAAAATACAGTTTAGTTTGTGTGTGATTTTCAGGCATTCTAACAATAAAAGTAATAATAATAATAATAATAATAATAATAAAGCAATTACCATGGCAGCTGCAGATAAATAAATTTAATCGGACATTACATCCTGAGTGACAATTTTAGGAAAACATCTAAGATCTATATGTATAATTACTTATCATAAACTACAGTTGCTTATAATCTGCCACAGAAAATAAATAAATAAAAGTATTTATTATTATTATTAATATTATTATTATGCCAAATGTGGGACAAAACTTACATTTAAGTTTTGGGAAATTAAAAGTCCTACAAACTACCATAGACACCAGGCTAGGAAATGCATTAATATTTTATATATTTTATATCCGCAACAACACAAAGCATTGGGTTTGTGCTTCTAAAGCTTTTAAAAAAATGATAATGACACCACAAACAACTAAAACAAATAACTCTGTCGTTCCAGCCCCTATCCAGTCCGTGAGCCTGGAGACAGCACGTCAGTGGTTTTGAGGAAGTCATATGCTCCAGTCGAGATGTCTACCCTGCTCCCCGTGTAAACCTGTTCACAGAGCCAACCAGTCTATCTGATTCCCTCCAACTCTTCATATGCAAAACAGCTGACAAACAAGGCCTGTACTCGGTGGAGAGCAAGCTCAAGAAGCTGAAAGATCTGACCCTACATCTGCATCGTCCAATCATTCTACAGGTCTCAGACATGGAGGGCATCACTGCAGGAAAAAGTTTTGATCTCATCGAGCCAATTCATGCCTGGACATGTTACATTGCATTTCATCACCATTATTATTACATGACATTGCATCACCAAATATTCCGTGACCAACCAAAGAATTTCACGTAGCACAATGTTTCTGACCTTTCAAATGGCACCTAGATACTATTTTAACCAATTTTCAACTAAACAGAAATACTCAGCGTGGAAGGTCCGGACTTCGTCATCCCTTGTGTGGCCCCATGGAAGCTGCAGAACTTCACACTGACATGGTCCTTCACCAAAGAACACAAGTCCTTAACCATCTACACCTATGACAGCCTCACACAGCGGCGCTCCAGCGTTTGGAAGGAGAAGGTGCGACTGGTGACCCCCAGGGGTCGAGGCGAAGACGGCTCACTGCAGTTACACAAACCGCTGAGTCTAGAGCACACTGGAACCTACACCTGCATCCTCTCTGCTTACCAGACCAAACATCAGGTTCATACGAGAGTCAACATTACGCAGACCGAACATAAGGTCCACACAAGATTCAGCATCACAGAGGTCAAACATAAAGACAATACAAGAGTCAACATCACACTAAGGCCTGGTGAGAGCATGTTATAGCCTGTAAACCACCATTATTAACTTGCACAACATTTCTAACTTTAAAAATGAAGTTAACATCACAAACAATATTTTCCTTTTTGAAGAAGCATATAGTTCTGACTCTGAAATCCACTCTTTATGCAAGTATATCAGACTTGATAAATATATCCACTGATTAAGCAGTAGGCACTTTATTAAATATAACTTAATTATTTTCAAAATGACAAATAAAATTAACATGATGGAACTCAACAAGAAGGCAATAAAAAGTTTAACTTTGCCATTGCTCAGTGAATGATTTAGAGTAAGTTTACGTTAGGGTTTCTAATTTAACTTTTACAATTTTGAATGTATAATTGAGGTCTCTGTAATTTCATCAAGCATTAGGTTTTTAACCAAATATGACCACACAATCACAGAATGAGTTGGGTTTTTTTTTTTTTTTACTAATGTTTGTGCTGTTGTTTTCCCTCCAAAATAATGTCACTTCCTGAATGATGATGTCATTTAGGAAGTGGCTTTTATTTGTTAAAAGGTATGCTAAAATAAAATGGAAAGTGATATTAAGGGACTCTGGTGATGTTGAAGACACGGGAAAACCCTGTGAAATTGCTGCCAGTTAAAACTATAATAAAAATTAAAACAGGTTCATTTGAAACATAAAAGTTTGGTAAAGTCTCTTCAACAATTTCTGGATATTTGTTGGATGATTGCATCAGTTAACTAAACAGCAAAGTGAGATGTTAAAATTTCATTTAGTTCTCTTGAAGGCAAAATAAATCAACCAGCATTTATATTTTTTCAACTAACAAACTAATTTTCTTCACATTTCATTCACCACACAAATTGTGTCTAACGCGCAGAAAAACAACAGTCCGAGAGCTCTCCCCAGTGGTGGATTCCCGCCATTTTTCAGCACTGTGCTTGTTGTCTTTTATGTCCAATTTGTACAGTATGAATGGACTGCTCATTTTAAAATCTTCCAAGTATTGCACATGACAACTTCCGTTAACGCCAAGTAAATCCACTTTACCAGCTAATTACTCTTCAACACCGATGCTATAGAAATATACAGAGCTATTGCAAAAACGGAAGTTCAAAGATAAAATTCTTAAGATGGCTGCGCAGGTTGTTTCTCTGGCATTAGGTCTATGCGGCCCTCTAAGTTAACTGATTCTGATTGGTCAGTCACAAGCTGTGCACTCAAGACAATACATGTCAACATATTTATTTGGTGAGTAGTAATAAGTCAGCCACGGTCATTATTTCAAAATAAATTCATCAGGGTTAAATAAGAAATATTTATATTGTAATGTCATAGATAAGATGGGTAATAAATGAAGTGCTGTTCTAGTTCCTTCTTCCTGTGAATTCCATTGAAAGAGATATCTGTTGAGAGAGAAATAAGACAATGTGAAAATAAAGCGTATTCTACCATAATTAAGGCATACTATTTGACCATTAGTACTATAGGAAAATAGTCCAATGTATGGATCAAGCTTTTAGTGTATAAAGCATTTAGGAAAATTTTAATAGTATCAGAAATTTTTTAAATGAATCAGGACAAATGGAGTCACAGGAAGTATTTACAGTGCTGCTTGAAAGTTTGTGAACCTTTTATAATTTTTAATATTTCTGCATAAATATGAATAGAGCTCTAGATTGCTCTAATCGCTAAAGATCATGTGGACGAGCCAGAGGACTATTGGAGAAAGGTTTAATGAATGGATGAAACCAAAATAGAACTTATTAGTTTAAATGAGAAGCTATTATGTTCAGAGAAAAGAACACACTGCATTCCAGTTTAAGAATCTTATCCCATCTGTGAAACATGGTGGTGGTAGTAACATGGCTTGGGCCTGCTTTGCTGCATCTTGGCCAGGACAGCCTGCCATCATTGATGGAACAATGAATTCTGAATTATATCAGCAAATTCTAAAGGAAAACGTCAGGACATCTCTTTAAGAACAGAGTCTCAAGAGAACGTGGGTCATGCAGCTATCAGGGTTGGGTGCAGGGATAGAGCAAGGACTCAAATGCAGGAGGAAAATTTGGGCTTTATTAATTATAAAATAAAATAAACAAACAAAAACTACCGCGTAGGGGAAAGCACACTGGCAAGGCAAGGCAAGGCAAGGCAAGGCAAGGCAAGGCAAGGCAAAACAAACCAAACAAGACAAGCCATGTGCTCACACAAAACAAAAACACAAGAACATGGCCAGCAAAACAAATCACTAGCCATGTGCAAGACAGGACACGAACACGCAGCTAACGAGGAGACTCATAAGCTGCATGTTCACAAAACATGACAAACATGAAAGCACCGATCAAAACAATACAAGAAAAAGCACGCGGCCGAAGCCGAACCGCGTGCCGAACAAAACACACACACACAGACAGAGGACAGAGGAGCGCACGACCCGAGCAAACTCAAAATCGCACGCTCCCCAGCAAGAACAAACCTGGAGCGTGAGTGTCCGAACCCTGACACGAAACCAGAACAGAGTCTGAACAAGACAGGAACACCACGCCCCAACATGAAACAGAGCACGCAGACAAGAGAGCGCGCAGCTCGAGCACACTCGAAGCCACGCGCTCACCAGAAAACAAGACAAGAAGGGAGTGTCAGGGCTCCGTCACAAAACCATGAATAAACTAGACCGAAGTGACAGAAACCTGACAGCAGCAAGACAACAACCACAAGCACACAACTCATTCTACCAAAGAATGGTTAAAGAAGAACAAATGTATGTTTCGGAATGGCTGAGTCAAAGTCCAGACCTTAATCCAATAAAAATGTTGTGGAAGGACCTAAGCAAGCAATTCATAGGAGGAAACCCACCAACATCACAGAGTTTTAAGTGGTTCTGCACTGGTTGTGCAGGACTGATCAGCATTTACAAGAAACTTTACCTTCAATTACTGCAGCAAAAGGGGTTCACACCAGATACTGAAAGCAAAGATTCACATACTTTTGCAACGCACAGATATGTAACACTGGATCATTTTTCTCAATAAATCAATGACAAAGAAAATATTTTTCTCTCACTTGTTTGATTTGGTTCTCTTTGTCTATTTTCAGGACTTATATGAAAATCTGATGATGTTTTGGTTCATATTTATGCAGAAATATAGAAAATTCTAAAGGGTTCACAAACTTTCAAGCAGCACTGTATGTGTATTTATTTATTTGTATTATATTTAGGATGATGATGTTTATTATTATAATTCTTAGTCTTATTATTATTGTTATAATGAAAAAAAATGGCTGCCCACTGCTCCGGGTGTGTGTTCGTGGTGTGTGTGTTCACTAATCACTGCTGTGTGTGTACACTTGGATGGGTTAAATGCAGAGCACAAATTATGAGTATGGGTTGCATCGGCTGCTTGACTACATGTCTAAACATTTCATTATTATTAAATAAATATGTGTAAATACAACAATGACGGCATAACAAAATCCAGTCTTAAATTTCTCTTAACTTTTACTAATTGTATGTACTGGTGATTTGTTTTTAGATTTATGTTTTCTCAAATAATGTTTTGAATTGTATATGCATGCCGTCTGTTGCATATGCATGCCACATGAAAACTAAATGATTTTGTACGTCTATCTGCATGAGATGAATATCTACTAAATGTCTTAAATGTAAGTGTAATTTCTATTAAGTTTATTCATTATTAAATATCAAGTTTCATACTTTTAAAATAAGTGAAATGTTATATGTATTATTAGTGTAAATATACATCCAAGCTCAGTCTTAATATTTAATTTAAAATGATCAGCATTGAAAATATTTCTTGTGTGCTAAAATCTCAGATGTTCTGTTTTCATTGATAAGTAACAAGTAAAAGTAAATAATGGTTCACTGCATCACAATTGTAAAGCAGTTGTTAGGCCTCTGAAAGCCAGTTGGAGGCAGCAAATTATCTACAATCATGACTGTGATGTTTGTATGCAAGGTATGATGTGATGTCACAAACGCCTATCAATAGGCCACTGATTGTCCAATAGAAATTGTATGTTTTTTTTTCAACTGCTTACAGTTATTTTCAAAACTTTACACACAAATCCAAGGATTGCACACACAAAATACAAAATTAAGAACTGCATTCAAAATATCTCAAAAGCAAACATTTGTCTTAAGTTAATAATATTATATATTTGGATCTATCATATACACACAGTAATTCAAAACCTAAAGCTCTTCTTTCATGAGCTCCTGTGTACATTTCTGTATAAGATTGAAAGTAATTGGCAGAGAGATGTTGAAAAATTCACAGTAAACACGAAAGCAAGATTGAAACCAAACTTTTTTACTGTAAGCATTTGTAGTTGTGAATACAGTATTACACAGTACAATAGAAAAGAAATACATCAACCATGTGTAGTTGTGTATTTATTGATTGGTTGGTGTTAAGTAAAGAGATGAGTGTTTGCACATGTGAGGAGTTGGTGTGAGGCACTGATGAATTAGTGTGGCATTGTGATTTGATTGTGTTTGAAAAAGGAAATCAAGATATGTCCTGTTAGATTTTGTGTGTTACATAGAGAATTGTATGTTGTGTTTTGCGAAAAGTCAAAGGCCGAGAATTAGAGTATGGTTTTGCAGATTTGGTGTGTGGTTCTGATGTTTAGGCTATGTCAGGTTTCTGAAATTGTGTGGCAAGTAAAGATTTTGTGTGTTAGCAGTTGAAAAAAAAACTGTCACATATTATTAGTGCAATTTGTTTCTGTGACTCACTGCCTTTTATGCCTTTTACAAACTATAGCATGTATAGTTTACGCACTGATATTCATGGAATGAGGTGAGGTTACACTTTAGGTTTCTAATCTTAGTGGGAGGGTTCTAAGACCAGTGGGACAACTTGTTCATTTCCAGAGTTTGTATTGCAATGCGGAGGAAAAGAACAGTAATAGAAAGTGTTCAAAATAGAAAGTAGTTGGTCGACAGACTACATATCACAATCAAATCATTTTAAACTATGTGATTATGAAGCTGTTTTTCTTGCTGTGGATTCTGCCTGTAACTTTAGGAGGTAAGAAACCAAAACATCTACTGACATTTATTTACATGTCTGATATGTGCCTCAAAAACAGTCTCAAATTATTAACTCAACCTCAAAAACAGTCACATTAGCACCCCTGTGTCTTTTCAAAAGAAATGACAACCAAGATTTTATTCATAATTGCATGTTTAATTGTAATTTAAATTTAAATTGTAATTAAATTTAATTGTAAAAATGTTTAACTTTTTATTACATTGATGACAATGCTTGAACTGCTTTTGTATTTCTTACAGGGATCAATATAATTGTTACTGTTCTCAAATTTAATACTAAATACCTACATTTTTAGGTCAATAACAAAAATATTTTTACTAATATTTTGAGCCTACATTAAGAAAAGTATGAGTTAGTAAATGTTTTGACTATTTAAACCACATTCGAATGAAGGTAAACACATCAGTGTAGCTTTACTCAAATGTGACCTTTACTCAGATGTGACCAAGTAAATGATTGCAGACTTGTTGGAATCACATGTTCTATTATAACCAAAAGTATTTTGCAAAATATGCTTCAGCGTATTTCTCAATGGCCTTATGGAGTTCATTTTATTTGTGATTTTATTTACATAAAAGGACTTACAACACACATGACAGTATATGGGAGCTTAAATGCTGGTTGAATGTACAGTCATGGCCAAAAATATCGGCGCCCTTGGTAAATATGATCAAAGAAGGCTGTGAAAATTCATCTGCATTGTTAATTTTTTATTTTAAAATTTCACAAAAATCTAACCTTTCATTGGATAACAAGAATTTAAAATGGGGGGAAATATCATTATGAAATAAATGTTTTTCTCAAATACATGTTGGACACAATTATTGGCACCCCTAGAAATTCTTATGAGTAAAATATCTCTGAAGTATATTCCCATTCATATTCACAATTTTAAGCACTCCAATTTTAAGCACTTTAAGGTGATTATGAACATGAAATTATCCAGCCATGGCTTCCGGTTTCACAGAAATATAAACAGAAGGGAAAACAAAGCCCAAATTCCCTTAATCATCCATCACAATGAGAAAAACCAAAGAATATATTTCTGATGTGCAGCTGTGGCTTTAAGAAAAGAGCTAGAGCAGTGAAAATTCCCATTTCCACCATAAGGGCAATAATTAAGAATTTCCAATCAACATAAAATGTTACAAAACTGCCTGGAAGAGGACGTGTGTCTATATCATCTATATCATCCTAATGTACAGTGAGAAGGAGAGTTTGAGTGGCTAAAGACTCTCCAAGGACCACAGCTGGAGAATTGCAGAAAATAGTTGAGTCTCGGGGTCAGAAAATCTTTTTAAAAAATTGTCAAACGGCACCTACATCACCACATGTTGTTTGGGAGGGTTTCAAGAAAAATTCTCCTAGCTCATCCAAAAACAAACTCCAGCATATTCAGTTATCAGACACGACTGGAACTTCAAATGGCACTGGCTTCTATGGTCAGATGAAACTAAAAATGAGCTTTTTAGCAGCAAACACTCAAGATGGGTTTGGTGAACACAGGGATATAAAAGTACCCCATGTGTCCATTGAAATATACTGCTGTATTTTTAATGTTGTGGGCCTATATTTCTGATGGAGGTCCTGGACATCTTGTTTAGACACATGGCATCATGGATTCTTTCAAATACCAACAGATAGGGGGATCACGTGACGCTTTCATGAGCCAAGTTGGTCTTCTTTTTTAAATTTGGGGTAGTTTTTTCGTTTGTTGTCTGGAGATGTCACGCAATCAGAAACTCGAATGAAAATGTGAGAGGAGAAAAGGGTGATCAACGAGCATGGATGCCCTCGAGCAGCAGATGATTGATTTACAAGACCGCAGCAGACGCAGTAATCTCCGCCTGCTGGGACAACCCGAAGGGGCCAAGAAGGATGACCCAATTGGCTTTCTGAAACGGTCACTGCCGATTTGGATCCCATCACTTGCGGGCAGAGATATAGAGATCGAACGCACGCATCGAGTTTACTCCAGAGCTTCAATTGATCACTCCAAACCGCGAGTGTTTCTCTTCAAACTGTTACACTAAAACGACAGGAATTATATTCTAAATGAAGCAAGACATGGCGGTCCTGTAAAAGCGGGTGACAGTGCAATGTTGAGCTTTTTCCCCGACGTCTCTCCCAAGACGGCAAAGAAGTGGAGCTCCTTTGGTGCAATACAGAAGGAATTGAAAGAGGCAGGTCTGCAGACCTCTCTTCAGTATCCTGCTACGCTGAAGATCGTCATGAAACATGACAAGACCAAACTAATGCACTCACCGGACAAAGCACATAATTTCCTGGGCTCCATTCCCGCTCCTCATTCTCCCGGGATGGACATGGTATATAAGGGGTTGATAATACAGAGTGACTCCATTTCTGATTTACTCTTCTAGAACGTCATGTATCAATCAGCTACTGGCAGTTCTTCATGTGAGCTAGGAAACTTGGTATCACTAATGTACAGTTTTCAATGTACATGATACAACTATTTATGTTTGTTTCCTCGTTATGGAAAGTACACATACTCTTTGTTTTTTTTTAACCCCACTTTATCACTCGTGTGTATTCAAAGTTATTCTGTTCTCTTATAATAGGGCTAATGGTAGTGTTCTAAAGAATGTTACTGGCTGTCATATTACTGTCACTGATTAAGACAGGGGAGGGCGGCAGCCAGGGGTTTTCACCCCAGTCTGTAAAGGTTTTATGGGGTGGGTTTTCTTTATGTTAATGGGTTTTTAAGACTTGAGTTAATTCATTTGCAGTGGTACAACTTTTTCTCATTTGTTCAGTTCACTTATTTGTTTGATAGTAATGACTGAAATTAATATAATAAGTTGTAATGTCAGTGGTTTAAATGGCCCCCATAAATGTACGTCTTTTACAATTACTGCGACGAAAAAAGGTTGACATTGCTTTGATCCAGAAAGCTCATTTGTGGATGGATGATATTCATAGATGCAATAATAAATATTACAAGGTGGTCTCTTTTGCTGCGACTGACAATAAAACTAAAGGTGTTTTAATAACTGTTTGAATAAATTTTTATTTTTCCAAATGACAGAAATGGTGATAATGCTGACAGAATTGCCAGTACATCCCTTGTGAAAAGTAATTCTCCCTGATCCTAACTGATAATTCTGTTGTTTCTGCTTCAGTTGTTTACTCTTTTCTCTTTTCTCCTCGCACAATCATGCAGACCATGGTTGTTTTTGTATTCATGTATGTGTTCGCCTTTTAAAAAGAATTTAAAAACAATTGTTCACAAAAAAAAAAAAATACCAACAGATAAGAAATCAATAAGTGACTGACTCTGTTAGAAATCTTATAATGGGCCATGTTTGGATCTTCCAACCGTACAATAATCCAAACACAAACTTCAAAAACAACACAAAAATGGGTCACTGAACACAAAACCAAGCTTCTGCTATGGTCATTCCAGTCCTCTGACCTGAACCCTGTAGAAAATGAGTGAGGTGAACTGAAGACAAGAAGCACCAACATGGAGCTGGGAATCTAAAGGGTCTGAAGTGAAGTCTGGATGAAGGAATGGTCTCCGATCTCTTGTCAGGTGTTCTCTAACCTCACCAGGCATTACAGGAGAAAATTTAGAGCTGTTCAACTGGCAAATGGCGGTTTCAAAAATTATTGAATAAAAGGGTGCCATTATGTGTATTAGAGAAAAACATTTATTTCATAATGATATTTCCCCCATTTTAAATTCTTATTATCCAATGAAACGTTAGATTTTAGTGAATTTTTTAAATAAAAGATCAAAAGGATTAACAATAAAGATTAATTTTCACAGCCTTCTTTAATCATATTTACCAAGGGTGCCGATATTTTTGGCCATGACTGTATACAGTAGGCCCACCTGTAGTCTCAACATGTCACTGTATGTTTGTGTGTTGTTTTTCACACTGTAATTTGCTGTTTTTACAGACACTCATGTAACCTGTATCTATTCTGAGGAATGCATGTTACCTTGCAAATCCACCCACCTTGATATCATCCACTGGTATTTGGATAAAAAAGCTGTGCATTCATTTTTCCGCAATCAAAACCAGCTGGACTATCAGCACGAGGACTACAAGGGGAGAACATCCCTGTTGTCGGAATCTGAAATTAAAAATGGAAATGTATCACTCTTGATAAGAAACATCAGGGTCCAAGATGAAGGCAGATACAGGTGCTATGCTGCTGATGATAAAACAAGTGATGAGAAGTATGTGGTTGTGTCTGTGAAAGGTGAGAGCGAGGATTTCTGAAACTCTTTCCCTTTCATCACTCAGGAGACTTAATTGAGTTTGTTTCGTTTAAAGGCCTAATGCTAATTACTTGAGTTTAATTGGTCAATCACAGTAGAGTGATTTAGTGGCCGACCATTTTTTGGGGGGGGGGGGGGGGGGGGGGTTTTCCCCATTCATTTTTTTAAGTCTTTATTAAAACACTGTCTAGTTTCACAAACAGGGCTTAGATTAAGCCAAGATTTAGGCTATAGTTCGAAAATTGGCCGAAAAGATAAAGTTACAAAACTATATGACAGCTTAAGTGAGTGAAAGAGCTACAATCCTGTGAACAGTGCTGAAATGTATATATATATTATGTAAACTGGATTATGTAATCAAATGCTAAAAATGTATTACATGTAGTTAGATTATATTACGTTTTAAAATACTTGTAATCAGACCACAGTTACTTTCTTATTTATTACATCATTATATTATTCACACAAGTTTTTGTCTTTGGAAGGCTTTTATCTTTCAAACACATTAAAATGCACAAATTCACATTATTTCTTATTTACATGTAATGCAGGGAATCCCAAACCTTTTTCAGCTGAACCGCTTTCACCTAATGTATTTACTTTAAGTAAAGTATCTTATTAAAATATTAGTCGGTTAATTATTAATAACACAAAGGTAAGTCACAACATAAAGGTAGGTCACAACAAAAGTAATCAAAAAAGTAGTCTGATTATATAACCTGCAACATAATTACATTACATAAATACGTCTATGTTCGCGTGAATCATTCGTGGTCCAGCCTCACTTACAGAAAAAGTGAGTATAAGGGTTTTTCTTATGAATCTTTGCAAATCGCCTTTCCTAATAATGTGCTAGTTAGCCAGTTTCCCCGCTAAAGTAAACAGTAGGCCTACTGCTCGGGTCACCCCACGGAAGAGAGGGTCAGCAGAGTCATTAGCATTTAAAGCAACATGGACCAAAAAACAGCTTGCTGAAAACAGAGCTGATTTTTGACATGGTAAAAAATGTGTTTTTTACACTACCATTGAGAAATTTTAACCAAAGTATGTTATAGACTTTTAATTAAGACCCTAAAGATTCATATCAACTTGTGCAAAATGGGCATCCGATGACGCCTTCTGAGAGCATATTGGGAGACATACTCAATAGCATCATTCCAGATACTCTTCTTCTTGAGATGAGAAGCTAACAGAAAGAAAATAGTAATTGAAAATAACAGCACCAATATGATCTTAAAATCAACTATTACTTTTTATGAGAAAACAACAGAAAATAATAGTAGTAACTGTTTTCTATATTTTTTAGCTCTAGTTACATCAGTGGATATCACATTAAAAGATGATTCAGTCATCTGCACCAGCAGTGGAGTTTATCCAGAACCAAAAGTCTTGTGGTCCTCAGACCCTCCAGCAATGGAGCCACTGAACACTGTCAGCCGAACAGAAGATCATCTGTTTACAGTGACAAGTCAACTTAAAGTGGATGTCATCACAGATACCTACACTTATAACTGCTCCATAACTACTAAAGATACACACTATACAGCTAGTCTAAAACAACAAGGTAAATTTACAGATTTTTTTGTCACAGTGTGACTGTACACAGATAGCCGACAGGAAACTTCTAGTAATATCAGATTAATATCAGAGAAAAAGCAAAATTAAAAATGAAAAAATAACGTGTTTAAAAAATGTAATGAAACACAGATTAACACTCTCTTTTTTCAATTCACTGATGACTTACATATTAAAGGGCTGCTTGTACTTTTATTTAAATATCTAGCCTTTAGTTTACAGGGGCAGGGAATTCTCATTCTGAAGCAAAAAACTGTAGTACAGGATGTGTAAAGAAAAAAATGGAAGAGAAAAAGTATACATCATATAATTCTAAGAAATGTGTGAAATTGTCAATAATGTCAATTTTGTTAAATGCACATTTTAAACTTTTTTTTTTTTAGCTCCTTCAGAACTTTCTGAGAATGAGTTCACTTTTGAATGTCCAGTCACTAAGGACTTCAACTACTCTCTCACCTTGAGTTTTTCCACCACCATCCTGACATATGACAGCAAAACCTCCATGAAATTCATTTCTGAGCAGTGGAGAGACAAGGTTACCTTTCATCCAGAAAATGGAACCATTAAACTCTCTCATCTTAATAAAGAGCAACTGGGAACATACAGATGTGAAAGCACTACAGCCCAGTACAGATACATTACACAAACCAAACTCCCATCAAGAGGTAACATCTCAACATCTATCGACTAAAGCAATCATCTGCATAAATACAAAGCAGATAAAAATGTGTTAAACAACATTATTAAAAGAAATGTAATCCTTACAGGTGTGGAAATTGCCTACATAATTATCAGCGTCATAGCAGCCATTATTATTATTATTATTGCCATTGTTTTTGTTGTAAATAGAAAGAAATTATCAGAGGTGAGTTAATTCATTTTGTTTTTCATAAATATATTTATAACTTTGAAATTGACCAAAACATCACACACCAGTTTTCATGTCATTCAAATGAATCTGCTTTCCTTTTTTAATATTTAAACTCAAGACGATTAGTCTTTTACCTCAACATGCTAACCTGAATCTGAGTCGCCATCTTCACACAGAAACTGTCCAGATCTAAAAACACATCAGCCACAAAAAACACATCAGGACCTGGAAATGAGGAGGAGATAACGTTGACAAACGGCAATCATGCCAATGCCAAGTCTTGTGGATGAAAAATGACAAGTTCACGTTTATCATTCAGGAATTATTAAATGAAGACCAGGAAGCCTGAATATAATTAAGAAGACTACTAAAGGCAAAAGCAATCTGGGAGGAACCAGTGAGAGCAGAGAGACTGAAAAAGCGTGTGTAAATCTCAGTGAACATTTAATGGGACAGTTCATTGAAGCAGTCACTGCCCAGACTCAATGGTACTTGTAAACTCAATGGTACTTGTAAACTCAATGCTAGCTCACAAACTTTCAAGCTTCAAGGTTTTAGTCCGTCTTTTCTCAATGTTGAAGGACTTTTCCTCATATTTTACCTCTGTCTGTGGATAGATCAGATTCCAGTCATCATTCTACTGTCTCAAGGCCATGACATGCGTAAAATGTCATGCGTTTTTGCTCATTCCACAGTGAATTCCACTCATTCAAACCAGGAAATACATTCTTAAGAATTAACTTGCTACAGACTAAGCCAGACAAAATGTGCAAACAAGCAAGTTTTGTTGCTTGATTGTTTCAGAAAGTGCTACTCTGTAACCATGGCAACCATCCATTTCTTACACTACAATGACTGTCTATCCTCCTGTCAATTAATCAATGCAATCATGTTTTTCTGCTGTTCTTTTACCAGTCTGAATTGCACTATGATTCACTTTAATGAACATCAACTCAGCTATGAAGGATGTAAATACGTAATTTATTATATTCAAATGTAATGGGAAACTATCCAGCTGCCTCATTCCACAACAGGGCTTGGTAAATCACTCACAAGAACAAAACTATCCGAAACTCTGAGTCAGATATACTCAGTGATCAAATCATAAAAGAAATCCTACCTTTAACCTGAAACTGACGCACCTCCAGCTGTAAAACAACAACAAAAAGATAAGACAGTGTTTTGAACTGCTCAGCACACAATTGTTACAAATAAATCAGAATTAAGTGAACAAGTGGAGCCTGTCTTGCATGTTTTAACATGTCTCCAAAACTGTTTCGTAAAAAGCACTATGAATGCAACATCGACACTGGTTATGAATTGACTGAACACTAAACTGACTCAAGTCACCACTTCTGTAACATTTCAAACTACGTTGTTTGTTGTTACTGATTTATCTGCCCCTAGAATTGAGTTCAGATTCTGACAATCTGTGACAATCTGAGAGAATGTTCAAACAGACAAGAGAAGGAAGTTTAACAGGTGCTTTAAAAAAAAATAAAAAATCACACTCAGATCTCAGAGAAAAAAAAACAAAGAACCGATGTGTGGAATATATTCGTACACAAGACATACCTTACTGCAATTATAGTCATAGCCCTGTTTATCTGGGCCACATTCTTCTGAATTTGTCAAAACATCTGTGAAAGTATGTAACAAATCAGGTTCTGTAGAACAGAAAGGTGAAGCCAGGACGAGCTATTCAAACACTGAAACTAATGGTAAGATTACGTTAGTCAACCCATAAAATTACAAAATATTTCTGTTTAATGAAACAGTGTACTCATATATTAATTAAACAGAAACTATGAATTAAGTCAGTGATTTTTTTAAAGGCCTAAATGAAGATATGATTTTTACAGGGAAGTCATACCTTTCACATGAATGTCCTAATAAAACACAGTGTAATAATCTTTGTCAATTCTGAAACTGAAAGAACACAGAAAATGTTTCCTGTTGCTCAAGACATCTCAGCATTAATCCAAATGAATGCTGTGGCAACATCTTCAGAAACAAAGTGATAGACATCTGTATAAAACAATGAGGGAAAAGATTTAAGGAGTTAATGCATGGATAAACTACTCTTATTTATTGAAAAATTAAAAAGGGAAAAGTTTAAATAGTGTCCGTCACAAACTTTTGGGAAGTCGTGGCCTAATGGTTAGAGAGCTGGACTTGTAATCCAAAGGTTGCGGGTTCGAGTCTCGGGCCGGCAGGGATTGTAGGTGGGGGGAGTAAATGTCCAGCGCTCTCTCCACCCTCAATACCACGACTGAGGTGCCCTTGAGCAAGGCACCGAACCCCCAACTGCTCCCCGGGCGCCGCAGCATAAATGGCTGCCCACTGCTCCGGGTGTGTGTTCACGGTGTGTGTGTGTGTTCACTGCTGTGTGTGTGCACGTTGGATGGGTTAAATGCAGAGCACACATTCCGAGTATGGGTCACCATACTTGGCCGTATGTCACTTCACTTCACTTTAAACAGTGTGTTTGTACGGTGCCCTCTGTTGGCCAAAGATTAACATTTAAAATCTTCACATTACATCAGCATCTGAATAATTTCAGTCCAAAAATCATTTCAAATGATGAATGTAATCCAAAATGATAGCAGACATCTACAAAAGTTCTACAGTATGAGGGGCCGTACAAGCCATAATTCATTCTGGTGCTCTCACACACATACATTCTCCTTTCACACACATTTCTACTCTCACACACATACATTCTCCTTACACACACATACATTTCTACTCTCACACACACACACATTCTCCATTCTCATACATACATTTCTGCTTTCACACACATACATTTTCCTTACACATACATACATTTCTAATCTTTTTCTTTGGTATCCCTTACTTCCTGTTTAAGTAGGAAGTCACTCTCAGACCAGGAATTACATGTGCTGACTTGCTCAGCTCATTCTAACACAACTATGCTATTCAAAGTCATCCTGTTTTATTTTCAAGTACACTTTTTTAATTTATCTTAATTTTAAAATATCGTTATGTATAACCCACTTGTTCTACAGATCTATGCACAAAGGATGCACTGATCAGGATTGTTCGTGACCAACTCTAATTGGCGATTTTTTATATTAAAATGGGCCGATTTCCATATTCGTTGCCTATTTATTTATTTACATTAATTAAAGGTGCAATAGGAGATGCAGGTTTCGTACAGAAATTCCAAAATGAAATTCCAGGACTTCCAAGGACTTTTCAAGCACAATTTGTGACTAAAATCAGAGATCTCACTTATCAAACAATACTGTTATTATCTTTCAAATTATAATACATAAACTAATAAAACAATGGTACAAATTAAGTGCAGCTCAAGCAAAGCATGCAGTCACTATGGCCACTTTAACATTTAATGGCAAAGTACATTTTCCTATTATTTTATGAATACATTATTGACCTGAAGAATAAAAGCTACATCATACACTTGGAAAAATATGAGCTATATCATGCTTATAGACGCTAGGGGTGTAACAATAAACTTAGCTCATAAAATAAGACAAAATACAGAGATTTGGTTCACTAGAATGAGTGAATATTTTAATACTATTTTTAAAAACATTTGTCTTTTAATCACAAAACAATGCAGTTGTATTTTGAAATGCTTTAACTGATCTAGGGCCATAACTAACAGTTATTTTGGTAATCAAGAAATCTACTGATTATTTTGACAATTGAGTAATCTGATCATTTTTAGTAATAAAAATAAACCTAAGTGAAAAAGAGGCTTTAATATGACTATATTTGTATATAAACTAACGATGAGCCAATCATAATTGGTTCAAATAAAGTATCAAATCCAAGTAATTACATGGTTTTATTGAACAAAACTGTTAAAATGCAAAATGTAATCTGCCTAATTGCCTATATATAATATGAATATTCCAATTTAAGTACATTATGTATTATAACAAATTCCAGCAGAGGGCGCCGATGTTTCATTTTCAAGCGTTATTCAATGATGTTTAAATCCATTAAACTATTAACAATAAAGCTCTTTCTGGTTCTGATGAAAAGACAAATTCACTTTCTGGCAGCAGGTGGCGCTTATAGAACAGCAATATAGCGTTTCCACTGCTGTGCACAGCTCTGCGCTTATAAACACTCATTTAATACTGTATGTATTTTACAGAGGTAAGAGGAAAAGAAAATGCCATAAAAACTTTTCTGAAGACAGTTCTCCTCAGAAATGCATTCATAATAACCCCCATTCCAATTCAATATTTATGGCTTTCTTCCATTTCGAGCATCTCAAACAATGAATTTGTTCTCTGGTACAGTATTTTATCACTGAGGCTGCGCCTAACCTGCCTTCCGTTTCCATCATACTCCTTCCGTTTACACACATACATATATTCTTCTCTTACATATACATATTTTCTTTAGACATGCATGCATTTTCTACTTAGTCACATTTATTTTTTATAATATTAAATGTATACTTTGAATACATTTGCATAAGAGCAAAATGTATAAACGTGTGCGTAAGATATATGAATATGAGAGTTAAATATATGAATGTGAAAGGAGAATGTAAGTGTGTGAAAGTAAAAATATATGTATGCGAAAGGAGAATGTGTGTGTGAGAGCACCAGAATGAATTATGGCTTGTACGGCCCCTCATACTACAGACATTTATTAATTCACTTATATACATAAGAACATGAATGTAAGAAAACATACAAAGTATACATATTAAAAGTGACAAAACACACAGATAAAATAAGTTATTTTCATTTCATGAAGCAAGTGAAGTATTTCATGACTTGATGGTGTATGCATGAATATGTACGTGTCACAGAGAGAGGTTGGCGGTGATGTCGCCCTTGAGTTTGCCGCTGCTGAGACTGTGTATCATGGCGATCATTTGTGTGTGTTTGCTCAGCTCTCCCTCCATCTTCTCCACCTTGGCCTCCAGCTGGGATTTCTGCAGCTCCAGAGAGGAAGCCTGCCAAATGAGTACAACAACAGAAAACACACTGAAACATTATTAAGCCTACCTGACCACTGAAATAACAGTTATAAAATAGTTAAAAGCTAAATTATGACTTTTTGTTTAATCATGGCACACTATGATTTGAGATTGATTGATAAGTTTGAGTGAATGTTGACTGCACCTTGATGCTGGTGTCCTTCCGGGCTTGCTCTGTCTTAGTAAGCTCTTTCCTGAGCATGGAAATATTCTCCTCCATCTCATGGATCTGCTCTTCTTGTCTCCTCAGATCATTCTCAAGACCTGGAACAAAACAGAAAGAGGCTTTATAGTACACTTTACACCAAATGCATAAGTGTGTATGACTGAAACAGCAGAGAGCATAAAACCTATGTAAAATTAATTCCACGGCTTTTTTCTCACCTGTTATTTTTCTCTCTTTCTCCAGCACATCTGTTTTTAGGACCTTTATCTGCTGTTCTTTTTCTGCCATCTCTGCAAGAGTCCTGAGCAGATAAATAAAAAATGAAAGGTCACTGAATTAATTTTCCATTAAAAATAAATAATTATAATAATAATAATATATTATTATTATTGACCCATACAAGGGTGGCATGAAGCACAGTTCAACTTCAATAAATAATTACTATTATTATTATTGTATTATAATTGAATCAGTCAATGGTGGCATGAAGAATATAATTATTAGAATTGGGTTATGCTTCATGCCACCCTATAAGTCAAAAACGCCTGATCCACCCTTTCAAACACTGACCTCTCCTGTTGGAGTTTTAATCCCTCATTGGTCTTTCTCAGCCCCTCGGCCTGCTGGGTAAGTGAGATATGGGCAGCCTGCAGTTCCTTCAGCATCCCTTCACTTTTGTCATACCTAAAAAAATAAATAAATAAGAGGTTGCTTATCTGTAATAAAACATTTGACGGATCCATTCCTGAGTGTGCGTGAGAGAGGAACACTGACCTACTGAGCAGCTGGTTGTAGGTACCCTTTAGCTCCTGATGCTGGTCAGCGACTGCCTGCAGACGGCCGTTGTGTTCCAGGAGCTGCTGGCTGTCAGATTTCAGTCTCTCGACCTCCAACAGATGATCATTCAACTCCGTCTGCAGATCCTCTTTCTTCCGCTCCGTGTCTTTGAGTAGAGATGCCAATTTACGTGCCTAGAAAGGAGAAATATTGAAAACAGCAATAAGTTTTACAAATAAAAAATGTGCTCATATGCACATTAAAAAAAGTCTATCATAGTGCAAATATTAACCAGTTCCTTTAAATGTAAATTTCATTGTTTCACAATATTGCCATTTTACTGTATTTTTTATCAAAAATGCAGTTTTGGTGAGCATAAGAGACTTATTTTGATATATATTAGTGCTGTCAAATGATTAATCGCATCCAAAATAAAAGTTTTTGTTTACATAATATATGCACTGTGTGTACGATGTATATTTATTATGTATATATAGTAATATAATATTTACATGCATATACTTTCATATATTTATATTTTATATTAACAAAACAAAAATAATACTCTCAACCATTCTTCTCCCCCGAGTTACGTCGTCCGCCATTTTAGAGTATCACAACACATACACATGCTTTCCCCTAAGTGTAAACAACGCTTAATACGCAGATCACATTCAAGCGCGCGTTTTCCTTCCGAACGTAAACAACGCTGATTAGGTCACATACGTTCTTAGGTACTCTCCAAAATGGTGAAAGACGTAACTTGGGGGAGAAGTAAATTATGTTATTTTTGTTTTCTTTTTCTTATATATATCTCAACTCATACATATACATATATATATATATATATATATATATATATATATATATATATATATATATATATACACATACATACATACATATATATATATATATACATATACATGCATTATATATATATATATATATATATATATATATATATATATATATATATATATATATATATATATATATATATATATATCAACTCAAAAAAACACATATGCATAAAAGCTTTCATTGTAGAAAGAAAAAAAGAAAAAAAAATTGTGTGTAACCTCAGCTTCCGCCTGAGCTCTCTGACAGCGGTATTGAGAGATCAGTCGATCCGCCTGTGACAACGCAAGTGCTTTGGCCTCCAAAAGGTCCTGCAGACGGCTCTCTTTACACTAAATATACAAAAGCACATATAAATACAAAGTCTGCATATGTTACATATACAAGCTATAATATAACCTAAACTGGTCACTCACCGCTAGTGCTGAAAGCTTCTGCTCATACACATCAATGATCTCTGACATGTGTACATCTTTAACCTTCTCCTGTAACTGCAACAGTACAACATTAGAAATAAAACAACAAAACAAGCATGTCATCCACTTGTGGGCACGTTTCTATTGTCAGTACGGAACGGCATGCAATTAAACCCACGACGGAATGTCTGCAGACGCTGTGGTCATAGAACTAATGAGTCAGATTCAGCTTCTCATGCCCAGACAAACACAATACCTCCACTCCATTCTGAAGCTTCTCGATGAGGCTGTCGATACTTTGGCAAGCAGAACCAGAAGGTTCGGCATGCATCATGGGAAAACTCTTCCCCACAAAAGACACATCTTCACTAGAAGGACTGCTCCGGATCGACAGCTCACTGTCCTTCTGACGGTATGCATTATTGGCAGCAATACTGTCCCCCAGACTTAAAACAAAAGTGACAGAGAAACATTTACTTTCCAGGATTTAATGCCAATATTTATTTCTAAATAAATGTAGGCACTAATATTGGGGTTTAGCAAGGGTGCATTAAATTGATCAAAAGTGACAGTAAAGACATTTACAATGTTACAAAATGTTTATTTCAAATAAATGCTGTTCTTTTGAACTTTTTATTTAAAAACACAAAGTTTCTACAAAAATATTAAGCAGCACAACTGTTTTCAACATTGATCATACTAAGAAAGTTTTCTTGAGCAGCAAATCAGCATATTAGAATGATTTCTGAAGGATCATGTTACACTGTAGTAATGGTGCTGAAAATCCAGCTTTGCCATGAGAGGAATATATTAAAAAGCATTCAAATAAAAATAAAAAACCCAGTTATACCACAATATTTAATACTATATAATTATATTTCAAAATATTACTGTTTTACTGTATTTTTGACCAAATAAATGCAGCCTCGGTGAAACGCATTCAAAACTTTTAAAATAATCTTGCCAACTCCCCGCTTTTGAACAGTAGTGCACAGTTTGGTAGTTAAGGAACACTTCTGCATTTAAAGAGGACTTGCTTGCTGATTAAATGTTCAGGCTAAAAACATTATTGGAATTTTCTGCAGATTTTATCATTTCAAATCATGATATAAAATGCTTAGATATGCATAAAATGTTAATACTTTGGATAACCAGTTCATTCAAATTTCTAATTCTACGTATGAGCAACAGTAATGCCTTAGCAAGCACCACAAATTAAAATGAAAACAATTTAAAATTTATATCTAATTTTTATATTATTTCACTCAGTCATTAAGCTGACAGTCACAATATTTTGTACTTCATATACAACCGCCTGGACTGTCATAGTGAAAGTTTTGACACCTTAGAGTAAACGTTCACACTGTGGCTGTGTGTTCTGTTGACTCACATGACGGAGGGGAAATCGGGGAGTGGGCCTGCTTCAAAAAGTATGCGAAGGGCAACCTGCACATGCTCTCTGCAGTTCGAGGTCATAGCTAATGAGAGAGGCGTTACCATGCGCTGGTCCTGAATGCAATGGAAAAGATCATATCAAGGGAAAGTTATAAATATCTGATACAGAGTTAACAGAAAGGGCAGCGAGGAAGTGCAGCGTACGTGTTGTACCTGTAAGATCCTGTAGAAGGACGTCTCCATGTCTGGCATCTGCTGTCTAAGCTGGCTCATCAGTTCTAGAGTCTTCAGTATCACTTTAGAGCACACCTGACTAGAGATGCACAAGACAACTTTTTTTTTTGAAGGGCAATTTCTGAAAGATCGTGTGAAAGCTTTCCCATCACATTGATAAAGTAGATTTTAAAATAGAAAAGTTATTTTAATTTGTAATAATATTTTACAATATTATTGTTGTACTGTATTTTGATTGAATGGTACTGTGTCAATACTTTCTGACAAACAATATTACTTCCAAAACGTTTCATTACCTGAGCTGGTAGTTGGAGGTAGTACAGGTGGACCCAGAGAGGTCCTGACTGTAGGACAGCAGAAGCTCCACCTGTGAGACACACACTTCAGGACTGAGCCGCTGGGACACCAGCAATCTCAGAGCATCATCGCCGCAAAGCAGTAAAAGAGTCAAGGATATCTATACTATTACAGTAGAATCAGACAATCACAATACATTACTGGTCAATTCATAAGCCAGGCTAATTAATTATCTGATATTTGCTTATACCTATTGGCTACTAACACTAGCCCATCAAACAGACAGCTCGTCCTGTGAGGTGTGTTAAAGTGTGATTTTTTTTGTGCCTAATAAGGATATCTAGCAGAAAGTCAACCACATGGCCTGCACGCAGACAGTGTTTCTTTAGCAGCTGGTCTCCTTCAGTGGAGTCTGGAGACTGCAGCAAAACCAACACCTCCTGCAGGAGAAGCTCTACAAACGACTGAGCTAAGCTGCACAGAGAGGAATCGATCGCCTCCTGGGAGAACACAAGCACAAATTTACAGATTAATAGGGCAGAATGTCACTAACATGACATGAACCAAATATTTGCATCCGGCATGGATTCCTAATTCATCACAGAAAAATATTATAGAAATTAAAAGAACTGAATAGAAAAATGGTAACGCTACAATAAAGCTCCAACTGTTAAAAAAAATACTTTTTTCAATATATCAATAGATAAAATACATTTCAGTATTTAGTCATATATTATTAAAATCAACAGTTGTATCCGGTAATATTATTTAATGGACCTGAGAAAACAATTACATTTGAAGACATCAAATTCTCATTTTGTTAATCTTTAAAAACACCAATAAAATAATTTAATTACAAATAATTAAAAAAAATCAATAATAACAGTTAAATGTAACCTTTAACAAAATGTACATACATTTTCATACAGTACATTATAATATTGTAATGCCTTTAAAATGACTGGTTTTAATTTTAGTGTTGTTACTGTTTATTTAGACATAATAGAATTTTATTATCCATGTATTTTTCATATCTAACATCATATAAAATTGGTCATAAGACATAAAACAATTTAAAATAGTTTTTTTTTTAAAGTCCAGATTTGTAATGTCGGTGCATCCCTATTTTGTGCACAAACATCTTATATCTAACATTAACACATTATTATTATTATATCTGTATTTTTTCTATCTAACATCATATATTAGGTATTTATGGAAGCCCGTTTCTGCCAATGAATAAAAAATAAAACAAGATAATTGCGACTTTTTATCTCACAATTCTTACTTTTTTTCTCAGAATTCTGAAATATTAAACTCGCAATTCTGAGATATAAACTCGCAATTCTGATATAAACTTGCAATTCTGACTTTTTTTTATCAGAATTCTGAGATATAAACTCGCAATTCTGACTTTTTTTATCAGAATTCTGAAATATTAAACTCGCAATTCTGACTTTTTTTCTCGCAATTCTGACTTTTTTCTCGCAATTGCGAGTTTATATCTCACAACTCTGACTTTTTTTATCAGAATTCTGAGATATAAACTCGCAATTCTGACTTTTTTTATCAGAATTCTGAGATATAAACTCGCAATTCTGACTTTTTTCTCGCAATTCTGACTTTTTTATCAGAATTCTGAGATATAAACTCGCAATTCTGACTTTTTTTCTCAGAATTCTGAAATATTAAACTCGCAATTCTGACTTTTTTTCTCGCAATTCTGACTTTTTTCTCGCAATTGCGAGTTTATATCTCACAACTCTGACTTTCTCGCACCATAGGAAACCACTCTCCGTGTAAGGCTTTGCAGTGCTTTGTTCAATTTGTTATAGATGAACTATATATTGAACTAGATGAATGCTGCGTCCGAATATGATTTTTGAACAAACATAAAAATGACTCATTATTCTCCATTTCTGTGTTTTGCGCTCGGGTTGGACAGTACCATTACCGCCGAGCAGGGTGTGGGAGGGGTGACGGCATGCACAACTTTCAGACACATCATTCTTCATTTCTTTATAGTTCTGAGTTTGAGGCAGCTTCTATAGCGTTATTTTAATAACAGCTGTCAAGTCAAAAACATATTCGGACACAACATTCATCTAGTTCAATATATAATTAATCTATAGCAAATTGAACAAAGCACTGCAAAGCCGTACACGGAGAGTGGTTTCCTATGGTGCAAGAAAGTCACAGTTGTGAGATAAACTCGCAATTGCGAGAAAAAAAAGTCATAATTGCGAGATAAAAAGTCGCAATTGCGAGTTTATATCTCAGAATTCTGAGAAAAAAAGTCAGAATTGCGAGTTTATATCTCAGTTTATATAAAAAGTCGCAATTACCTTGTTTTATTTTTTATTCAATGGCGGAAACGGGCTTCCATAGGTATTGGCTACAAAATTGGTCACAAAATAAGACATAAAACTATTTCAAAAATGTCCAAATTTGTAATGGTGGTGCATCCCTATTTTGTGCACAAAACATCTTAGGAATTTTTCCTGACACTCACATTTAGCTTATTCAGTGGGATGTTTGTTAGGCACTATTCTTTGTAAAACTGTTTTAGAACAATATGTATTTTGAGAAGGAATATTCAAATAAAGTGAATTGAAACACTGGCATACTTCAAAAAGCTCAGCCAGCAAGGACAGAGCCTGCATGTAGCACTGCTCTGGACCATCCAGAGGTGAAGTAACCCAGTGGACGAGAGCTAAACTCGGTTCAGACCCTCGAGCCTGAACACCTTTTCTAGTAGCAGGCTGCAGTCGAGGGGCTGGAGGACGGAGCACTGTCTCACAGACGAGCTTACGCAGGACCGGGACTGAGCACAGAGAAACCAGCAACTCCATAACCTGCACAGACAAGAGCTTATGACCATCTGCACCAGCTTGGAAAAGAATTCAAGACCTTTTGGTCTACAAGCAAGTGTTTAAAGGTTTGTAATTAAACATTTTGCCTAAAAAAATTCATTACTTGACAAAACTAAAATTATATGAAAAAAAAGAAGATGTATTTAACCTTTGATGCAGTATAAGGATCTTTATTGTGCAATAGCCCAAGAACCTCAGACAGACAAACTGTGAGGTGTTTATACCTAGCGGAAAAAAAAAAAAAGATGTTCAGACTGTACTTGAAAGCTATTTAAAACAGTGCCATCAGACACCCAATAAACATACTTGGTCAGGTAATCAGCAATTTTGGGGTTTTTCAGGAGATCCACTAACAAGTCCACAGCATAATTCCTAGTTAATGTGCCATCTCCGTTGACGGTGATGTTAAATATCAGCTGAAATGTCTGATGAATGTTCTTTGCATTAAACAGCTGAAAAAAAAAAAAAAAAAAACGCCTCTTGAGTAATACCTCAAATGGAAAATAAGTACAGGGTCACAAGTTTCCAGCCACAAGACAAGATGATGAGAACGATACATGAGCTAACCAACATCAGCGCTACATCTCAAACCTACCTTCTGCCCAACTTCTTCATTCAGAGTCAAACTTGATAATATGGACAGTGCAAAAACAACCACAGTCAGACAGTTGTGACCCAGGAAAATAATCAAGGCTCTGTAGAAAGCCTTCACATTACTCTGAAAAAAAAAAAAGAGTAGGTACAATAGTCATCAGCAGGTTAGTTCACTAACAAAACTTATAAGAGTTCATTTTGAGAGTTCATCATGATGCTGATTCTGACCTGAGATTTGATGTGTGACTGCACAGAGATGTCATGTCGACAGAGGTTGGCCATCAGGCCCAAGCAGGCCTTTACAATGTCATCATTACTTGACTGGCTAAAGACAATCATAAAAAGCATTATATTTTATGCATAGTTTTTATTTATAAATAAATAAAAACTAATTCATTTTATTTAACAATAAATAAAAACTATGTTCTTATTAGCATACTTGCATCAAATGCACAATTTTGTTATCTTTTGCATGCATAACCATTTCTGTGCAAGAGTTTAATGCATTTAAATGTTAGAGGCTGCTATAAACCCAGCCTCTGTTTTTAAAAGCACTTTTTCAGTTCAGTGTTGTGGTTTTCCACTGCACAACCCCTACCATGTCTGCATCCTGTTAATAAAATACTAAAAAGAGTTTCACAAGACTTGTGACCACTTGTCAATATGGCTGTATCATGATTGCATTTACGGCCCTGAACGATGATTAGTACATCCCTCAAACATGAACGGTTTTAGTATTTATTATATTTTATACACTTTGGCCAGAAAAATAAAATTCTGTACGCTTTCCATGATACAAGTAAAACGTTTTGGAAAGATTTTTTTATGCTCACAGAGGCTGCATTTATTTAATCAACAATACATTTAAAACAGTAATATTGTTTACAAAATTAGTTTTTACAAAATTCCATTTTTGTGGAAACTGTGAAACATTCTTTAAAGAATAAAAAGTTCAAAAGAACCACATTAATTTAAAACAGATATATGATTTTACTGTCATTTTTGAACAATTTAATGCACCCTCGCTGAATAAAAGTATATTAATATATTTACAAAATCTGAAACTTTTGAACAGTATTGTATCAGGACTACTCTGTTAAAAAGCGTAAAAGTCATTTACATCAAATGAACATCTATGCACAAAGCAGAAAAGTGAATGTCATGGGTCTTACACATGTTGCATTAAGAAGCTGATGAGTTCATGGATGTGAGAGGTACAATGCAGAGTCCTCACGCTGTAAGTCAGTCGCTGCAGCACATTAAGGCACTGTGGAGAGCATTAGAGACATTACTCACATGACCACATAGGATAACATCCAAGTAATCTTTATTATTAAGTAATAACTTTAACCAAACGTAGTGAAATAAAACCACCTTGAAAAACATCTGTGCAATCTGTGGAGCGACATTTAAAGTCTGTGTGAACCAGAAGTTGCTACTGACTTTACATTAGTATAGTGATGTATTTCCAACTGAAACTAAATAACTTTAGTTTTAATAAAGTGATTCATATACAGTGCTACCATTCAAAAGTTTTGTTTTCCAAATCAATAATAAAGAAAGTTCTTAAGCACCAAATCAGAATAAGTATCATGTGACACTGAAGACTGGAGCCGTTGAAAATTCTGCTTTGCCACCACAGGAATACATTACATTTTAAAATATATTAAAATAAATGCAATTTACTTTAAACTTTGAATGTGTAAGAATCTATAGTCTGCCTCGACCCAGCTTCCACTCCACAATATATTTGATCATGCTCATTTCCCAAAATGGCTTAATTATTATAGAGAATAAGAAAGTCAACAGTTGTTTGTATTTTGGGATGATCACATCCTGAGCAAAAGGTGACCAGTTGTAAAATAGGAGCTGGTGTGGGACACTGAGAACCACCTCAGACAAAGCGGTGTCAGAACTTAATTAACATACAGACTACAGCTGTTACAAAAGGAGCAACCTCATTTACATGTAGGGTAGTAAACTGGAAATGTATAAAAGGTTAGAACTTATGATGTTCTGGGCTCATTCTGACTCCGTTGAACCCAAGGTACTACATGTACTTTGTCACTGCTATGCTGCAATAAACTTCTTCATCAAGATCTTCAAAGTCCTCTTCACTTTTTCTTACAAATGTTAGTATGAGTCACATCAAACATATAAAATTTTTTTGACCAGTTATAAAAATATCCACTTAAAAAAAGCATGTTTAAAGTGAAGTGTAGACTTCATCTTAAAAACAGCAGTACTCTCACCTGCAGCACAAGAGGCTCTTCTGGTGTGCTTCTGTTGCAGTGGATTATGGATGCTAGAGTGCCGGTGAAGTTGTAGCTGCTATGAAGTGCCTCTTTAGTCTCACCATCAGAAGCTGCTGGGCCATTAAGAAATGTACATGCATGGTTAAATAATGGGTGATATGACTATAAACTGACTGTGAAACTACATTAAAGGGTTTAGTACCAAACTGTGCCAGCAGGGATATAATGGATCCTGTCAGTGCATGACTGGTGTTGGGATCTCCAGCTACTTCCATGAGTCCACTCAGACACTCGCTGGGCAGCACCTGACCTGAAAACAGCACTCCACCACATTTCAGCCCTGAAACATCCTGTGGAATTAAAAAATAGCAATTAAGATGTTGCATATTCTATACTAAAGGAAATTACGTATATAAAATTACATATTCTTTGTCACTTTTGACCACACTAGGTTTGACTGTTTGATGACTCAGTTTCTGTCTTTTCTAGTAATAACAAAGATTGTATTATTCACAATGAGCAATTTATAGAAAAGTAAGTATCTTTAAAATATATATAAAATATACAAAAGTGCTGCCAAATGATTAATCACGTTTAATCGCATTCAAAATAAAAGTTTTTGTTTACATAATATATGTGTGTATACTGTGTATATTTATTATGTATATATAAATACACACACACGTATGCATATATTTAAGAAAATTGTTATATTTGTATATCAAATGATATCTCTATATAATATAAATTATGTAAATATAAATGTATACATGTAAATATTTTCAAAATATATACTGCATGTATGTGTATTTATATATACATAATAAATATGAATACAGAAACATGGCTTTTCATATCACTGCTATGCTGATGACACTACCTTTCATTACATCCTGATGATCCGACGATAGCTGCTCGCATCTCAGCGTGTCTAACAGACATTTCTTGCTGGATGATGGACCATCACCTTCAACTCAACCTAGCTAAGACAGAACTGCTTGTAGTTTCAGCTAACCCATCACTTCATCACAATCTCACCTTCCAGTTAAGCTCATCTACCATAACTCCTTCAAAAACAGCCAGAAACCTTGGAGTTGTGATTGATGATAAGCTGAATTTCTCAGACCACATTGCTAAAACTGCCCGGTCCTGCAGATTTGCATTATACAATATTAAGAAGATCAGGCCCTTTCTCTCGGAACATGCAACACAACTCCTTGTTCAGGCTCTTGTTCTGTCCAGACTTGACTATTGCAATGCTCTCTTGGCAGGTCTTCCAGCCAATTCCATCAAACCTCTACAATTAATCCAAAATGCCGCTGCAAGATTAATCTTTAATGAGCCGAAAAAAACGCACGTCACGCCTCTGTTCATCAATTTGCACTGGCTACCAATAGCTGCTCGCATTAAATTCAAGGCATTAATGTTTGCCTACAGAACCACCACTGGCTCTGCACCCATTTACCTAAATTCATTACTTCAGACTTGTGTGCCCTCTAGAAGCTTGCGTTCTTCAAGTGAACGACGCATTATTGTGCCATCCCAAAGACGCACAAAAACACTTTCACGGACTTTTTCATTAATTGCTCCCATCTGGTGGAATGACCTGCCCAATTCAATCCGAGCAGCCGAATCCTTACCCGTCTTCAAGAAACGGCTAAAAACTCATCTGTTCCATCTTTACTTGACCCTCTAACTCTGCACTCTCTATTCTAATTTTATTTTATGTCTTTTTATTTAGACATAGATAGAGGAGTGGACAACCTGATCAACTCTATGCGAAGGAGATGTGTTGCACTGCGTGAGGAAAATGGTGGTCACAATACTGACTGGTTTTCGGACCCCCCCCCCCCCCCCCGGACCCCACAATGCAGTAAAACTGCACATTTTAGTGTGGCCTTTTATTGTGGCCAGCCGAAGGCACACCTGTGCAATAATCATGCTGTCTAATCAGCATCTTGATATACCACACCTGTGAGGTGAATGGATTATCTCGGCAAAGGAGAAGTGCTCACTACCACAGATATAGACAGATTTGTGATTTTGTTTTGAGAGAACTAGGCCTTTTGTGTACATAGAAAAAGTCTTAGATCTTTGAGTTCAGCTCATGAAAAATGGGGGCAAAAACAAAAGTGCTGCATTTATAATTTTGTTCAGTGTATATTACATAAACAAAAACCTTTATTTTGGATGTGATTAATCATTTGACAGTTTCTATTGTTTTATATATATATATATATATATATATATATATATATATGTGTATACTAAGCAAATTAATAAAATAAAACATTACAGTACTATAGTGTGCTGGAAAAAAATATGTAACAACAGAAACGACATTAACAAACATTCACTAATATTTTTTAAACATATTTATAATATCAATTTTGGGTCTTTGACAAATAAAATAATTTGTAGCTGCTTTTTAAATTTTAGGATGAAGGTCCTTCAGACCTTTGGGGGTCTGTAGAATCCAAAAGATTAAAAAACTTTTTTTTTTTATATATAACTAGAAAAATGATGTTGAATATTTAAGAAATAGCTTTTTTTTCTTCCTAAATATTAAAGGAGATGAATGACAGCCTCAGTCACCATTCACTTTCATTGTAAGTTATGTAAAGGAAGAAATGAAGTTCACTGTCATTCCCTAGCATCTCTTTTGTGTTTCACATAAGAATTAAAAAGACGTTTTGGACTTTGGAACAACTTGAAGGTGACTAACGTTAAATGATTGGATAGATCACACAAATAAAACTGATTGCTTTCAATAACCCCACAGATAAATGTTTTCACTCACTTCAATGTGTTTCTGCAGCTGTGATGCATTTAAAGCGCTTCTGTTATTTCTGTACTGGCGAATGGCCAACAGAAGAGACTTCAAACAGGTCGATACATCCATCTTTACACCCAAGGACGGTCAACGCCGGCTTGAACTAAAAATATTAACTGATATGAGGAAACTATCTAAGTTAACTTAAACAGTTCGCGGTAGGATTTGTAAACATACAGCAGGCTATGCTAACGTTAGTTGATAATAGACACTGTTACTGAGATTAAATAATAGATATATCGTATTCTCTCCCGTACAACGTTTTCATCGAGCACGGAGTCTATTTTAACAATAATATTTATTAGTATGCTATTTTATGTTGTATTTACTCAAAAGCCTATATTAAGTCCTCCCTGTCCGCTTCAACAGCAACTTCCTCCCGCTAACACTTCGAATCGCCGGAAGAGTTCATTATCCAAAAGGGAAGGGGGATAATAGAAACATTTACAAATATATCTAAATATTTACGTTTCAAATATAGGGCAAAACATTTCTACGATGCACCAAAACACTTATTTATTGAATCATAGAGTTGTTTGTTCGTTTTGTGTTCATGTTTTTTTTTTTTGTTTAATCTTCTTAAGAAAAAGTTAAACCCCCTTTCTATGAAGAATGAGTCAGAATTCGACGACGCCCTGACGCAAGAACGTCATAGTTACGGTATGCGTGTATTCTTTTCAGTTGGTTTCTACACGTCCTTCTTATTTAAGATAAACTATAAATATAAGCACTTTCCCATGAAAATCAGGTACTGTTTATCTTTTTTTTTTATGATCTTCTTCCTCAGGTTCAAAAATAACTGAAAAATACAGCTAACACAATAAAAACATGATAACATAATAAAGAATATGATTTTTGAAGTTATCTGTTTTTGCAAATAAACTCTTTACATGTTAAAACCTAAAGACTGCCCATTCGTATGGAATAATATTATTAATAATAATGCATAACATTTACATACATTCATACATTATTATAGACTCTATTTGAGACAAAATTAGATTACATTTATAAACAGTACATACAATATACAGATACACTTCTCTAACAAAAAAAAAAAAAAGTGGCCACAGACTTGGTTTTAGAATTTCTAGAATGTTGTAAAATAAATAAACAATATTTAATAGTTTGCACTATTTTAGGACACTAAATCAAACATGTGACATGTGAACTCCTCTGTACATTAAATAATTTTTCATTAATGCAATCCCAAATACCAAGACCTTCTGAAAACCATGTTCATTTTTCAAATTAACTTTTCACTCAAATGATTATGATGATACTATAATTTGTAACAAATGACACCAAAATCCTATGAAAGCCTATTTCTGCCACAGAATAAAAAAATTAAAAAGTTAATTGCGACTTTGTCACAATTTGGCCATTTTTCCTTGCATTTCTTAGTTTACATCTCACATTCTGACCTTTTTGTCACAATTCTCATTTCTTCAGAACTGCATGATATAAACTCAGAATTGTGAGGTATAGACTCTGAGAACTATGAGATATAAACCCGGAATTCTGAGTTTATATCTTGCAATTCTGAATTTTTTTTCCCCCTCAGAATTGTGAGAGGAAAGGTTGTAATTACCTCTTTATTCCACAGCAGAATAAAATTCACACCATGTACATTCTCAATGTATGCGATTTCCGTGCACAAAAACATGCCCATGCTAAAATGCGATTCAAGTTATAAGATTCCACGTGCATTCCCCATATTTGAGGTCAAAATGGTTACATTTACATTTACATTTAGTCATTTGGCAGACGCTTTTATCCAAAGCGACTTACAATTGGGGAATACAAAAAGCGATTAATCTTGAAGAGGCAATCAGACAGAGGAAGTGCTCGTAACACCAAGTCTCAGTCATTGTTCAAATAAGTACAAGCTAGTAAGTGGAGAGAAAGATAGAGGGAAATTTTTTTTATTTATTTTTTTGAGTTTAGGATGAAGTCAAGTACTGCCGAAAGAGATGGGTTTTCAGTTGTTGCTTGAAGATTGCCAGGGATCCGGCGTTCCGGATAGGGGTGGGAAGATTATTCCACCAGCCAGGAATGGTGAACGAGAATATTCTGGAGAGTGATTTTGAGAGTGATTTTGGTTCTCGGAAAGTTCTCGGAAACTGTAATAGCACATCTATATCGTCCATATTAACTTATCCAATTATCCAGTCAGATGTCACATTGTGACTAAATCAGTCCGGCAGAACAACAACATAGTCCCCTGAGCAGTCAACATCTGAAAGAGACAAAAACAAGTGTTCACAGTTCATTTGGGTAAATGAAATATTTCGATTCTCTGTCAAAGAGAAAAAAAAATCAGCAAGGCTGATTCCTGCTAATTGTAATTGTCTAATAATGTTTCATTGTAATGACATTGGTAATATCTCTGATATTGCTAATGTCTTAAATTGTAACGACACTCACTTTCATAGTCGTTTTCCTCGTTAGGCACTAGTGGTTCTGCACATTGCAATGGCTGATCTTGCTGGGTTTTTCTTTTCAGCGAACTGTATAAGTGTGTTGCAAGTCCTTGATTCTTTTGCTTGTAATGATGAATAAGATCCTTCATCGTCTTGAAAAACTTCTCCTCTACACCTGAGCTAGCCTGAAACAAATTGTGTTGTGGCATTAGAATGAATTTCATTCATTTATATTTATTCATATCAATTATATTTGTTGGCAAACCAATGCAAATCGATTAGATTATTCTACCTGTAGAGTGAAGTATCCAGTGTGGGTTTGGAGGATCCTGTAAGTATAGACCACTTTTTGTTTGCTGTAAAAATGCATAAATAAGTAAATAGATAATTATTTAAGTGAACATAGTTCATTTACATTAAATCATAAACTTTAAAACTTGAATTATGTCAGACTATGACCTTGGGGGTTTGATAGTCAGGGTTTCTGTGGGTCTTAAAAAGTTTTAATTTGCCATTACAAAAATTAAAGTGTAAAAAGTTCTAAAAGGTTTTAAATTCATAAAGTCATGGCAATGTCACATGCACTGCATATGTTCTTGTCTTGAACATGAATTAATACATTTCTCATCTTATGTCATTTTGAATAAGTAAATGTATTTTGATTTAAGAATCTTTGGACATTTGCACAGGAAAACAAGACAGAAATACGGTTGAAAGACAACCTTTTTTGCTGTGTCATCAGAAGGTACGGTAAATTCTAGATGGTGAGAGCAGAGCTATTTTTTAAGCATTGCTAATACAAAACATTTATATTTAGAGAGCATTGTTGTATTTATTTTCCATTTAATTTATTCCTTAATTTGTTTTTTTACTTGGTCTTAAAAAGTCTTTAAATGCCTTACTTTAACCTGCATAAAAACCTGTAAAAAACCCACTGTACGAAAACACTGAAAATATATATGGTAAAAAAAACTTTTTACAGGAAAAGACAGTATGGTTATGGTATACTTAAGATCTGTATCATCAAGGTCATAAGTGACCTTCAGGAAATATCATGCTATATTTGGTTAGATTCGCTGATAAGACTTTCAATTCTCTCTTCATTTTTTTTTTATTAGGTGCTATGCAAGGCCAAATGAGATTTTAGTGTTGATTTTTGGAGATTTTCTACATTGCATTCTGCACTCAAGATTGTTAAGATGTTGCCAACAAGAAATATCAACAAGTAAAGCTACTTTACTTGACCATCACTGATAATAATAGTAATACGTATAAATAATATCCGAGCTTCATTATTACCGCAACATTTAATTTACCATTCAAAAACTTCTAGAGAAATTATATCTCAGCAAAAATATGCAAGCAAAAAGCAAGAACAGTAGTACACATACTTTGCGAATGGCCAGGGATGAATTTAGTTATTCTGCATCTCCTGACTATACAGTAGGCTATACTGCTCTGGGCACTTTACTTTTTTTAAACAGAAAATTTAGAAATTGTTGTGGGCCCCTTGAATTGAGTCTAATTTTTACATAACTAGAATGACCCCTAAAAAGGACTGCATGAGCTAAATGAATTGACTGCATTCATGAGGGTTATATTTAACAGATTATAGCTCATGCAGTCCTTTTTATCTGTTGAAATACCTTTAAATGGCCAATAAAACCCATAAAATGCAGTTACCAAAAAGTGATTACAGACGGCAATCAATTTTCGGCATGACACAGAAATCCATAGAAATCCATGTTAAAACGGGGTAAAAAAGATCGACTGAATTTAAACTTTTTATATATAACTAAATATAAAAATGAAATGTGCAGAGGGTTAAGCTGTGCTGTTGTTGGCTGCCACAGTAACGGTAATAAGTTAAGCAATTCCTTTAAAGTACTTGTTTTGCGTACCAGAAAATCTGTCATGTTCAGCGCTGTATGCATGGCTTGCAGCACTTGAGTTAAAATACTGAGTGAGAAATAATAAAATGATATGTTAAAACGTGTGCTCTTATCATTTTGTGGACAAAATCCCATGAACGTCTCCCCGATCGGCAGCTGTGTACATTGTAAAAAAAAAAAAAAAAAAAAGTTGAGCCAACTTAAAATTTTAAGGCAGCCAGCTTCAGCAGATTTTTGAGTTCTCTCAACTTATTTTTGTAGGAGATATTTTTGTAGGAAAACTCCAAAATCTGCTGAAGCTGGTTGCCTTAAAATTTTAAGTTGGCTCAACTTTTTTCTTTTTTTTTTTACAGTGAATGCTCATGTGCGCTCATCTGTTTTCAGTGCAACTAACCTCACGTCGCTTCATGTTATCTTCCCACTCATTAAACTATTTCCTTTACAGCAAAAAGATGGTCACTGCAACACTCTAAAGTGATGAAACTATGGCCTGTGGGTTGTTCATAGTTCATAGTTGTTCAACCTATTTTCATAGGTTTCATGTAAATACACATGCCTTTAATATCTTTTAGATGTCTCTTTCTTGATATCAAAATGATCTGCTCTTTATTCCACAAACAATGATGTACACTATGTGATCGTGAAATGCATCATACGATTTTTACTGTACTGTGGGAAAAATTACACCGATTCCCAGACCAGTCATAAAACATGCGAATGAGGTGTCAAGTGGGACAAAGAAATACTTTCCCGCTGAAACTATGTGCCTTGTTAGTGGTCAAACTAACCAAAATGGGTGTTACAGGGAAACCAGATAAAACTTCTCCCACACCCAAAAGGCGAAGTTTTCTTTTTACTTTCGTGCCCTGGAGACACACATATCACCTTGGAAATCTCGTGACTCCCCTTTCGAGGGGAGTCCGAGCTTCTGGCAGTTTTAAGTCCAGTAACTTTGTCAATTCACTTTGGACCAATCAGCTCCTGGCTGGAATGATGAAGCTTTCACTCCTAAGGGAATTCATCAAGAATCTATTCATTATACATGCACCAGGACACTTTACTCAGCACCAACACAAACCAATGCAAGTAACTGCTTGTTAACTATTTAGATGCGCTTCTAGGCTTCAACTCCTTTTAATTAAGGTGATGTGATTCTCTGATGGTTCTTAACAGGTTGTGTTTAGCTGATGTGTAAATCCTGCCATTACACTCTACTCTCTTGCGCGTGAGCGCTCTCTCTCTCTCTCTCTCTCTCTCTCTCCATGCCTTCCTTGCGTTGGCATCTATGTTTAATGTGTGTATGTTTGTGTCTAGTTTGATGGTGCATTTTCCCCTGTAGTGTAGTTTAATAAACATCCATATATATTCACACTTGGTTGTCTGTGTCTGCTGCTCACAGAAGGCCACTTTAACATTCTGGTTTTGTTACATGCTCTGTGAGCAATGTATTAGTAAGGAAGTAATTTTTCGTGGACAGAGAAATAATTTTCCTTAGAGTCAATAGACTATTAAAACTGTCCGTACTGAGGATGAACAAATAATTTTAGAGATGCACCGATACTGAATTTCTCTGCCGATACCGATAGCCGATTATTCAGAATGATATCGGTTGATACAGATGCCGATACCGATAGCTATGAGCAAGTTCAAATTTGACATGATCGCATTTGTGCCAGTGCATGGATTGCGCTGCTCCAAAACGTCTGCTCTGCTCCATGCATAAAGCGCGCACAGTGCAGCAGGCCCGGGTCTACTTCACTTTCCGCGTTCTGTTCTTTCTCGCGCACAGCCGCATCTGAACAGTTTTTACGTATACTCAACCACGGATGAGGGCAGACAGACGAGCTCAACACATGCGCAGTACCACCTATTTGACTTGCGCTCTGTCAACATTCACCTCGCGTATGCGCTGTTGTACACTAGCCCTCCTGATGATGAAAATGATGTAACGCGGGTTGTGCGTGGACACGGACGGCCGAAGTATACTTTGGCCTTAAGATTTCTGATCACGTGAAGAGAGTGAGAGAGACGCTTTCAATGCGAGTTCTTTAGGAGCAGAGCCTGGTTTATACTCGCCGTGTCAGCACGAGCTGCAAAAATGACGCGAATACTGAGGAAACGATGGCGGACGGGACAGATGATTTGGTTTTCAAGCTGAAGTAAAATAAAAGACTGCTTCTTAAACCAGAAAAGGTGAACATGTTGGTTTTGTCTTTGCTGTTTATCTCACGTTACGCTATGGAGCTTTCTTTAAATGTTCTTTATTTATTTGATTCCTCCGTGTTTGCTAAATGTTCTGGTGTAGCCTATGCCATGCCTCCTCTTATTAGTTTATGTTAATTACATTATATAAGTTAGTTTGTAGCCTACTGTTTTATTGTTATTGTGCTTTTCAATTAAGAATAAAAATGAATCCATATTTCAATCATTTGTTTTAGTTTTAAACAGTGAATAGATGTAAGCAAAACAGACAACTATCTTTTCTTGTAAAAAGTGACAGTCGTGAATTCAAATTCGAAAATGAAAGCGTCCAAACCCGGCTTATAGCACAGCAAAAGAGGAACTCCTGTTCACAAAATTCAAATCACAAATAATACTGATGAAAAAGAACAGGTTGAATGTTAACCACTTTTGTAACCATAAACTTAAACATAAGCTTTCCTTTTTTCTACATAAATACCTTAATGCCAGATTTATTCAAACATACATATATGATTATAAGTAAATGAACTAATGAACTGTGAACAGTGGAATAACTTTGCTGAGGTAAATGTCACGTTAAGTGACATACTGTTCACATTCTGTTTTACTGGCATCTTTCTGTGGTTGAAACACTGATTGAGCGATTACATTAGACAGATATGATACATTTTGGTAAGCCATACTTTATCTTTCAACATCTTATGATGTACATTCATGTGTATTTTGCGCTATAACTTATTAAACTGGAAGAGACTTGAACTTGAACTGAGGTGCAATAGCGATCTGTCACGTCACATTTAAAAGCGTCAAAACGGCATTCATTGTTTGTATTTCGTGATAGAATGTACAGGATTTGAAAGCTGAGAGTTTGTTTCTTATCAGAAGTAAGAAAGCACAGAGCTCTTTGTGATTATTGGATGCGAGGCGTGCTACAAATGTTTGGTGTAGAGAAAAACTGTGGATCTGGCAATGCTGGCTTGAACTACAGGTGATTCATCTTGTCAAATAGAGCCTGCTTCAATGTCGCTTTTTTGACTGTTAATGCCTTATTGTCACGTTAATTTTGACAGCCCTAAATTCAACAGAGATTTTCTTCACTCACAGTAGGAATTGCAGTCTGACACGTTTTTCCGCGGCCTTTTGATTGACAGGATATAATCGGCCCTGATCATCGGCCGATAGTGAAATAAATAGCTTTTATCGGCGGTTACCGATTGTTGGCCGATACATCGGTGCATCTCTAAATCATTTTATTGTACTGTTAATGCTACAGTTAATTCCTGAAGATATATAATTGATAACAACCCGTGATGATTAATTATGTTCATCTCACTTTGAGCTAATTTGCTACAATGTTAATTTGGTGCTTTACGTAAATATGTTTGAACAGAGGCAAAACAGTGATCTGTCATGACACATTAAAGAGCCACAAAAAGGTAACGTTATTTATTGTTTGAATTTCTTTAAAAATGACACAATTTAAAAGCTGAGAGTCCTGAGACCTTGTTTCATATCAGAAGTAAGTCTTGTCTGTCGGTGTGTTGTCAGTTTCCTCTTTTCTCTTCGATGTATTTTTCACTGAGAACATGATGTGTAGTGTGAAAGCAGCATTCTTTATCGGGGATAGCAACAGTAACTAAGGAGGGCGGGTCTTTGCGAATGGTCAAGTAATAGTCTAAATTTGAGCAGCAGATATGTTTCACTGCATAGTCTATAATATTTTCATTTTGTCGCTACTGTGTGCACTTGTGTACCAGATCTACCAGTTCTCTTTTACCACTGATACAAGCTGCCCATTTCCCCTTTTTATAAATGTGCATTGGCAATTACTTCACCATTACTTCACTTCACCACTTGGCTAAAGCATCTAATTATTATAGTTTAACAGCTGTTCCGCTTCAGAGTCAACTACAATTTGGAGGAAGAAATATCTACACTGTAAAAAGTGATAAGTTGACTTAACTTATTTGACAATTCACTTAACTTCTTTTTTAAAATTATTATTTACTTGATAATTTTAAGTCAAGGGGTTTCCTCAATTTTTTAAAGTTAAGTCAACTTATCACTTTTTACAGTGTATTGTGTTTCTGATGCTAAATGGATTCACCATAATGAAAAACAAACAAACTTGTAAAAACAGCAATCTTAAACATTAACACATCAAATTTCACAAAAAATATACGAGAACAAGTGATTGTCCTGAAGTTCAAACGGTAGAGCATGGCATACGTATGTATGTACGTATGCACATATGTATGTATGTATGTGTGTGTGGTTGTACATATACATATATATAGTTGTTTTCTGTTGGTGTTTGGCTTAGTGTTATATTAGAATCATTATTTTACTCATACTGTTTGTTCTTTAATATTTTGAATAGTTTTTAGCTGTATTTTTTGTTTTTCATTTAAATGTTAAGTTTTGACATTTTGTTGTATGCATTTGTCATTTTTATTTAATTTATTTATTTTAAAAATGTGTATAGGTAGTATTTATAAAGTTTTAACTTTTAGTTTTGGATCTGTTTTTAGTTGTTTTAATACTACTATTGATTGCTTCTGTTGTCCTCATTTGTAAGTCGCTTTGGATAAAAGTGTCTGCTAAAAGACTAAATAATAATAATAATAATAATAATAATAATACACAACGTACATGAACAGATCAAATATATGACTTCAATGCCGAGTCAATTTCCGATAAAAGCATCTGCTAAATGTAAATACCCTTTAGAGCAGGGGTTCCCAACCCTGTTCCTGGCGATCGACTGTCCTACAAAGTTTAGCTCCAACTCTAATCAAACACACCTGCCTGTAATTTTCACGCGATCCAGAAGACCTTAATTAGTTGCTTCAGGTGTGTTTGATTAGAGTTGGAGCTAAACTTTGCAGGACAGTCGATCGCCAGGAACAGGGTTGGGCACCCCTGCTTTAGAGGGTAGTTGAGAAACCGACATGACATAAAATTCTTTATATATATATATTTATATAAATACATGCACATTCTAACATATGTCTGAGTGCAGAAATTTTAATGACCCTAAATGACAAAAAGTCCAAAAATTTCAAGGAAAACATCACTGGTTTCAAAGCATTACCAACAACTCAAAAATTGAAATGAGTAAAATTGAACTGCAACATAACATCAGGGCTAAAAACAGGACCAATTTAGAAAAACTACCGGGATGAAAAATGCACTTTAAGGTTTTGTTTACAAATTACAAATTCACTGCTTAATTTCCCATAAATATTCTCATTATAAAATACTATAAAACAAATATTCAAAAATGTACATTTCACTGCTTTTTAAGATATAAAAACAGAATATATTCCAATAATTAACCTGCCCTTGGTTTTAAAAGTAGCATGCCACTTTGAGTGTAATTAAGGATCATTACAATATTCTTAATACAACTGGACCATTTGATTTTATCCTTATATACATCACTGCTAAAACCACATGTCAGATTATGAGGTTTTATAAGAGTCCGGACTGTTTTCAACACTGTCAGATATTAAAACATTTAAATAATAATCAATATCAATGTCAGTCTTCATTCTAAAGAGCTGCTTTCCATGTCTGACCTGCTGTGAGCTGAGTTTATATTTATTGACATAGTTCCTAATAGTAGCCAGCAAGACAAATAGGCTATGTGTGATATGCAAAATATAGTTATAGTTAAAAAAAACTATGAATAGGAAAAAAAATACTCACTACACACAGAGGCAGAGAGCTCCCTGAATGGTCTCGCTGTCCCTAATGAGGTATGTTCCATCCCGTCCTTTCTTGCCGAGCAACTCCTCACATCTCTGTTTGCTTATCGGCCCATGATACGCTGGATGATCCATGTTTCACATCGCACGCGTGAGGAGCGATGTGTCAGCGCAACTCACTGCTGTTTGCTCAAAGGATACTATAACGTCACGTCTTAGGTCCACAATTAACTTAGTGGAGGGAACCTTCCTTCATGCCCACGCACAGAAATTATGAGACACAGCGAATCTGAGCATCTTTCCGTCGAAATACTGCACACGCAAACCTAAATGTTACACAGGAAGTCGGTTTGCTCGTGTGCGTTTGCTTAGTTGGCTAGTGGTCAAGGAAGTGTAAACATGTCAAAGTCAATAAGTAGCCTAACCATAAGATCTCGACTGAAGCTCTGTGTAATACTCTTTTCATTTAACTAAAATTAAATCTATTTTCCATTTTATCTTTGCTTAAAAAATAGTCAGGTGCAAAAACGCTCATTTGAAATATTAATGAGCTTTCAGACATTTAGCCTACTAACATTCAAATGAAGCTTTCGATTTAGCTGTTATTTTAAATCGCAGTTTATTTTCTAATCTGCTTTATTCCCTTTAATTAGGCTATTCTAAAAGGCATTTAGAAGATGAAGGTTTGCACATGCTTTCAGCCTCCTGTGATGCATATAGTAATGAAAGAATTTGTGTTTTTAAACTAGCTAGTGAACGAATCGTTGTTGTGACTGCTTTGGTTATAAATGTTTTCCTTTTAATCTTATTACTGACCTTAATAAATTCCAGTTCAAGTTGAAGGATGAATGAAAATTGAAGGGGAAAATATATATTTGCTGAAAAATGATGAAAACGCTTATGATGCAAAAAACGGTTACTATTGTTAAACCATAGTAACCACAAATTAACCATGGTTTTGCTACACTAACAATTAACCATAGTATTTGTAGTAAAATTGTAGTTATACAAATGGTAATCAATATGCCAAAAAACAATGGTTACTGCACTTTTACTACAAAAAAAAACATGGTTAATTTTTGTAAGGGATGGCTGCCACGTGCATGTGTCCGTTAAGCACTTAAGACGGCAGGGCTGGGCAACTTTGGTCCTGGAGGTGGAGGGCAAGAGTGTTTGATTTTGGGTTGGAGCTAAACCAAAGCTGCCCAGCCCTGCCTCACAAAAGTGCAGATTCAGAGGAAGACCGTGAGGATTTAGGGTGTGATTTGGGACAGGGCCATTATCGAATTCTTGCAATGTTTCAGACCACTTGGAAATAAATTGGTTGAGTGAATGATTCAATGAGGCAATCACTTGTTGCCTCCTTCCGACTCTTTTTAGTGATTTTAATTATTCAAATGATTCAAGTCATTGAGAATCAAAACCACTATGTTGTATGCACGATGCAGTGCCAAAAACCAAAATATGTTCAAGATAGGATTTAAAGATTTTTTTTATAGTACATTAATGTTCTACTATTTTAATTATTCATTGCACCAATTGCTGAAATTTATCCACTGATCACACTCATTGGTGTGGTCAATAAGTCAAAAGTGAATGTCTAGACTGCCATGCTCTTCAAACGACAATATACACCTGCAGTACTGAAGGTGAAGTGTCTCATCTGTTACCTGACTAATGGAGAAGGAGAGGGTGGGGATAATCAGCCCTGACCAAGACGTTTAAACTCCAGCAGGGAAGCTGGGAGGAGGATAAGGATTGTAATTTGGGTTTAAGAAGATTACTTAGCTCGCTCTCCATCTGCAGTCTGCCTCACACATCCAGTGACATTGTAATGACTACATCATTGTTATCTTGATTCAAATTGTGTGTTGATGACCCGATTGACCGTAATGATTTTGCGGGGTATAACAAGCATTGCTGGATTGGCTTGGCCTGGATCTGTGTTGAACTGGCATCGTGAATTTTAGAGCTGAAAAGCTTTACTAGTGGAAATGAAGACGCGACCCACAGGAAACACTTCCAACGCCGACTGGATGGGCTCCCTGTGCCCTGCCCTCACATCCATGCCCCTCAAGCACCTGGCGGTTCCTGGTGAGAGAACATGAGTTTATTTGTCATATTGTTTTCATTTTTATTTTTGGCCTGTCACTAGTCCTGTAACCATTTTCTTGCTGTATTAACAATATATTAATATTTTGATTATTCGTTTGATTATTCATTATTATTAATTGTTATTTTTGTTAGTAGCAGTATCTATTTAATATATTACATTCATTAATAAATAGATTATTTTAATTAAATATATATTATAAATATTAATATTTTGATCATTTATTATTATTAATTATTGTTATTATTAACCTGTCATTATAGAACTGTCCTAAATGATCAAACCTGTTCTTATGATTTTGTATAGAAACCAACTAATTATTGAAAACTGGATATTTCTAATAAATCTTTTATATTGTTAAAAATCTTTAGTCTTGTAGTCATGACATAATGGCTAAATGAACTGTCTTGATGTCTTTCTCTTGATGCTGCCTTTATGCTTGTGCTATAGGCTCTCATGATTCCTTCAGCTTCTGGGTGGATGAGCAAGCTCCAGTTGGTCCAGACCAGAAAACGTATGTGAAGCACCTGGCTGCGATATTCCGCTTCCTGGCCAAGAAGGTGATGAAGAAGTGGTCCATGACCCAGAACCTCAACTTCAGGGAACAGCTCGAAGGAGGAATACGCTATTTCGACCTGCGTGTTTCCTCCAAACCAGGAGAACCAGGCCACGAGATATACTTTATACACGGGCTGTTTGGACACAAAGTACGTGATGGCCTCAATGACATTAACAAATTTTTGAACCTACACAAGAAAGAGGTTGTTTTTTTAGACTTTAACCATCATTATGCAATGAGCGAGGAGCATCATCATTACCTAATCAAGATGCTTAAGGACGTTTTTGGTCACAAGCTCTGCAAGACTGATGTGGTGGAGGACATCACTCTGAATTATCTGTGGGAGAACAGGTACCAGGTGAGTTCTGGATGTCACGACACAATCTGATGATAATAATAATGGCTTTACGTTAAGATGAAAATCTGAAATATTATTTGACAGCTATTAATGGAAAGTGTTGGTGTGCAGATGGTTTTAGGTTAGTGATTAATCTGCATGATATCTAAATAAACAACTAAAGTGCCAATGTGAGAACTTGAGATAACAGTTAGTGCCCTTTAGATGGAGGAAAAACAGAGACACTCATTATGAGAGGTTGACTTTAAAACAGATTCAAGCCTTCGTCATAGCGATTAGGTGTTTAGTCATACTGAAACTAATCTAAAAACAGCTGTCAAAAACTGGAAAACATAATGTTTTCCTGTTACCGATACACATGCTAGTTCTGTCTCACAGCGTCACTACACAAACTCATACACATGCAAAGCTGTTTCTGGCTAGATTCCATTGATATCAATGATTTTTTTTATTATTATTAGTTTGTTGTCAAAACAAAAGTGATCTGTATTTGCATCAGCACTATAAATGAGATATGGAAATATTTTTTTGTGTGGGTTTACTTTTTACTGTAATGCCAAACTTGAAGTTCTAAATGTTTTGTTACCAATTTTTTGTGTCCAGTGTTATTTTAGTATCATTTAGATACTATTATTGCTTTTAAATCAGTTTTTATCATAAAATATAATTCTTTCCATTTACTCTTCACATTTTTGTTAAAGTTTTAGTAATTTTGTTCTGTTTTTAGAATTTTGAGAAGCTTGTGTTTTTGATTGTTTATATAGTTTTATCAATTTTTACAGTATTCAGTTATAGTTTTAGTTATTTTAGTACATCAAGTCAAACTAAATTAAAATGAGAAATGTCACCTTGGCAACTAGCTGAAATAAATGTGCTTTTTATATTTTATTTCAGTTCACTTTTATTTCAAGTAATGGCAATTCTTTTTTGGTTTTAGTTTCACTTTTAATTTGTTAACTATAATAACCGTGGCTCTGTCTGTGCTGACGACTCTTTGTGTGTCTGTGGTGTGTTGCACCAGAGGTCAGCTATTCCTGCTGTGTACTGACCCTAATCACCATAGGATTAATGTCTCACCTCCACTCTGATAGAGACAGACAAGTGTACAAATGGCAAAAACTGGACACCAACATCCCATTTGAGCACTCTATTTGTGAACGCCTTCAGTTTAACAGATTCGCATGTTAGTCTTTGTGGACATAACTGATTAAGATGACATGCAAATCAACATGGTGTTTAGTAACTGAAAAAGTGGTGAACCAAGATCATAAAAGTTTGAGTCATTTTTTCAGTCTTTGGTTCCATATGTTTGAGGTTCAAATTGATTTTTACATTTTGAAAATATAAGAAAATATAAATGGCTATGACCTGTTAGTAAATCGCAAAAATGGAGAAGAAATGGAAAAGTCATGGGGCCTTTGAATATTGTTTGAATATTGTTAGTTATATTGTTGTGAGTGGTTACTATACTGTACGCTTACTTTCTAGAACCCAACATTTACCAACCAAGTCTAATTTTTGTTCCTAAATAAGTCTCACGTGCCTATCGGTGTAATTTTTTTTTTGGTCCATTTTTATCATCTTAGAGCAATAGCACACCTCTCCTTAAAGCAACAGTTCATTGTAAAATGAAAGTGGACCATCCCTTTAATAATTTGGATGATTCAAGTTTTGACTGTTGCTCAAGTTTAATTTTTCCATATGGATTGTTCTAAATATTCACTACAGCAATTATTTTGAAAGTACCACTAAAAATACCATCATCATTAGCACCCACCATGTCAATGTAGAATAATTCAGTCTCTGGTATTTGTGTTTGATTTTACAGGTCCTAGTGTTCTACCACCATCCAACTGCTGAGGGCTGTCCTGTGATGTGGCCTGGTAGTAAAATTCCAGCCCCCTGGGCCAATACCACAGACACCACCAAGCTCATCCAGTTTCTGGAGACGACTCTGGGTGAGCGAGCAAAATATGGCAGCTTTCATGTCTCTCAAGCCATTTTAACCCCACGTGTCAAGACTATCGCCAGAGGCCTGGTACGGGGGCTAAGAAACTACCTGGTGGAGAAGTGAGTATTTAAGTAAAGGAAGCTGTTTTCGTTTGTTTGTTTTTGTTTTGTTTTGTTTTGTTTTGTTTTGTTTTGTTTTGTTTTGTTTTGTTTTGTTTTGTTTTGTTTTGTTTTGTTTTGTTTTGTTTTGTTTTGTTTTGTTTTGTTTTGTTTTGTTTTGTTTCGTTTCGTTTCGTTTCGTTTCGTTTCGTTTCGTTTCGTTTCGTTTCGTTTCGTTTCGTTTCGTTTCGTTTCGTTTCGTTTCGTTTCGTTTCGTTTGGCTGCTGTACCCTCAAAATATGAACAAAAACCATAACAGCATATTGGTGATATTAAAACATCACTGATATACACACATGATTTATAGGTTCTTACACACACGTGTGTGTGTGTGACAGAGAGCATAAATATAAGTAACAGTGTGTGTGTGTGTGTGTGTGTGTGTGTGTGCATGTTTATGTGGTTTATGAGGACACAAATTTGTATAATGACATGGGTATGACAGAGGTATTACAATATGAAGGTGCTTTATGAGGACACTGCCTATGTCCCCGTAATTAAAAAGGCTTAAAAAACATACTAAATGGTGTTTTTTTGAAAATCTAAAAATCCACAAAGTGAGGGCTAAGTTTAGGTGTAGGGTTGGTGTAGGGCAATAGCACACACAGTTTGTTCAGTATAAAAAACATTACGCCTATATGGAGAGTCCCCATAAACCACAAAAACCAACGTGTGTGTGTGTGTGCCAGAGTTATTATAATTAACTAAAAACTAAAACCATAAAACATTTTTGATACCTCAAATAAATTAAAATGTAAAACCATATTTTAAAAAAATTAAATAAAAATGACAAACACAAAATTATAAAAAAAAACTTTCAATAAAATTAAAGCAGAAAACCTAATTTCTTCCTTCTAGTCAACTTTGTATTTAATATGCTTTGATACAGCACTCTGTGAACAGCCCCCCCCCCCCCCCCCCCCCCCTTCAGTAATGACCCTCTGTGACTTATCCTCTTTGAGGAGGGTGTCTTTGATTAATGATTGTCTTCTGGATCATTGCCAAATCAGTAGTCTTCCCCATTATTGTGGTTTCAAAGAACAAGAGATGCACAGAATTTATACTGTATGGCCATGTAATGAAACTCAAATATAAATATAATATTTTGAGATACTGGATTTTTGACTTTCAAAATTAAAACAAAAAAAAACTTTTGAAATGTTTTACTTTACATGGAATGAATCTAAAATATATGAAAGTTTAACTTTTTTGAAATAAGTCACAAAAAAATAAGAATAAGTCACAATATTCAATTTTTTTTTAAATGCACCTATATATATATAGCAGGGCCGTAACCATAGACATTGAGAGGGACAAGCCAAATACAAGTTTGTTTAATTATAAATGGTGGCAGTTATAATTCAATTAACGTTTCCTTTGCCATTCTGTCTGTTTGGTGCTGGCTGTGCATTATGATTCTCTACGTAATTTTTTCCGCTATTATTATTATTATTATTAAAGTAATGTTGTATTTCCTATTTGTACTCCTTTGCATTAATGTGATGGAGTAAATGTACGTTGTATAATGTGCCCTGGGAAATATTAACTAAGAGATGACTCGGATTCATGGCTTTGTTCCTATTCTATCAGGATTATATTGTTGTGTTGAGTTTAACATGCTTCAACCGGACTGAGAATTGTTTAATGTATTCTTGGAAAAATGTGCAACTGGTCATAAATGTTGTCATTTTGAAGTAATTTATCATGATGTGGTGATTTGAGGGAAATGATTGAGTAAATTGAGATAATACGCTCAAATGTACCGGAGATCAAAGACTAGGCCTATTTAAAAAAGGACTTTAGAAACCATCCAGCGCATGTTAAGTGCATTATCTCAGAGTCAGCGGTCTGAGTGGCCATATAAGTTACAAACAATTAAAAAGTTATTTCTTTATAGATTATATAACAACAACTTGGAAAACAGAGAAAAGGTAAGAAGCATTATTTGAGAAAAGGGCACACTGATATAATAGGCGCAGACCTGTAACGGAACTAATTTTACCCTGCGCTGACGTAATTTCCGATTATTGTGAAAAAGGCTAATTAAAGCCCACTTGACAGTGACCATATGCTGATTCTGAACGCGTCTCTCACATAGACTGACAAAGGAGTAGGCTACAAATGCCTGCGAAATGGAGCTTTGTGCTCGTGTATCCTACCTCTCTCATTCGGCACAAATCCAAATATTCCATAATATTTCCATATCTGCGATGTAACATCTGAATGCTAAACTATTATTTATGTAAATTATAGGCTTTGTTCTTCAGTCGCATTCCAACGGTGACACAGAGGCACGCGCTGATGTTTGTATTTCATTTCGATAAAGTACCAACTTTAGAAATGCTGGAACTGATGTGTTTTGTGTGTGTGTGTGTTTCCTTATACCAGCAGAATCAACTTTAAACACTTATTGTCTTAATGCATCACTGTATAAAGGCCTGATTTTATTTGTGTACACTCACAATGAAAACAAAACCAGTTTTGTTTCCTTTTACTGTGAACAAATTAAGCCTGTCACAAAAATGAACGGAAACTCAGTCTGTTACGTGTCACACTGTTTTTCCCCTTGTTTACCTGTTAACTAAATCAAATATATTTCAAGAATTTATTCCTTGTATGTATATATGTACTGCAGATTATATATATATATATATATATATATATATATATATATATATAATGTAATATAATATTTAGTATTACTACTGTACTACTCTGTCCAAAATAAATGAAAAGAAACAGAGCATAGTAGATTTGTTTTTTCCTGTTGTACCGAAATCGTATCGAACCGTGACCCCCGAACCGAGGTACATACCGAACCGTGACATCTTGTACCGTGCCACCCCTAATAGATAGATAGATAGATAGATAGATAGATAGATAGATAGATAGATAGATAGATAGATAGATAGATAGATAGATAGATAGATAGATAGATAGATAGATAGATAGATAGATAGATAGATAGATATCCCTTACAGTGTTGGAATAATTTTACAATCATCCACTAGGTGGCAGCCCTAACAACACAGCAAATTTGGTAAGTGGGGTCTGAGGAACCTTTTCTTGAGAACAAATGCAGGGGTCCACTAAGGTCCCAGTCTACTCATTGGGCCAGGTTAAAGGGGCCCCTCTTAAAATTTCCCAGGCCTGTTGAAATACACCTTTTGATCTATGCATATAGAACATTTGCATATTATGTACATATATTAACCAAATATATTGTACATATATTGTATGCTCTTTTGAGTATAGCCTTTGATGTTAGACTGTCTGAATGAATAGGTCATATTGGCACATATACTTACCGACAGACGTATGGAGCCTTGTGCTGTGTCTTAGCGGACATCCAGCCGTCTCGGAGGAAGCTGTTTAATTCTGCCTGAGTGTGGAAGTTGGATTGTCTATTATTCCAGAATAAACACAATCTGAGCTTCCCATTTCCTGGTTTTGTCCGGGCTGCTGTTGTAAATGACTGTGGAGCTTGGGAAGTTTACTTCTAGTCAGAGATGACTCGGCTGACCTGAAATAGAATTAACACAGTGATTGCTAATACTTTCACAGCTCCCTAAAGACGTGTTAGGGTTTGTCGCATTGATCATACATGCATTTATGCCAATTTTTAGACTACCACTCAAATGTGATTGGTAGGATCGCTTATGTTTATCAAAGCTGTGTTTATTAGATCACAAATACAGTAAAATCAGTAATTTTGTGAAACATTACAATTTAAAATAACTGTTTTCTATTTTAATATAGTTTCAAGTGTCATTTATTTCTGTGATGGCAAAGCTGAATTTTCAGCATCATTACTCTAGTCTTCACCGTCACATGATTCTTCAGAATGTTGTGCTTAATATTTTTCTGGACACCATTACATTTTTTCAGGATTCTTTGATAAATAGAAAGAAAAAGAACAGCATTTATTTGAATTTTGCATCCTATGTCTATTCTTACGTGTGCTTCTGTTGTTTCTTTCACAGGAACCTTCCAACCATAATGATGTGGGTGGAGGCACAAAAGCCAGGTGTAGATGGAGTCAATATCATCACTTCAGACTTCGTAGAACTAGTGGACTTCGCAAACACTGTTATTAAATTAAATAACCTCCTCCTTCAGGATCGGCCAGGCACATGACCTTTTCAGTGATCACCATGAAGACTGAAAGTGTGCTGACCATGAGGACCTGGAATCACATGGGGGTCACAGCAGGTGACGGATATGACCATTTTCTATATTTAATGCAACAGAACTTTAATCTGCCATCAATCTGATACCCATGTTCACTGAAACTCTTTTCAACAACAACTGTTTCACCTATACTTCATGTATTGAAGGAAACTATTGTAATTATTTATGATTAATTATAATATTTTAGAACATATTTTAAGAAATATTAAATGTTTATTCTTTATCACAATATCAGAGCAAGAACAAGCACGTCTTGAAAAAGAAAGTTCATTGAGTTTTTTGTTGCATCATGAAAAAGAAAGTTTCCCATATTTGATATAATATCTCACATTAAAAAGGTTTAGCAATGGCTCATATGTATACCTGATGTGATCAACAGTTTCTGGTCTTTATTTGTGTTTGAAAGATGTGGCCTCGGTCATGGCAGGAACCTTTTTGACAGCTGGTGCAATACAACAATAAATAGTTTTTCTATTTTCCATTGCCTCGGTTTTCTTAGAAATTTGTCAAAATAAATTCTACCATGGTGGATAATATTTTAAAATTTAATTAATATATACATTTTTTCCTCTGGGGAAAAAGTTTTTATTTTTTTTGATAAGTACATTCTGTAATTGTTTATTGATACAAAAGTTAATTTATACATTGTGGCCTTATAAATTTATTTTTACTTTAATATTATTTATTAATTCGTTTTTGTTTATAATTATTTATATTTATTATTTATTTAGATTTATACATTTTTATTTCGATTTTAGTTTTGGCCTTGGAACATTTCTAATTGTGTCTAATATTTATATTTGTTTTAGTTTTTAATGTAATATTTATATTTTTATTTAAATATAATGTATTATTTACATGAAAGGCTTTGAGAGATTTACCCAATCCCTTTAAATGAAGTGCTGAAATTTATTTTAAAAACAGAATCAAGTGTAATCATCTTTTTTTTTTTCTTAATCTCGGCTTATTTTAATGCTCTTCAGTATTTAAAAAAAAAAAAAAAAAAGTTCTTACCAGTATTCACAGAAACAATATGATGTTTTATTAACAAAGTTCGGGAGGAGCACGTCAGATAATTAGCCTAATTAAACACAAGTGGCACTTAATCAAGTCAATCAACTCATGGATATAAATACAGCTGACATACCTCCACTCATTAGACGGTCTATCAGCATCCCTCCACCACCCCTTCTCCACCAATATCACTAAGTTCTCACCATACTACGGGGGGGGATACTCTGGGTTCGGGCCATTCCCGAGCTCAGAGCCCTTCCCCAGGACAGCACGCCAACTACGTATTACCATACTCGCCAAATACGCATTACGTAACTCGTGCTAAATATATGTAAGTGTGAACTCGTGAAGTGAGTATCCTTCAGAGCGCAAGATCTTCCACACCTGCAATTCCCTGTGACCATGTCCACATTCCAGTGAGTGTTTTCTGTGGTCTCTGGTATGGGAAAGCCATCAGATAATGATCAGGAGCATGTGAACGAGTTGACACAGAGCATTTGAATCCAATGAAGAAACAATTATGTGCTCAAAGCATGAAGGTATTTAGAAAGAAAGAATGAAAATAGAGACCGATCTAATCAGCACAGCTGCTCTATTTCTCTTTGGCTTTTTGTTCACCACCGTTATCGTAAAGGGAATGTTTCCCCTTCAGTTTTCAGTTTGGATATTGAATTTCAAATGAGAAATGCATCCAAATTTTGAACCAGAAGACATATCGTAGGGTCCAAATACGCTCTATGCATTTGCATTTTTCTCATTTATTTTTTCCATTCCATTATAAATTATATTATCAGCATAACAATGAGAGTGAAAAGTTACATTGAAAGTCACTGAAACCCATACATTTCTGAAAAATCTGATGATCATGTTTTTCTGCATGATTTGAGATAATCTAATGAGCTTCAACAGAAGCAAGAACATCTGACTGTCTGTACAAAGGAAACACATGATGTCACAAATTTGCTCATTTGATTAGTAAACTAGAAATAATGCAAAATATTCAATAATTCGTATTCATTTTACATCATGATGTTACTGTGTTTTTTAAAGGTTCCAAAATCCTGAAAATGTCCATGTTTAACCCTTGTGCTGTGCTTTACCTAATTTGGTGTTCTTATCAAAAACGCTTGTAAATCTCTCATTATGCTATATCACCAAATCTTGGATTCAGTCTTTTAATCAACTTGTTTTCTTTCAAATTGTACAGGATTTATATTTATTTTTGGAACGGATTGATCACAGGCCTCATTGATATGAGTGAAGTGAAAAAAAGCATTATTTGTGGATAATTTAGGCTCAGAAGGTGTGTCGGCTCAGATCAATGAGGCCTATGATCAATAAGTTCCAAAAATTAGTGGAATTTTAGTGGTCAGACTTTATATCAGTGATTTGACATGTAACACCAAGCCTTAAAAAACATCTTGCCAATTTTTTCAGAAGCTCAAGGCATAGAGACCTGGCCAGCTGCATTTTGAAATTACATTCTTTGTTCTTTCCATGAAAGTGTGCACCAATTTTTTTAAGACCTTAACAAACCAAATTCCTTCTCTCTATCCTTTCTTTCAGACTCTCGCCTCTCCTTTTGTTCACTCCCACTCTTTATTTCATTCCAGGTCCTGAAAGTATGTCAGGGGTTGTGTTTTTTTCATGTCGGCAGCAATGCAGTAACTTATATAAAGGGACACTAACTGCAGTGTAATTACACGCCGCTGTGACCTTGTGGGTACAGTGGACTTCTTCCAGTGTTTTTTTGTAACTGGCTTAACGTTCGTAGCTTCTGTCTCTTTGTTTGAGGGTTCTGCTGGTTTCTCCAGGTCTCCAGGGTGAAGTGAGGCTGAAAGGGCAACACAGGCCATCTGTGAACTGACCAAAGGTCATCCAGCTCTTCATTCCCTCTCTTTGTCCATGCAGCTCATTTAGGACCAATAAAAATCTTAAGCTCTTTTTTATTTAATTTTTTTAGAAATAACAGCATCAGTGTTACACTATTGAATTATTTATTTGGTAAATGGCATTCGTCTAGTATCGGGGATAAAGAAAATTGAAGGAGCGTGCGCTGGAGCATCCTGTTTACCAAAAGATTTCAGACCTCTAATCACAAACTGGATGTTGGGTGTGAACGGCGGTGGGTGTGAATTTATGACATGTTGTAGACTGTGTATGTAAATAAACAAATTGTTTCACAGTGTATATTTTTAGCTGACAGCTTGACTTTTAAATAATTTGTGAGAGGAGAAAATCCTCTTTTTGGTATTTGATATATTCAAATCAGAATTCAAGAACTGGCCAAGTAAAGTAAACTTGCAAGAAAAGTTTGTACTCATCATATAAGATTGCATTATACATCCATATTATACAAAATACTAAATAATATACTCAAAATTCCCTTAGGATAAGGATGAAGGTGAGGAATGACACTGCAAGAAACTAGAAGAAATAGGAAAAAGTGATAAATAAATGCATGCTTTGCACACAGCAAAGCAGAAAATATAACATAAGACATAAGAATAGCACATAACATATAAACCTAGAAATATAAAGTTTTATGTAGGCCTTGTTTTAAGGTCAACATTTTGATAAAATCGTAGGCTACATTTGAGTTAATATTGTGAAACATTCTCTCAATAATCTCTGGTTAATTTCAAACTGTTGCTGTGAATGTTTAGTCCCATGTCACAAGAAGCAGTGAGCTGTCAGTGCTGGCTGACCTGCACGCGCCTCTAACTCCAGTGCGCATGCGCACTTCAGCGCACGATCTAGTTCCAGCTGTTGCGCATTCCACAGCACAGCGGAGTCGCCGCTGGCCAAGAGCGACAGGACAGCGCCTTGAAGTCACCAAAGAGCCACAGGACAGGACTTGCTTAATTTCTTTGAAAAATAGTTATTTGTAACGGAGTCCTTGTTTTCAGCTTTATCGATAACATTCAGCGGAGCTTTTGGAGAAAGGGAAATCTTGCATAGGCTTGATCTTATTTTGTTTCTGTCATTTGGAAGCGCACCGGACATTTGGGGAAGAGTTATACGCACCTTCAGTATAAGTGTCTTTGGAGCTGCCATTCAAGATGACAGACATCGTTTCAGCAATGGTGAGACTTTTTAATGTTCTACTCAAAATAGTCCTTAAAATAAAACTTTAGCTATTTAATAGAAAGCTGTTCTTATTAGTAACTCGAAAGCACACGGTGTCTCGGTCTATAATTAACTGGGTGATTCTTTAATTAGGGATATTTACTTGAAATATTGGAAGAGCAATATTTTTCAGTCTATATGATTTATCTATATTTATACACATACGGTATATGGAAAAGTGTGGGTTTTTAAAATTCCATGTGATGATAGTGACATTTTCATCAAGCTGGACAAAACTTATTAAAAGTGTCCCTAATTGTTGCTTATGTCTAATGTCTTGTAAGTTAAATACTGATAAATATGATAAGGTTTATTTTGGCCATAGTATTTAATCTATGATAAACTCTTGGCACAAGTCGTGGCATGGGTCTAGATGTATTTTGTCTGTTGACTTCATCATGAGCACTGAATCATGACTCTGAACTAAGAGATAGGCATCATACAGTAAACATCAAACACCAGTGACAATGAAATAGCCCATTTTTAAAACAATCTGAAAGCAAACAGGTAAGGAACTAGTGCCATGAGATACTTGATTGAACAAAGAATAATCAAACTGAACCAAACAAATGATTTGAGGTTTATAGTTGTGCTTTTTGTGCATTGTTTTTGTTTTATTTGACTTATATGACCCATCTGTGCACAAACAACAGCATTAGAACCCTCAAACCCGATGTTACGGTTGTAAAGTAACAGTCTATGCACTCAGAGCACAATTGTTATTGTTACTTGTATAAGAGCAGTAATTATTTAATGAGTCATTGTGAGGGGATAAAAAGCAAAAAAAAACATGTGGACAGACACAGGGATGCTAGGTGCTATAAGTGAACCACATGCTATAGTTGTGAAAACAGTGGACTTGTCACTCAACATACAATTGGGCTCAGGTGTGTTAACCTGTGATCCAGCTGACTCACACAGCTCTCATTGGCAGATAGGTTGTTGATGGTGCAGATGTAACAAAGACAGCAATCACTTGTGCTGAGTGATGATTCTGTCAATCAGTATAACCCCTGCGGCAAGAAAAAAACCTCTGCATGAGGTTTGTTTGTATTCAAAATCACCTCAGAGGCAGGTGATTTACTGTGGAACAAACATACACTCTTGGTTCCAAATGGGGATTTTCACAGTGATGCCATAGAAGAACCATTGTGAATTCCCCAAAGAGTACGCCGTTTTGAAAATAACTCTTTGTGTTCTTAGTGTGAAGAACACAAAGAGAAAAAATCTAAAGAAAATTTTGTGGAATGGAAATGTTCCATGAATGTTAAAGGTGCAATAGAATGCATTGATACAATATTTTAAATTGTTCTCTCATTTATTATTTACATATTTATATTTAATCATTTAGCAGATGCTTTTATCCAAAGCGACTTACAAATGAGGACAATAGAAGCAATCAAAACCAACAAAAGAGCAACAACAGGCAAGTGTTATGACAAGTCTCGGTTAGCCTAACGCAGTATACGTAGCAAGGTAAGGGAAGGTGGTGAACATTCAAGTGTACACACAGTAGTGAACATACACCCGGAGCAGTGGGCAGCCAATGCTGCGGCGCCCGGGGAGCAGTTGGGGGTTCGGTGCCTTGCTCAAGGGTCTCACCTCAGTCGTGGTATTGAGGGTGGAGAGAGAGTTGGTTATTCACTCCCCGACCTAATAATTAATAATTCGTTACATTTATATAGCGCTTTTCTAGGCACTCAAAGCGCTTTACATAGTAAGGGGGGTATCTCCTCGTCCACCACGTGACCTACAATCCCTGCCGGACCTGAGACTCAAAGCCACGACCTTCGGGTTACAAGTCCGACTCTCTATCCATTAGGCCACGACTGCCCACGACTTTGTTTGTTTTTTTAAAGAAAACGAGTAGATAGAATAGAAAAAAGAAAGCTAGTGTTAGTTTTTCAAGAATAAGCAATTGATAGAGGGTCAAGTATTTGTGTGTGTGTGTTTTTTTTATAAATAAAAAGAAGACAGATAGATAAAATAGAATTAGAATAGAGAGTGCTAGAGTTAGAGGGTCAAATAAAGATGTGTTTTTAGCCGTTTTTTGAAGATGGCTAAGGATTCAGCTGCTCGGATTGAGTTGGGCAGGTCATTCCACCAGATGGGAACAGTTAATGAAAAAGTCTGTGAAAGTGATTTTGTGCCTCTTTGGGATTGCACAATAATGCGTCGTTCACTTGCAGAACGTAAACTTCTAGAGGGCACATAGGGCTGAAGAACTGGATTTAGGTAAAGGGGTGCAGTGCCAGAGGTAGTTTTGTAGGCAAACATTAATGCCTTGAATTGTATTTTATTTGATCATATCTACATAGAAGGTATGTGGCTTAGGTAAAGGCAAAAATTCTCCAGAAACGGTTTTACATGTCCATTTACAACCCTAGGATTTCTCCCTAGAATGAAATGGTCTGTTATTACCTTATTTGGAAGGGTCATGAATAATAATGTTGAGCTCTGCTCTGATTGGCTGTTTGACAGTGCGGCTCATTTCAGTAGCTCACAGGAAGGAAACACAGGGAAAATATATATTTCAATACTTTCTCGCACAGTTATATCGTTGGGTAATTATATAGTAAATAAAATGCAGGCATCAGGGAACTGCTATTAATATGCTGGCCATTGAAACCGCTTTCAAATGCACGATCGCTTTTTAGTTTCACTTTCACTTTCGAGATTCGCGATCACACGTACTCGGTTTCGACTATGGAGTATAAACTTTAAACACAAATATATTACACATATATAAAATAATATTATATACTGTTAATGATAAACAAGTGGTTTTATGGTACTGAGTGATAATGTCAACGTTTTGTTAAAATAAACGGAAAAACATTAACTTGTACAATGTCGAAAATTCAACAAGTTTTCAAATAGACTGACTGTTTAAACTGGCTTTGTGTGTAAAAAAGCTCTACATATTATGGTAAAAGAAATCTGCGCTTTAGAGGAATACTGTTAGAATAATATTGCGTAAGGTTTTGCAGCCTAATGTGGATTTCCTTATTCCTGCAGCCATATGCAGCTGTAACAACATTCCACACGCTTTCATTTGTTAACTTTGGAATTTGAGGCTAATGATTTAAAAGGTCTTAATATGTTTTTTCAGACAATTTTTGAAATCTTGCATTAGACCAATTATTTATTCAGTTCCTCACGTCTTTAATTGAAAAAACGAAATATCTGCAAGTCACATTCGCCCTACAGCTACAAAATGTTCCAAATTGCTGTTGTAATTATGGTCTTTATAGTTAACTGTTATTATTTTAAAACATAACAGCATTAATATCACCCTCCTAATGCAATATAATGATTTTCAGTGGCCTGATAGTCAGTGAAAGACTAGAAGGGGAGGAAACTCAGAACAGAGAGTGGTTTGTCTACCTAAAAGATCTCGCATCACTGAGTGTGTCCAAGGGGGCTGCTTCAACCCTTCGTAAATGAGATGCATGCCATGAAGGGGATCCCATATTAAGCTGAGGTCCAGGCACAATGAGATCATTGTCACATGTGACAGACTGGTCTAAATAAGCAGCGCTGCTTCGCCACCTTTGAGAGATCAGATGGGTTTTCTATGCTGATATTGTTAAAGAGGCGAGTGCGTGACCTTTAATCGAAAGATGATGACCCCTAATAAAAAGACATGTCAAAATATCTCTTTAACATGGCACTATAATTTCAGAGCCAACACAAAGCCTGCATTCATGACATTTCTTGTATCTAAGGCTATATATGAATATCCCTTCATTTATTCTATGCTAGAGATAGTTGCAAATCTGAAAGTTTCATTTCGACATGGACATCACTGAAAATAATTATAATAATCAATTTAGTGAGTCAAATGTTGATTCAGTAACCGTTCAGTGAAGGACTGTCAGACTGAATCCTATTAAAGAGGTTACTAGTTACTTTTTGAACTATTGAATTAAAAGTATAGCCTCACAAGAGTCATTCATTCGGGAATCAGACTATACTGGTTGTGCTGCATGTTTTTCACTCAATAAACAGAACTGGCTCAAGAGAGTAATTTGTTAATGAATCAGGATACACTTGTAGCGATGTGCAGTTTTTATTCACTTAAAAGGAGTCATTCGGACGACACAGGTTACACTGTACAATTGTGGTTCACTTATTCTGTAAGTAGAACCATTAGTTCAGGAATCTGACTACACTTTCAGACTACGCTGTACAATTGTGATTCTTTTAAAAGAACATGCTCGTAAGAGTCATTTGTTGGTAACTCAGGCTACACTGGACAATGATGTACACTTTAGATTTACTAAAAAAACTTGCTCACAAGAGTAATTTGTCCAGGAATCAGACTACACTGCTCATGCTGCATTCATAAGAGTTCATAAGAGTTACTTGTTTAGTGAATTGAGCTGGCTTACATTGTATGTTGTTTTTGCATTCAGTCTGTGAAGACATTATATCACTACTGATTTATTTTTCTGTGGCGCTAAATATTGCTGTACTGTTGCCAGGGCCGGTTCTAGACATAGGAGGCCCTAGGCAAATTCATGTTGGAGGCCCCCCACCCCCACAAAATAGCACTTTAAACAAATATGATTCCTAACCTTTTTATTTATACAACATTTAATTTTAAATTTTGCATATTTTGTCTTGTATGGTACAAAAGTTTGGACACATTACTAGCCTATTTTTAATCTATTTGAAAGAAGTCTCCTTTGCTTATCAAGCCTTGATTTATTTGATCAAAAATACAGCAAAAAAAAAAACAATAATATTGTGAAATATTATTACAATTTAAAATAATGGTTTACCATTTTACTATACTTTAAAATATATTTCTGTGAAAGCTGAATTTTCATCAGCCATTACTCCAGTCTTCAGTGTCACATGATCATACAGAAATCATTCTAATATGCTGATTTATTATCAGTGTTAGAAACAGTGCTTAATGTTTATTTTATAATCTGTGATACTTTTTTTTCTGGATTTTTTTAATTATTTTTTTTATTCAAATGTTTTATATATATATTTTATTTTATAACAATATAAGTCTCTTTACTATCACTTTTTGTTTATCTGTTTAACATATCCTTGTTGAATATTACTGTTTTGTTCTGTTCCGGCTAAATAAGCATTAGAAATTTCTTTCAAAAACATTTTAAAAAATTGGAATGGGTGCAAACTTTTAACCGCACTGTATGTACATATTGATTCAAGTTTATCTAAGGTAATCTCTTTTTTGTTTAATGAAGATGTTATTGTTGTTGTTATTTTTTGCTGTTTTATTAAATTTATTCACAGTTCCAGAATACCACTTCATTAGAAGAACATTAGTGCTTTCATCAATTTTAGCTGGGTATGGGCAGGATTTCCCTCTCCCATTTTATCAATATTGACTACAGATATTGTCATATTATTAATATCAATTATATGATAATGTATTGCATAGTTTCCTTAAATATGATATATATACACAAATCAAGTGTAAGAGAAAGACACGATCGCTACGAAGCTGAAAAAGTTATTTTCTAATTAGCTGAGGCTATGTTATGTTAGTGGTAATATAATCATTAAAAAAGTTATAATGTGTTTGCTTCTTAACTTTGAATACAAACTTCTCTGCTTTAACTTGTAGCTATTCTTGAAGTTGAAGCTATTGTAGCTTCATTGTACGTGCAAATTCAAAGCGTCGCGTCTGGGTGCATCAACGACGCTCACGCTCTTTTAAACTCATAATAAAGCGGTGAATGATCTTTTCATAAATGACGCTGATCTACAGCGAATACATTGCAACACTCTAAAACAGATGATGACAACAACTCACACAGCTGCATTAGGAGCTGTAGCCTACTTTGTCTTTGCATGCCTATTTAGCCCTTTGCATCGCATAGTTCGCAGCACCTGAAGGATGTGTTCGTTACGCAAATATTCAGAAGGCTTTGAAACTGCAACATTAATTGGTTTAATTGCAGATGAGGGACAATTCAACTATATCCAACGAACAATGAGGCTAGTATTTGCTTCCCGTCTTGACTGGTGGACTGGCATAGGGGATTATGGAGGCCCCTCCTCAAAGCCCGAGTCCCTAGGCAATCACCTGACTAGTCCAGCAGTATGTATACACTGCATACAATGCATTTGCCAAAATGTGCCATATACAACACATTTGCTCACTTGTGATAAGGTCATGTGACAACAATGTAGCATGCTAATATTTAACATTTTTATTGAACTATAATGCCTTGATAAATAATAGCAGAGCCCTTAAAATAAAGGATCCAAAAAGAGACTAACAGACGAACCATAGTAGATCCATTTATGTATGGTTCTTCTATGGTTCTTCAAAGAACTATTCACCCCAAAGAACCTTTCAGTGAATAAAGGAAACATGAATGTTAAAGGTTCTTCATAGGACCATAGTTGCCAATAAAGAACTTTTATCCAAAGGGTGGCAGTACACAGTAAATAGTAAGCTAGTATTCCATTCCAAACACAGCCCATATGTAGGACAGAAAGATGAACCCAACCATCAAAAGCAAGATCAGCCTACGCCAAACGCATTTGTAAATGACCTGGAAAGCGACCGTGTTTCTGCCAGCGTTCTTGTTAGATCTGATGAGGGAAAGGAATGAAAACAGGGGGAGGTTGACAGACCGTTTCCCTTTTTAAATCTCCCACCCGTCCGCCGAAACGCAACCATTGTGTGTGGCTGTCACCACCCGTCCTGCAACTCTGGGTGAGACTTGAATGTGTGATCCTTCTTTGATCATCCATGTGTGTTACAGCTGAGTCGATGGAGTCGTCAGGAATGTCCTCCCACTAGTCTTGCGTAAATCACAAGGACTCAAAAAGCCCTTTGTGTCAAATTCTGGCCTTGCCTGCCTCTTCTGTTTCTTCATCATAGATCTAAAGTCTCAATGTTCTTGTAACACTTCTGTTTTTCTCTCCGAGTCTGTCTCCACAGTCTTATCTTTCATCCTATCTCAGTGGCTCATAAAATAAATGTTGTTTTCAAATTAACACTCTCCCCCTCTTCCTTCCCCCATTTGATTTCCTTCCTGCATGTAAATAACCCTCTGCAGTCTTTATGAACAGCCTGTCTGGCTTCTTTGTTTTCTGTAGATGTCTGAACATGCCTGAACATTGCAGCTTCTACCTGAATCAAGAGGTCTTGATGACTAAAGCCATAGTCGGGGTCATCAAACAAAGATCAGCCAGTGTTTAAACAGCAAACCTGCCCTTATCTCCCCACAGTTGCCCACATCTATAATCCCAAGAGCTGATTGGATGGAGAGGTGCTACAGAGGAATGTAGATGGTATTTTGATCCTGGGGTGACATACCAAAGTAGCTCTCAGAAGCAAAACACTGGGACATTTTTGCAGGAACATGCCTGTCTACCTGTCAGGAAAGAGGGCAAAGAAAGTTGAGGAAGGGGTTTATGGTTCATGTGCAGTTGTTGTTGAGCTATAAAGTAGGTCATGTTATTGTCAAGTGCCCTCTTGGGATGTGGCCAGACTTGAACTTAGGGTCTTAAATATCCTAAAGGGCTTAAAGAACTTAAAGTTGACCTTAAAGAGTGAATTAACCGCAGTTTTAAAGTGTATACAGTGCTGATTAATTTCTGCTCACTTTAAATCAAGCGAGTTTATAGTATAAATAACCTTATCTAAATACACTATAATTCAAAAGTTTGGGGTTAGTAAGATTTTTAAAAAATAAATTATTACTTTTATTAGCCAGGCTGCATTAAATTGATCGAAAGTGACAAAAATATATATTTATAATGTTAAAAAATATTCTATTTCAAATAAATGATTAAATTATGTTTTATTACATTGTTTTTAATGATTTTAAATTGCAATATTATTATAATATTTATATAATACCTACCGGTATTTTTGATTAAATAATTGCAGCCTTGGTAAGCAAAAGATGCTTCGTTCAAAAAAAAAAAAAAAACTTACCGACCTTAAAATCAGTGAACTTAAACAGGCCTAAAAAGTTGTACATATTCCCCAATCCTTGTGTGTTTGCTTATTAAATGTTTTATCACAGCTATGTAGGGCAGTGCTAAAAAATAATCAAATAAAAAGCCATTGGAGTGTATAATGTATATGGAGTGTATAAACGTACGAGCATATCTGTACTGCTAACATGTGACTAACATGGCAAACAATAGTATAAAAGCATGGTTTTAGGTGCACTCTCATTGGACCCTGGCGTGTGGATTGGAAATGAGGGCGTTTGAACAGCAATGACCTCATTGAGGAAGTCAGTTTTGTATCGGAGGAAACGGGAACAGCGTGAGGCGGTATGGTCAGATGTTCCTCTCAGGCAGAGCAGGAATGGCACATGCAATTCCTGCTTTCAGGTCTGAAGAACCCAAAAAAAGTATGTGGGCACTTAAGACAAAAAAGGGCTTACATTATGAAAATTGAGTCAAACTGTCCTCACTAAAAATCAAATTGGAACCAGTTCTGCAGTCCAGTAGCATTTGGCATTTGCACCCACATGGTTTGATATTATGTTTCTAATGCAATGAAATTATTACAGTTTAACTGTGTCTTAAGTGTCCAAATACTTCTCGCTACATGTATACGTATGTGAGCAGGGTTAGCAGAAATGTACATAAGCCCTTCTCTATGGTAACCGCAAATCTGGGATGGCAGCACCAAAGCAAAGGCCATTTCTTACTATTGGCATGGTATGCCAAACACTCCCAGTGACTCGTGGGAAATAATAGGCATGGAACATTCCTTGCTTTTACTCCCACTCTGTTTTTTGCTCCTTTGGAATCGTTTTCACACACATTCCAACCTATGTTACGTGTGGCTGCTGGATTAGATAGTGAGTATATTCACTCTGATGTTTATGGCCCTCAGAGGCTGTTTGTGAGTGTCTTTGCAGTACCTATCTTGTTACTGGAGTGCCATTAAACATAATAGCTTTTTTTCTTATCTGGATTCACTCAATGGTGTTCAAGTTAGAATGGAGAGATAACCAGCAATTGTTTGCTAATGTTGGCTTTACATGATCTAAACCATCTTGTTGAAGTAAATATTAAAGTATAATTTTCTATACATCATAATACATCATACAGACATAGTGGAAGGACAATTGATTAGAATTTATTAGAGTTATTTTAAGGGGTTAGTTAACCCTAAAATTGCATTCTTGTCAATATTTACTTTACCTTCATGCTTTTCCATACTCATATAGTATTCATTCTGGAACACAAAAGAAGGAATTCAATGTTCTTGCTGCTCTTTTCCAAACAATGAAAGCTGAAGATTGACAGGTACTGTTTGGCGCTAAACAATACAAAAAAAGTACAATATAAAATACAATTAAAAAATGTATCAATATTATAAAAGTACTCATGCACTGTGCTGCAGGTGTTGTGAATCCACAAATCTAAATTTATCTCATTATTTACAGAAAAATATTTTCCTCCACCAGAGCAATAATAAAATCTATTCACATACTGCATTGGTTAACACATTTATAATTTTACAAAAGATTTCCACTTCCAATAAATGCTTTTTCATTCTTTCTTGTTAAAGAATCCTGAAATTGTAGCACAGTTTCCACAAAAATATTTTGAAGAACATCAAATTTAAAACACTGATTATATTATGAAATTTCTTGAGTGCCAAATCAGCATATTAGAATGATTCTGAAGGATCGTGTGATACTGAATACTAGAGTAATGGCTGCTAAAAAAAACATATTTGCTATCAGAGAAATAAATTACATATTTCATAATTTTACTGCTTTTACTGTATTTTTGATTAAATAAATGCATACTTGGTAAGCATAAGAGACTTCTTTCAAAAACATTATAAAATCTTACCAGCTAAATTTGTATTTGTGTTCCACTTAAGAAACAGTGAATATTATGAGTGCATAAAAATGTAAAAAAAGAAATTGGTTAACCATTTAGGTTAAGTACACCTCATATTTCCTGAGGAGCTAAGTCTATAAAGGTCTGTAAAGCCCTTTGATGATTATACAACAAGTATGTATATGTTTAAACATATTGTTCTTCTTGTGTGGTACAGGATACAGAGCCAAACTGCCCAGCGAGTGTCCTCGATCTGGAGTCAGATCAGAGCCTGGGTTCTCCTAAGGTTAGTGGACCATTTGTTTTTCTGGGGCCCGTTCTTCGTACGTCGCTAACTCAGTTAGATGGATTTGATGGTTGACCATTTTGCTTGATCTTGGATTGTTTGGTTCTTCGAAGCTCATCCCGGAGTTGCTTTCAAAGCAACAGGTCCGTGAGCTTAAACCTGCTCGGGAGCAGGCTTATTTCATGTAAACAGTCTTTTAAGTAGAATTGATACTTAAAATATATATCCCAGCCACTGCTACTTTATTATAAGCGTACCCTACTGATCCAGGGACAGAAATTTAAAATAATAATGATTAAAAGTTGAAATTGAAAAATAATATAATGTTGTGTAGTCTATAATACTGTAGACACGGCCAGTTTAATTCACTGAAATATTTATTCATGATAAAATAATTACTTCATAATTGTATTCGAGTCTTAAGACACATGTAGTTTATCTGAGCCGTGCATTAATTTGGGTGGTGACAGCTATTATGGGAGTGTCTTCATGGAGCGCAGGAGATGCAGATAGCTTGATCTTGACCCTTAAGAAACTTTAGTTAATGCTGTCACGTAACACATCTGTTTCAAAGATAAAATTAAAGGAATTGCTAATTGCAACATTGAAATAAAAATGTAAAGCCTGTACAGATAGTAGAAATCGTAAATATATATAATTGGGAATCATGTAAAAAATGAAACGGTGCACATTTCATTTATCTGTTATAACATTTATGCAGTTTTGTTCTCTTGGCTGTTTCCTTATAAAAGTTTGTCAAGTTTTTGTCAGGTGTCTTTTTTAATTATATGATGTCATTACATTGCTGTCTTGCCTCCAGCCAATCGCTGCATTGCTGATCATAGTTTTGAGTATCGCTACATCTGACCCTTTTCGGGGAACACGAGAATGCGCAGTAATCTTAGACAACTTAATCCAGATATTTTCATCTAATACGCCAATTTGTTTGAAGAACCAAATTAGCCAGAGATCAGTTATCACGATTAGAAGATCTGGCATCTTTCAAATCATCTCAGATGTATTAAGCGAGGTACAAAGAACGGACACCTGTTCTTTGAGGTAGGAACTGTTAATGAGCTGTAATGCACTGTTTTAGAATCCACCACTGGACCTGATTGACACAGGAAAAGGACTGAAGGTACAAACCGCGACCCCTCACCTGGTCAGCCTGGGCAGCGGAAGACTCAGTGTAGCCATAACTCTACTACCTCTAAAGGAGGGTATGTGCTTTTTTTTCTCTCTGTTTTTCTCCCTCACACACAAATCCAAATAACCATGAACAATAGCCTGCAAAGAATAGATTTGTAAATAAGCCCCTCTATCTACAGTATGTGTGCCTTCATGAAACAGTGGATGCATGTGGCTTTTATTTTTAGTGCACTTATCATGGAGGAAGAGGGCAGAAGGATGGGATGTAAAGCCGGAACCCAGTGCATCTTATTTAATGTTTACCTTAAATAAGCAGTAAGATTGACCCACCTGTCTCTGATTACACACAGGTGTCAGACTTGCTCTAACACCACGTCTGCGCATATGGCCCTTGCTCATTCCTCGCTCCTCTTATCACGGTCACCATGGTAAATGCTGGAATGCAATCTGAGAAAGGCTGCACACTTCATTTCCTGCACCAATCAGAATAGAGACAGGACAAAGAGTTAAGCTGACTTCCTCCTAGTGGGACGGAGTAATAAAGTCACAAATATTACAGTACCACCATAGTGCCAAACACACACAAAGACTTGCTATTTCGTGGCAGTCTAATTATATTTTGATATAAAAAGAGCAAATATTTGACCATATCCGTTAGTAATAGACTGTGAGGTATTGAAGTAAAGCTGTAAGGGGGTGATTTGCGTCACTGGTTGAGTGTGTGAGCCAGCAGAGGTCAGAGAAGAGTGGAAATGTAAAACAGAAACACACACACCATTCCTTGGAACAGTTCATCTCCATGCCAGGAACAAGTCTCCAAACAGTGACTAAAATAGTCACAAATTAAGAAAAAAACAAGCAAACAATTAAATCATTTTGTCAATCCAGATGACTTTGGATGCATTTTTGTCAAATGTCAAGAGTGCAAACAAGGGCTTCCTGCATTCAACAAACACACAAGCGGAAGCCGTATTCACGAACAAATGACTCCTATGAACTGACTCTTTTGAATCAGTCACAAAAAAAAAAAAATAAATAAAAAATAACAAAATGGTTTCAAACTCATAGGTTAAAATCATTCAGAAGTGTTACTTCACAAGTAACAAATAATTCACAAGTGTCTCCCTAACTGAGTCATTTTATAGTTATGTAAATGCAAACAGCCAAGACTGATTCAAAATGAACTGTTACTGTGATAGATTTGAGTCCATTTACTGACTGCTTGTTCATATGACACCATGTAATGAAAAATACATATTCACAACACAGTTTTATTGAAATTAAGAATAATTTTATTATTATATTATTAGAAATTAATGTAAAAAAATGTATTGAAACTAAATAGTATTGGTTATTGTTTAGTATATTGATGTGACAACTTTTTTGTAAGACTGAGTGCCGTGTTTAAACAAGTTTTTTTTTTTTCAAACTAAATTTATACCAAATATACCCCAAATAAACCCTTAGAATATTTTTCCTTAATAATATTTAGTCTGGTGCCCTAGCCACGGTTTACCTTAACATTGCTTGTAAATCACTGACAACTCTAAAAGCCTGAGAATTTGGTGAGAATTTTTTGGCACTGAAGTTCAAACCTGTCGGTTGAACTAACAGCAGCACAATATGCAGGATTTATGGATGAACTGATGAAATATAGATTACCACAATGCAGACATATGCATTTACAATCTTACATTTCTTGCAGTCAACATTAATTTAAATTAAACTCACAGTGGCACTAAAAGCTTGCACTTACAGTTACAAACTGAATTGCTTTTTATTTCCAGGAGTAACACGCATAGGCCGTGACGATGCCCCTGTACCTCAGGACATCACAATTGAGGGTCCCGGCATTGAAGCAGAACACTGCAGGATTGAGAACAGAGGAGGGGTCGTCACTCTTGACCCATGTGGACACCTGTGTTCACTCGACGGAGTTCCCGTTACCAGACCCACACAACTCACGCAAGGTCGGTTACCAATATGAGAGCGCTTCAGTGAAAATGCATTTACAGCATGCATGTTTTTGTTTGTTTACTTTGGAAAACACAGTGTCTGAGTAAATGAAAAGGGGAAGAGGTTTATGACCTGGGAATGAAGTGCGTTATGTATTGGAAATGCATAATGTGTCTTTCCAGCAGGGTCTTGGTTCTGGACGTCACACAGAGTTTAATTGGTGTGGTTTTGGATCTTTTCTTAATGCGACGCTGTGACTCAGAGCTTCCAGAAGTGTTAGAGTGAGCTACCAAGCTCAGCTTTTCTTCCCCAAAGTAGTATTTTCCCATAATTCGTGCATTCTTTAGCCTCACCGAGTTCCTCAACAAACGAGCCATCATTCTCTATGCTTATTTTCTTTCGCATCTCAGTGAGAGCGAGTCAGATAAACATTTAGCAGACTTATTCTGACACTTTTCAGTCATGAAGTGCAAATATTGACAGGGTTGCGAAACGTGTCCTCCGCTTCTGCCTTTGTTTCTGTGGGAGGGACTATCAACAGGCATGACTGTGATGCAAATGAAGACAAATTTCTTTCTGTTTCTGAATGCTTTTAGAAAACTACAGAGGGACCAGTTTTGAAAGAACTAATTTTATACATCTGTATTGCAAAAAGAAGCCACATGCTAGTTATTAAAGGATACCCTGTCAATGAGAAATAGAGGCATATTTGAGGCTAACCTCCCCTGACTCTAAATGCTTTGAGTCAATTAGATTAAAACAGAGCGCACGTGAGCTACAGGGCTGGTAATAATCAGCAGAGCTCAGTTAGAGGTCTGTTCCACCTCCTCCACTCACTGTGATACAGCAAATGCCATCACTTCGCCCCAGGCAATGACAAAACTTAATTTGTTTGGCAAATTCTTTGATTTGTGTCAGACTCAATCTATTATTAGACTGTTCCAGACTATGTGAATCTGTTGGGTAGTTATCTAATCCTGACTGAGGTGTCTGGTATGTAAACAGCAGAAATCCTACTATTGAAAACAGATTTTCGCTGTTACTGAAATATATTTATAAGAATACTGAAATATATATGTGTGTGTGTGTGTTTTTATATTTCTACAGTGAATTTTTTAAATATTTATCTTGTATTCTAATAGTTTTTGTTAATAATTCAACACATTTATATCAGAAACAATATATATTATCTTACACTTTTTTTATACACAAGTATAAGTGGGTCCATACTTGCAAATAGATGCTTTAACATTTTAGAAGAGGGTCCATTTTATAATATTTTAAACACGTTATTTTATACATACTACTTTTTTTTATGTACTATTGACTTTTGAGCCAGAATGAAATCAGATTTCTCATTGTGTTGTGGAGAGGTCAGAAAACTGAACAAGATTATGCTCAGTCTTGTGCAAGAGGAAAAATTGATTTCAGTCAGAGTTGCACAAATTATTACTCAACTGGCAAATCCTGCAGAGGGCTACAAAGATCTTGGAAAAAAATGCAAACTTGGTTTATTCTATGATCTTCATTTTGTTTCTTCTCCTCAAGTTGTTCATGGGGTTTCACTCAGGTAACTTTATCTCTGAGAAGGTAGACAAAGAAAATAGAGGGGGTGGGGTTAATTCGCCCCTTTCACTTACTTTTAAAGTGTTTGCTTTAACAAACAGGGTAAATATTAAGATTACCAGTGTTCATAGTAACACGTTATTGAAAATAAAAGCTTTGACTTACTTTCAACAACGAGTTACAGCTTGGTAACAGCTGGACTTCCCTCCCATGTTGTAGCTACTTGAGTTTGTAAAGATCACCACCCCTTTAGGTTGGGTTTGGAGCGTTTGCGTTATTCTCATTGACTTCAGGAGAGGAGGAACGTGAAGCGCGAGCGTTTATCATACAGTGAAACGCACGCACGCGGGTCATAGCTTTCGGCTTCAAACACTAATTGACTGCAGAGATCCGCTGATGCTTTGAGATACTCGCTCAATGAGACTTCTTAAAAGGTTTGTTTTCCTTTCTTATTTATCGTTTTCCTCAGCAAATTGATTAGATATGTGGTTTAGACTTTTACATTGAATCCACGCGTCGTTCATTACAGAAATGTTATTATTGTAGCACATCATACTTAATAATAAACAATAAAACTTTATTTTTGAACCTGCTTGAGTGAGCCGACTAGTTTTTATCTGTCTTTTTTCTTAATTTCATAATTTTAAAATTAAATGTAAATGTTTAACCTGGTAATTGATTGTCTTGCGTGACGTCATATAAGGCTAAAGGGAAACCACTTTTTGCGCTGTCTAAACTTTTATACAATATTCCCATATTTGTCTGTTACAAATTACAAGTCGTATAGAAATCCACAGTTTATCTTTTTATGTAAATGACTGTCAAGTACAAAAACTGCTGTTGCTACAACTTACTACACTGTTAGTTCAGGGTGGGCTGTAACAATAATATAATAAAATAAAATAAAAACTATTTTAAACTATTATAAAATGTTTTTTGGCTTATTTAGATTTTTGTGGTAATCTAATTTTTAATTTCAAATGATAAACATTATTTCACAATAATTAAGTTGGCTTTAATGCATGCATATATTATAATTAACTTTCCTCAGATTGTTTTAGAGTATCATATGGTTGATTATGTGATTGTTGTTTTCTCTTAGTGTTTGCACGTCAGCATGTTTCCTGAGCAAAAGATGATGGTTTTCTTCTTAATTATCAAATAACATTTACCTAATATCCCTGCTATGATCTTAAATGTTTCCCCCTCTAATTTATAGCGCTAAACAGATAAATTAAATGTTTTATATGTACCAGAAGATTGTTTCCTTGTGGTGCTGCTAATCCAATAATTTGAGCATGGAACTGTTCATAAAGTAGCATGCACATTTAATTATGTGATCAAAGGACTCTCATTTTTAATCCAAGCCTGACTTTAGAAGAGAGAGTTTATAAGATGCAGCAGCTGTGTTTGTGGATTCATTTGTGGGGCAGGAAAAGACTTGCAATAAACTACAAGTGCAAACTCTTTTTATGAAAGTCTTGGAAACTTTTTTATGAACCTACACAAATGTATTCTGCATGGAAGTACATGAAACAGAATTGGAATACAGTCACCTTAGGTGCCAAAAAATTTAGATGTGTACATCTTTGTTCTTTTGAAAGTGTATTTATTTAGCCTTAGGAGTACAGCTGTGTAGACTAAACACTTACGAGCGTGTGCACACGTGTGCCTGTTTATGTTTCTGTTTCGTGAGTGTTTCTCTGGACGTGTAATGCCTATGCAAGTGTGTTGACTGACTCAGGGTTTTATTTTCCTGCACATTGTGTCCATCTGGTGTTATGAAATCAGCGCATGATCCCACAGCTCAAGCTGTATTTGTCTGTTCCTTGATGCATTAAAGGGAAGTCCAGAGAAAGCTTTGAAGAAATGTTCTGCCAGTGTACCAAAGCCGGGAATGTGTGAGACAGATTTAGGAGACAGAGTGTCAAGGGTTTGGCATGTTAATGACACACACGATTGGACGTTCAGTGAGCTCTTCATCTTTGTAGCATGTGGTTCCATCAGTGATTAAAACGTGCTGGAAAAACATATTCACTGGTAAGAAAATCTACCTAATGTAACAAGTCTTTTCAGCTCATTTTTTTTTTAAATCTTGTCTTGTTTAACTAAAAAAATAGGCTGAAGTTGGTTAAATAATTTAAATGAGTTTCTTTCATTAGGCTTTTGTAAAGCTGCTCATGCATTGAAAACCAGTGATAATTTACAGACAGTTCCCATTCAGAATTCTTGTTTTGATGGAACTGTTTTCGCTCACCAGCTCCTCACAATGAAAAGACCACTGAGGCAAATATTTTGGGGTTTCACTGAGGAGGAAAAAGAGGTCCTACATATTTTCCATGAGCTGTTATTCCGCTTTCTATTACTTTTTTCCGGGCTTGCATCCATCTGCCGTTCTGTGGTCTCTGATTTCATATTAGTGCAAAGAGCAGAACCAGACCCTCAGGATGTAGTACTCTGCTAAGAGACAATAAGGAAAAACTGATGAATAAATCAGTTTTTATGGTGAAACAAGCTTTTCTTATTCAGAATTTGCAACCTTGCTGACTGACAACCACAGTAATTGAATTATGAGGTTGAAAGATTCATCTGGGTTCAGTGTTGTTTAGAAGATTTCAGCGTTATTTCACATTTTCAATGAACTACGGACTTGAGTGATGTGAACACTAATCTGGTCTTTCTCAGATTGATCCATGTGTGTGTTTATTTTCCTCTCTCTGCAGGTTACACACTCTGTCTGGGTAAATCCTATATCTTTCGCTTTAACCATCCCGAGGAGGCCAAGCGTATGAAAAGCATGCTGCCTCAGAAGAGTCCCATCTCTCCGCTCGTCTACAGCACAGGTAACCTTTTCTCCTTAACATCACTATCATATTCCCTTTATTGTCTTCATCTTTCTTATTTAACTATCTATCTTATGCACCCAAACCCCCTCAGGAACTGAAACCAGTAATCTTTTGTACACACATATGGCCTGTATCCTATATCACAACATGCCAGCTCAACATCCATGGAGGATCGTGTGTGTGTGTGTGTGTGTAATACATGGTTTCAGTTATCTGTTACAGCTCTTTTGCAGTCTGAAATAGGATCCTCTAAACCTTTGATGTAGCAGAATTCTTTTAAGAGTGCTAGATGTCTACTTTACAGACAAGGCATCTTTACACAGCCAATTAAGTCTGATTAAATCTCTGCTTCAATTCTGTATAAAAATGGCACTTAAAAGCCATTATAAAATATGGCACCTCTGACCCACCTCAGCCTATAGTATCAGATTAAAAAAATATTTTTATATTTAAATGATTTTTTTCTCTCTCTCACATTATGTACATTATTTTTTGGAGCAAATGCCTTTATGCTATGTAAATGCATTTTCATATTTTTATCTGTAACTTCATATTTATTGTTTCTGTATTGAAAAATTTATATTCAAAACATTTTCACAACTATATCTCTGAAATATTTTTGTGTAAATGCATTTATGCCTTGTAGGTGCATTTATATATTTTATTTATAATTATATAGTTTCCTTTTGCTAAATTCATAAAATAAAAATAGATTTATGCCTCCTCTGTGCAGCATTAAACTGTAAAGGTTTATTTTTATTCACATTTTTATGGTATGCAGCTTCAGTGCCACAAATGAAGCAATATGAAGATGGCATTAATGAATAAAGTTTTATTAGATTTTTTTATTGTTTATTAAGTGAATTACAATTGCTGGACTAACAACAACTCAAACCCTAAAAAAAATAAAAATAATTACTGTATATATCTGTATGAATGACTTTTACTGTTGAGTACATCCCCAAGGGTAGTTTTGCCAGAGTATATCTAAGCAAATCCACACACACTCAGGGAGCCAGTCTGTCTCATGGAATGTGTGATCTGTACACAGATGTGGTTTGGATTCTCCCCGTTGATTGATTAAACATTTTGAGTGAGGTGTAGAGAGTGACATAAATCATTGCCACCACCTCTCAGTCTTTCCCTCACTCACACTGTGTTGCTAGACAGCAGGAATGAATCTTCAGATAAACAAATGTGCACCCACTCACTCAAAGTGCATCGTACATAGCAAACCTGGGAAAAACACACACTCTGGGCCTCACTGTGCTTTGCATAGACCCTTTTAGAGCTGACATCACAGTTACGTCACAGCACTAGCTGGAGGCAAAACAAAGGGAAAACTGGAGGCGGCCAATTCAAACCAGCGCAGATTCTGCTACATAAGGAGCTTAACCTATCATCTTGTTGTGATGTTGGGTGTCAGAATCGGTGTAGTAGAGCAGGGTTCCTCAATAGGCGGCCCGAGAGAAAATTGTTTGGCCCACGCTCATTTCAAATAATGTGTCATGAAAATTCAAATGCAGCATCAGAAGGCGACATTAACTTACGTCGTGTCTACACCGGACGTGAGCAGCGCGGTGCGACGCAACAAAATAAAACCGATATTGCGACAAATCCTCGACAGTAAATTGCTGACTCGTTCTATTTATAACGTACTGACACAAAGTTAAAAAGATTTGCAATGCTTTGTCGTGTCCAGTGTACATACTATGTGACAGCAAAACATGGCTAGTGTGAAGTAAAGAGAAGTGGACACAGAAAATAGGTGATTCAAATGTGAATGGACTGAACAGTTTTGAGTGAGTAAAACCATCTTTGTAATGGATGTTGGTTCGCAGTGAGTTCACAGTTTTAACGTAGCCTAAGTTTGCTTTAATTTATTTTCGCGGGTGATTTGGACAAAAACTACATCTTCATGACTAGATAGACATGGTGAGTTTGTCTTAACTATACAAGTTAGATGTGAGTCACTCAACCGGAGGGATTCCTGTCAGATCGTCCATCCTTTGAGTAAAAGCGTGTACAGGTCGGCCAATCTGGTTTCGTCCGTTAAAGTTAACCTTTTCAAATAACAATCGCGGTCCCGGACAGTGAGTGACCTACATATGCAGGTAAAATCGGAATTTCTCCAGTTATTATTGAAAAAAACAAGCTAACAAACTTCATACAATTACAGATAACAACAATTAAATTATTGATAGCTAGCATTAGAGAAGCAGTCATATATAATATGGCAAGCCGTTTTGACTTTTATTCCTTCACATGATATGAATTCTTGATTAACTAGTATTGATACAATTTTTACTAGTTAAAATGTTAATTCTTGATATCAACAATTCAATTTTCACTAGTTAAAATGCTAATTCTTGATATCAAGAATTAAATTGTTGATATCAATAATTAAATTGTTGTTATCTGTAATTGTATTTTCACTAGTTAAATGTCACCATAGGCTGCCATTCAAAATCAATTGTTGATATCAAGAATTAATTTCTTACTAAGAATTACTGTTGAAATTCCAATTTCATATCAGAAATACAATTCTTACTAGTAAAAATGTTTATTCTTGATATCAAGAACTAAATTGTTGATATCAACAATTTAATTGTCACTAGTGACCATGTTAATTTCTGATATCAAGAATTAAATTGTTGATATCAAGATTTAAATTGTTGATATCAGAAATTACCCTCCCAATTGTTGATTTCAGAAATATATTTTCAGATATCAGAAATGAACATTGTCACTAGTGACAATTAAATTGTTGATATCAAGAATTAAATTGTTGATATCAAGAATAGACATTTTTACTAGTAAGAGTTGTATTTCTGATATGAAATTGGAATTTCATCTAGTAAAAAATGAATTCTTGATATCAAAAATTGATTTTGAATGGCAGCCTATGGTGACATTAAACTAGTGAAAATACAATTACAGATTACAACAATTTAATTATTGATATCAAGAATTAGCATTTTAACTAGTGAAAATGTAATTGTTGATATCAAGAATTCATATCATGTAAAGGAATAAAAGTCAAAACGGCTTGCCATACAGTCAGGGGAATCTTTCTGCCTCCAGCTAAGCTCCGCCCACAGAAAAACGTCACAATGTTTACTAACAGAAAAAGGGTCTATACCGATATAAGTTCAACTTTAACCCTTACGTTGCTGTCTAGTTTGTTTATAAGGGTGATGGCCTTTCCAGTGTGGTATATACACCAGCATGCATCGGTTTCTTTCAGTAGCCATAAAAGCAAAGTTTGTCACTAAATGGTTTGCCAGAACCTCCCCATGTATGGTTAAAATTTGTGTGATCTTGCATGCCTTTCATCCCACCCTGTCATCATTGTGATATAGCTTTCAGTTTCCGCTCTATTTCCTTCGTTACCTTTATGTGAGAGATTCTTCCATGATTTAAGTTCTGCTCCAGCCTAATGTTCGCACACATGCACCTTAAAGAGATAAAGGGATTTTTCTTGGCATGTGCAGGTTTATGTGTTTTATGAGCATTCACGTCAGTCATCTGAAGCGGGATTTCTTTGATCTTCGCTGTCTTGGCACGTGGCGGAGTGAAGCATACATCTCATCCAAAAAGCAGATGAGAAAAGTGTGTCTGAGAGGAGGGGAGACAGAAGAGCAGACATAGAGGCCAAATTAAACTTTTGTCCAATCTCTTCCTACTCTGGATCACCTACAGTTATTTTAAAAGTTAAAGAAATTAAGTTAAAGAAGTTTTTTGTGTCTTTGTACTCCTTGTTTGCCTCACTTTGCAATGTTTTGTGTAGAGTAGACTTTGTTCAGTTTCTGTTTCTAGCACATTGTGGACTTTGGTCAGTTTCTGTTTTTAGAAAATGTCTTAACTGACTAGGGTTGTGTTAGTTTAAGCTGTAACGGCACATTGAATACTTGGACAGCAAGATAGACAGGCCTAATTTATTGGCCCCTGAGGGGAAACTGATGATCTTTTGGTTCCAGGTCGTTGCAGGTCAAACGAGTTTCAGGTACAGCAGTCTGAGCTCCTCATACTCCTGCAAACAATTAAAGCAATTCCAGGAGTTAACAAGAACCAAGCAGACAGTTATATAACTCCTCGTAACCACTTTCTCATGCTTGTAATAGTCTGACCTTTTTAAAAACAAAGCTGCTCGTAATAATCACTCATTTATTCTTCTGAAGAAACTTTCTTGTTTATTTTTAGATTATCTGAAGTTCAGCAGCGACTTCAGTCATTGTCTGGGTGGCTCTGGCTCTAGAGGGATGCGCTCCGTCTCTGAACTGCGGGATTTGATGGACACTTTACAAAAAAAGAAGCAGGCGTTGGAGAACAGTTTGCGAGCCAATGGGGACTCAAGCCCCTCCTACTTTAGCATGACGCAGTCTCCTCCCACCACACCTAATCTGCTGTCACCCATCACCACGTCCTCCCCAATATCCTATCAAGAACAAAGCCGCCGATTGTACAGCTCCGAAAGGCCACCACTTGCGGCCAAAGTGCCAGCGCATTCGTCCAGCAGCATGCCTCCATCTCCTCGCCGTTCCGACCCTCGAGAGCGTGATGCATCACTTCCTTATTCTCGACCCATGACCCGGAACCAATCTCAGGATAGTCTCCTCCTCAATACATCAGACAGTCGTCGTGCTGGGACTTCAGCTTCAGCCCTCTCAATGTGGAACAGTTCATCCACCGGTGTGACCGATTCCCTCCCGCCAACGCCAGTGGGCGGGAGTGGTGCAGCCAGCATGCCTTCTAGTCCTCGTCTGTCTCGTAGATTCCACACCCCAGATGCAGGCCATAATGGAGGACTCGAACCCACTCCACGGCAACGAAAGTACTCTGCTGGGTCACTTACAGGCATGAGCTCACACAGTCGCTCCCTACCACGTCTCTATCGACCTGCCGACACTCATCTCACTCTCCCGCCAAGCTATCGGTCTCCTGATGGTCAGCTTTCTCGCCCAGCTGGCTCCATCCACCAGAATGGTCATTCTGAAGTAGTCTCCATCTCGCTGTCCAATAAACCAATAAACAAACACACCGTAGCCCCGCCAGATGTCACCATGACATCGGGAGAAGCCACCAGCCCCCGCCAGGCTAAGAAGGTGAGTTTGACATCCACCAGCTGCTGCTCGGAACTGGACAGGCAAGCCATGCGTGGTCCCTCACCTGCTCTAGAGATTGGTCTCGGGGAGAGAAGGCAGTCGTTCGGAAAGGCAGGCCTGGGTCCGCCGAGTGGCTTCAGGGAGAGAAAGGGCAGCATCAGCTCTCTCCGTGGAAAGGAGGAGCTTCAAGACTACCATCAGAGACAGAGGGATGAAAGACTGCGGGAACAGGAAGTGGAGAGACTGGTGAGAGACTTTTCACATAAAAGGATAGTTCACCCAGAAATGAAAATTCTGTCATTAATTACTCACCCTCATGACGTTCCAAACCTGTGAGACCTTCGTTCATCTTCAAAACACAAATTAAGATATTTTTAATGAAATCCAAGAGCGTTCTGACCCTGCATAGACAGCAAGGGAGCTACCTCGTTCAAGGCCCAGAAAGGTAGTAGGACATTGTTAAAATAGTCCATGTAACATCAGTGGTTCAACCTTAATTTTATGAAGCTACTTTTTGTGCGCAAAGAAAACTAAAATATCAACTTTATTCAATGATTTTATTCCATTCGTATTCTCGTGAATCATGGTGGACTGACCCAGAAGAGAAAAAATAATTTAATAAAGTTGTTTTTTTAGTTTTCTTAGCGCAAAAAAATTATTGTCGAAGCTTCATAAAATTAGGGTTAAACCACTGATGTCACATGGACTATTTACTGTATAACTTACTACGTTTCTGGGCCTTGAATGTGGTAATTCCATTGCTGTCTATGCAGGAAGCTCAGAAAACTTTCGGATTTCATCAAAAAATCTTGTGTCTGAGGGTCTGACGGGATTGGAACGACATGAGGGTAAGTAATTAATAACAGAATTGTCATTTTTAGGTCAACTATCTCTTTAATGTTGTTGATGTATTGCTTTAAAGTCAGCATGAAAATGTAATTAAGTAGTGGCTGTCATATCTTTCATAATCGAATCAATTCCTAACAACTCAGATACCACCCAACTTTTTTCACATCAAATCTCCAAGTTAACTCACAAATGTCACATTTGATAAGTAAAATGGGTTTTAAATTCTGTTTCATGTTTAACGCAAAATATGCATATCATTATAGAAGTACTCAAACAGCTGCATGTCCAATCATCGGTTTCATTTTTATTATAATTATAATTTAGAAGCATATCATTCTTCTTAAGACCTCAATATAAAGATCAAATGGCTTTGAAGACTGATTTTATCTAGAATATATAACATTCCTATAACAACCCTGTTTTCTTTTCTCATTGTGAAGGGGGTCTCACATTAAAAGCTGATATCTCAACTTTGAAAAATTTCTTTGCAATATGGGATGTTGTGGGAGCTCAGATATGGAGGACCCCACCTGCAGCCTAATTAATCTTCTTGCCAAACTTGCCCTCTGGCATTCCTCTCGGTTATAACAAACACACCATGTGCAGGAAGGCCCCTCTGGTTCTCTGTAGTGGATGCGGTGGAAGACTCAAGCAGAGGTGTGGCTGCATAAACCTCTTATTAATAGACAGCTCGACAGCCCAGAACCACATCCACATTCATTGAATCCGGCCTCTCGAATACACTCTCTCTGGGAGGCCGCCCACAGCTGCAGATGATCCTGGCAAATTGCCCATGCTAACATGCCCCATTCTTGCTTCTCAGCTGTTCTCAATGGGGTTCAAATGAAAAGCAACAGAGTTTTTGTACACTGTGGTTAAGGGAGGCCACCTGTGGCACTGCCCTGCTGGGCAGAGGCCAAACCATCATCGTAGGCCGCCCACTCATTAGTTAGCACCACAACTACAGGCTGGTGATCTTTACAAGGCCAGAACTGAGTGAAAACAAGGACGCTACAGGTGGAGAATCGAAACAACACATGGACTTTCACACGGTTTCTTTGAAAAACATACTCTCTCAGAGGAATGTAATATTACAGACTTTAGCCATGGTTGTACATGTCCAAAAACACAGTCATTTTATGATGGCACAGTTGCATAGCATGTGCTGTTTTGTTTTTTCTGTTTCAGAGCCCAATGAGGTCCAAAATATTGGGAGAAAACTATCCAATAGCATTTCCAAATGACAGCAGCATTGGAAAAATCAATGTAAAAAAGTTAATGAGATCTATGTATATATTTACTGGTAATCGTATCGCTCACAAAGATATGAATGGCTTTGCCAAAGACTCTGTATGGTTGTCAGTGGACAGAGATGCTTTTTGTCTGCTTTTTTCCCCATGCAAGATCCTGTTCCAGTTCCCAATTAAATTTGCACACTGCAAAAAATGATTTTTTTTTTCTTGTTTCCAGCCAAAATATCTAAAAATTCTTAAATCAAGATTTTCTAGACAAGTAAAAATTATTGTCTTGTTTTCAGAAAAAAAAAAGTCAAAGTTTTTGCTTAGAACAAGCAAAATAATCTGCCAATGGGTTAAGTAAAATAATCTTATTTCAACAGAAAACAAGATTATTTCGTTTACCCCATTGCCAGATTATTTTATTATGCTTGTTTCAAGCAAAAACTCACTTAATTTTGACTTGTTTTTTCTGAAAACAAGACAATAACTTTTAAATCCTTCTTGATTTAAGAATTTTTAGATATTTTGGCTGGAAACAAGACAAAAATCTTAGTAAGAAAAGCATTTTTTGCAGTGCATTTGCTTGTTCTAGCTAGAACTTTTCATTACCTGTTAGAGCTATGCCAATCGTCTAAGTTGTTAGCTTGCTAACCAAAGGTGAAAACATAAGGATGTCAGATGTCGTGTCTTCTGTTCTAATAAAGTGTTTTTATCGTTTTAAAAGTGTTCTAACTATTGAAACATTTTTGTAAATTGAAATAAAATTCAATTATTAGATAAACTTAGTTGCTAAGGCAACATTTCCAAATGTTCAAAAAGTACAAAAATTTAACAGAAATAAAATTACATTTAAACTATTCAGAATAAGAGAAATTATAAAAATTACGCACATAACAAAATGACTAAAATTGAAAAATGACTAAAATTAATTTAAATTAAAAAAATAATAATTAGGTGTATTAATTTAATAAAAAATAATACAAATCTGAAAAATAAAAGTTAGATCAAAATGTTAATAATAACTATATTTATTTATTGATTTATTTATAACATTTTATTTGACATGGACATCACAATAACATTGGATGAACCATATGCATTTGATATAAATAGCACTGGTTATATAATGTGAAAAGTGATTTAAATAACATGTTTATTTCATTAAGAATAAATACTCTGCAAAGCAATATCCTATCATTTGACAGAACAGTTCTATCACTACTACAGAGTTTATGTAAACTGATTAGGATTATGGGAGAGGATCCCGTGAAGTTTTGCCCTTTGCTCTTGCATTGGGGCTGTTAGCGTATCATGAATAAAAGCGGAAGGATTGAATCACGCTGCTCCTATTTGTATATCCTTTCTCGTCCAGTGCCAGCAGTGTTTTTATTGGGTCTAGTTTCTCTCTCTGCCAAGTTTATCTGAGAGCGCTCTCTCTCACACATTTGCAATCTCCCTTCCCACCGACTCATCAACCTCCCATCTGAGGGTTTGTGTTTCTGACACCGGCTTGGTTCGTTCATGTCTCTATGTAATTTGTACTTGCTGTCCTAAGGAACGTAACTAAACCTGTCATCGTTTTGATGAGGGCATGATCTCTTCCTGTGAGGTGGAGGTCACCATGTGTCCTCTGACCTCTGGATTCGTTGATATGGTGAGTAGAGCATTCTGAAGAATAGGGCCATGTGAATGCATGAAAATGCTGGGCTTGTTTTGCGGACCAGGTTTCAATTTACAAGGAAATATCTTCTTTATGGATTTAATAACTGTTAGCATGCAGGGTTGTTCATTCGCAGCTATATGAACCAGTGAGATCATTTTTCTTGGCTCTGGAAATGCTCGCCTGAACTTGCTGTTTGCACATCCATATCAGTCGATAAATGCAGGGATTTTTTTCAAGCCAAGTACACTCCTTCATGAGCCAGGGTTGTTTTTAGATGTATATGCCTGGTTGTCTTCGTCTGGTCTTTCTCTGATCGCAGTTTAGGGCTGTCAAGAGTGCTTTTGGAATCCAAGATGTTTGTATATTGGACCTTTTTGGAGAAATAGCAGTAATGTTCTTCTTTAAGCTACCCATGGGCTATTAGTGTAAAATATCTGCACTGCATTTTCTCCAAATAACAAACATGTTCAGAACTACTGCAGGTAGATATGTTTGCATTTCAAAGGTGAGACGGGTTTCCAAATGTATCATATCCTCCAGCCGTCTGATTGTAAGTTTTGATGCTGCAAGTGTCTGAATATTCCTTTTTTTCATACTGTCTCTGTCTGATCCATAGGAACGTCAGCGTCTGGAGACTATCCTTAATCTGTGTTCCGGATTGGGCCATGCAGAGCAGGACAAAACTGGCTTGGCCGTTGCAGACTTGCAGAAGATCAACAAGGAGCTGGAGAAATTACAGTTGTCAGATGATGAGTCTACGTTCTCAGACTCTGCAAGTCTGTCAGCCAGCATTTCTGCTGAAAACGACTATGGGCTTAAAACCTGGGAGACTCAGGCCAGCGAGGAGAGACAGGTACGGCAACGCAAGAATAGTGGACATAGAGAATTCAGGGCGGAGACAACAGCTGTCCTTGGCTCCGCTCCCACCCCTTGTCCTCGGCTGACACGGATAAACAAGGTAATTGGTAAAGCTTCTCTTAAGCCACTTAAGCTACTCTTAGAAGTGTATGAATGAGAGAACTGACTTCATGCATCTAAAAATCACCATAGGACCGTTTCGTTAACAATCATTGCCTTTGCATTGCATCAAAACATTTTAATTTTCCAAATACTTTTTTGGGCTACTGATTATATTTAAGATACTGTAATATTAAATAAAAATTGCTAAAATGTACTCTACTTAAAATATTTGATTAAAAATATAAATTATATTATGCTGGAATGGTAATATACTCTTTTAAACTATTAATAAAAAATTACTTTATATAGTATTATATTATGATTTTAATAAGTTTAATTTAATAAATAGTTGTAAAATAAATAAGTGTATTATATTTTCAGGAATGCAATTTTTTCAGGAATTATAATTATTTTTAATTGAATAAATATTTAAAAAATAGTATATTGTTTCTTCCATGTTTTCATTATTATATTATATATTGTATTATATTATATTATATTATAAATGTCTGTAATAGTAATTTCTCGTTTTAAACTATTTAATTTAAAAATAATACATTTTTAAATTGAATAAATAATTTAAAGAGTATATTTCTTTGTCAGCATTTTTTATATTATAAATACATGAAATGGTAATATACTCCTTTTTAACTGTTAAATTACAATTTAATTAGGCTAATATTTTCATTTGTAAAATTCAATAAATTGTTTAAAAAGAGTATATTTCCATGTCAGCGTTTTATTATATTATAGTTTATTATAGTATATTATAATATAGTTGATTGTCTGCGCTTGTCAGATGACCTTCAGCTATTCTTTAATTGCTTTCCATTATGGCTTCATGCATGAAGTGTTTTCTGCATGCAGTGTGTTTTAATCTTATGTAACTGAATCATATGTAAAGCTAGTCCTATTCCATACTGCTAATTCCTGTGACCTTTTGGAGAGGTTATAACAGTTTCCCACCCTTCCTTGGTATGCACACAACCTCACGCACACTTTAATCCAAGAAGGAATGTGCGGGTGTCTTCCCTTCAACTCCTGTATGGGCTAATCTAATTAGTCTACTGCGCAGGAGTAGCAGTCATGCGTTGGTTCTGTTATTTATCCATCTAAAGGTATACGCAATAGAACATAAAATGGCCTTGGAAACCAGTTTATAGAAACCATAAATCTGTATTGGCCCTCTTTCTCTCTTATCGCCCCCACAGAAACAGCTGAAGCAGTTTAGAGTTGTGCCCTCCATAGAATAAACTGTGATGAGCAGATATAAACATCACTGTCCAAATATAGCAGGGTTATGCGCATTGTGTTTGGTCGATCTTTGCCTCACACAGTGGAAGAATGGCAGTCTTCTCACCCATATGTGCTGTCCTAATCATACATGCACGAACATATGGAATCTTCCAGGTCAAAGGTCAACTTTTTGCTTATAAAACTCAAAATAAGCAGATCACCTTCAACGGATATTTAAAACCTAGAAAAATAATTGGTTTAGGAAATGGAGTGTGTAACGCCGCCCCTCTGTTCCTCGAAGTTTCCGTTGAACCTATTCGTCATTGTTGTTGTTCATTCAGTGAATCCTGTTTCTCAGAGCTAAAGATCCAAGCCGCTGCCAGAAGGGGGCATGTCCATGCTATAGATGGCTTGCATTAAAGGGCTTTACACTACTTGCATTGACATCTAGGCCAGTTCTAAATGTAGCATTAGGAATCAATTCAAAACCCAGTATTAATGTACTAATAAATACCCAGTACTAATAAATTAAGCTTGGAAGGTTAAACAGTCACTAATAGCAGCTGAAAAATATGGGGTCAAAATGCACGGTAGCTCTGTATCAAAGCCTAGTGAGCTGCCCTGCTTTTTGCTGTCTACCTAGGGAGCTAACTTCTAAGTAAGCATCCTAAACAATACAAAACCTAATAAGAGACTGTTTGCTGCAATATTATTTATATACTGTTATATTATTTATTAATATTTGTAATTTTATTTTTATATTTTATATTTATTTTAAGCTTTTATGTGCTTTTTTATTATTATTATTATTATTATTGTTTATAAAAAAATATATATATATTTTTAAAGTAATTTTTAAATTATTTTAGTAAAGTTTAAGTGAAGTGATGTGTAATTGAATTTTATTTATTTGTTTATGTATTTTTTTTTTTTATTAACATTTGGAGTTTTTATTGTTACTTTAATATTAATTGTATAGTATTTATTAATATTTTAAAATTAGCTTTTATAATAAAAATTTTATTTTTTCAATTTCAATTTTAGTTTGTTTTATTAATTTTATGTGCTCCTGTCATCGTTATTTTCAAATATTTGTATTCTATTTAAATTTATTTCTATTTTATTTTAAGTAATTTTAGTGCTTCAAGTTTAAGGTATTCATCTAATATTTTTTTAAAAATTAATGTTAACTTTATTTGAATTTCTATTTGAATAATTGAAATTATTATAATTTTTTTATTTTTTTGCACCGTTTTATTAGGATAGGACAGTATTTAGATAGGAAGCAAAGTGGGAGAGAGAGGGGGCAGTGTCGTGAAAGGTCCGTGAGCCGGGACTCAAACTTGGGACGCCCAAAGCGCAACGGCATTATATGTTGGCACACTACCCACAAAGCTATTGGCACTGCCGCTGGCTCAATCATTTTGATTTTAAACTGACCTAATGTCTTTTATGTATTTCACTGTGTGGTTGCTTACATTATCGTGTCTTCAGCAGGGGCCTGAGGACGACACACAGCTGAAGCTGGACGTGAGACGTATAGAGGAGGAGAGGATCCAGGTCCTGAACAATATGGAAGAGTTAGAGCTGAAGATCAAAGACCTGGACAACCAGATGGAGGAGTCCATCAGAGAGGTACAGTAGACACATCTACAGGTCAGGGAGGAAGTGGGAGAGATGGTGGGAGTAGTGAAGGGAGAGTGTCTATGTGGGAGAGTTGTGCATGTGGCGAAGTAATCAGGAGCTGTGATGAGGACCACAGCTAGACAAGGAGGTCTGACTTGCCAAGACTAAATCTGTATTAGTTTCTCTCACTTATTTTCTCTGTTTTTCTGTTTAAACGATGCACTTCATTCCTGATTCATTTTCAATATTTTAATGCATCTCCACTGCAATACACTTTTCCTTCCTGTCATCCTGATTTCTCATATTTGTTATTTTCTTTCCATAACACTCTACTGAGGTTAGGATGACTAGGTACATTTAGAACATGAATAAAGAACATTTAAAAAATCGAAAGAATCTTATTTTCACTATAAAGAACCTTTTGTGGAATGGAAAGGTTCCGTGGAATTTAAAGGTTCTTCAAGGATCCATAGATGGCTGTAAAGAATATTTTTAAGAGTTAAGATGACATTTTTCTATCTTGCCTACTTTATGGTGTCTTGATCCTTACAAATTGCTTCTGTTCCATTGTTTTTCACTCTGTCAAGTTAGTTTTGAACATAAGAACGTATCCTATTTCTATGCCCACTTAGACACTGCAAAATTGTTCATAAAGTCCAAAGCACAAGAGAAAGCTATTGCTAAGTTGGCCTTAAAGCAGAAATTCCCATCTCTTGATTAATGTTACGTAGGTAGGTTAGTCTTGCACCAGCAGTTCCTACTAAGTCAGCTGTTCCATTAGAGCCCCCATTCAGTAAACCCAGAATGTCAGTGTTGTGCTCTAGTTTTATAAGGTTGGGCTTTTATGGGTTTAGAACGTGGGCCTCTTTTTGTTACTGTAAGTGACAGTGAACTTTAGATTGAGTAAAAAATGAAGTACGTTTGTTTAGTTGGAAGTGGAGCGTGCTCTGTTGGAAGGCGAGCAGGATTCGGAGACGGCTCAGCTACAGAAGGAGAAAGACGCTCTGGAGCAACTTAAAGAGAAGATGGCTGACATCGAGAAAAAAGTGCAGACGGAAAAATCCCAGGTATGTGCCATGATAAAGTCTGTATATCAGCAGGAGTACTTAACCGTACCTGGTGACGCTACTAACCTAACTCAAATGTGCTCTCCTAAACTGTCCGTTCTTTTGGTGTGTACAGTAGTCAGATTCATTTTTAAGGATTTAGTTCATTCATACCGTTCATATCAAAAGTGTACAATTTATTTATACTACTGTTCAAAAGTCGGGGACAGTAAGATTTTTTTTTTTTTTTCCTTTTTAAAGAAATTAATGCTTTTATTCAGCAAGGATGCATTTTATTGATCAAAAGTGATAGAAATCTTTTGTAACATTATAAATGTCTTCACTATTTTAAATAAATTCTTTTGACCTGTCTTAATCAAAGAATTCTGAATAAAAGGTATTACCCTTTGCAGAAAAAAAGAAGTACGACTGTTTTCAATACCGGTAATAATAAGAAATGCTTCTTGAGCAGCAAATCAGCATATTAGAATGATTTCTAAAGGATCATGTGACAGTGAAGACTGGAGTAATAATGCTGAAAATTCAGTTTGCCATCACAGGAATAAATCAATTTAAAATGTGCTAAAATGGAAAATGTTTAAATGGTAATAATATTTTACAACATTACTGTTTTACTGTATTTTTGACCAAATAAATGCAGTCATATTGTGCATAAGCAAAGACTATAGAATACCCAAGACATGTCACTCACATAGTTTTGAATGGGGAAAATTGCAATAATAATGGCTCGTTTATAGTGGATTTTATTGATTTAGACTCACCGTTCTAGGACACGGCATCACAATAAGGTGAGGGGTGTAACATTTCCGTCACACGCTTGAGGTATTCGGCCAATCACAACGCACTGGATAGCTGGCCAATCAGAGCACGCCTCGCTTCTCAGAATGATGAGCTTTGTATAAGTCGATGCGTTTCAGAAAGGCGGAGCATAGAGGAGCAACAATAATGTACAGTATGTGGAAAATAATGTTTTTTGAACCTCAAACCGCATAAACACATTGCATTACACCAAATACACAAAATAATGTTCTTTTTAGCAACATCATATGACCCCTTTAAAGAAAATCATGTGACCCCAAACTTCAATGTACCAGAATTACTTAAGGTCCAATATGTAGAAGTCATTGTAAGGTATTTTGTAGCAAATTGCTGTTGTTTATCATTGGTTTTGAATCTGTTATCGAATTTTGCATGTTTCATTTTTATTGTAGATTTGTTACCCTAATTGAGATTATTGTTGGGTTTTGTGCCAGATAAATGCGGTTTAGTTGCATTATCAGATGGAAATGGATTTAAAGGGATAGTTCACCCAAAAATAAAATTCAGTCATTAATTACTCACCCTCATGTCGTTCCAGACCCGTAAGGCTTTCATTCATCTTCGGAACACAAATTAAGATATTTTCGATGAAATCCGAGAGCTCTCTGACACTGCATAGACAGCAATGGAACTGAAACGTTTAAGGCCCAGAAAGGTAGTAAGGACATTGTTAAAATAGTCCATGTGACATCAGTGGTTCAACCACAATTTTACACGGAAGAGAAGACATTGTTAAAGTCATTATTTGTGTTTTCTTTGTGCACAAAAAGTTTTCTCGTAGCTTCATAAAATTATGGTTGAACCACTGATGTCATATGGACTATTTTAACAATGTCCTTACTACCTTTCTGGGCCATGAACGTGCCGGTTCTGTTGCTGTCTATGGAGGGTCAGAAAGCTCTTTAGTTATGCTAAGCTATGGTTTCAAAGTATCTTTGCCAGCATCTTTGTATACAGAATGTTAAGTTTACAATACATATTATTACTTTTGAAAAATGAATTCTAGAGCCTTGGATTCAATTGCATTTCACACACACACACACACACACACTTCCTGGCAGCCTCTCAGTCCATGTCACAGTTGGTAATCCCGGCTCTGCTCTAAATACATCTCTGCTAAACTGAGTGACACCCCACACTGTGTTGATGCAGGGGGTTTCTAAGCCAGGAGCTGGTGGAAATCCTGGCACCTGCATCTCAAGTTCAGCCTGACTTCCGGCTCATTCATTCATTTAGCCTGGCAGCTGTGGAGACACCTGAGATACAAACCCTTTAGCTGACGGTCCATTTCTGACGCACTAACTCTTAAAGAGAACAGTTGATTTGTTCACTTATTAAATTTAATTGAAATTAGGATGCTGCCTATGTAGAACAAGAAAGCTTGCTAGGTTTTCGGACCAAACTCTCAAGTGAATGCGATATTAAAGTTTTGTTGCTTGACAACCATAATTCATCTGCGGTTGCATATTACTTGACGCAAGAATTGCTTTATGATTATTATTAGTAGGAATTTAGTTATTGAACATTGGTGTCTGTTATCAAATTGCTGTTGCCACCACTTGAGGCCATTCTTTGCAGTGTTGTTAACATGCAAAGTGGCCACTTGTTAATTTCAGTTCAGTTCGAACTGATTGCGGAGGTATTTTTCAGTTTAAGTGTTGATAACGTCAGCTGTCATTTTCCTGCATTTTCATGTTCTTCATTTAATTAAACACCTCCACATCCATCAAGCCTCACTTGTGCTGTTACTGACTGTGTAGTAACTAACCCTGCCCACCCCACCTGCCCCGGCACTAACCCTTCTCTCCTCTCTCCCTGCATCCTATGCACGTATGTGCAGGACAAAGCCAAGCTAGATGCGGAGCGTGTAAATTTAGAGCGACTGGCGCATCTGCTTGCAGAGCAGAAGACTCAGTTGGACTCCTGCCCCGAAGCCTTGAAAGAGCAACTTCAGCTGCAGCTCTGCAGGGTCAGTACTCACACAGCCTTCATCCGCCTCTTCCTCATAACCAGGTCCTTGTCCTCTTCATCCCTAGTGCTTGCATCTGTCTCACCTCCATGAAAGACATTTCAGTTGGCTTTCTTCTTTTATATCGCATGCGCTTCTTGTATGTCTGTAATGTACTGTATAATGTTTTTGAATAATAATTAAAAAAAAAAAATTATATAATCAAAATATTTTTCCTGTCACCAATGGGTCATATTTGATTCTCCAAAATCAAAAGTTTATATTAGCATATATAAATTATTTTTTATTTTTTTATTTTACAATATTGAAAAATTGTCAGGGATGGGTGCTCCAATTGTTATGAAAATAATTTCACAATGCAAAAAATCTACAAATATAATTTTTTATTTCTTTGCCCCATGTTTCAGTCATAAGTTTCATGAGATTTATGCTGGTACACAATCCCTGATATTGACCACATGAGATGTTAATTAAGTTATAGGAAGGAACGAGATTATTTAAAGCTGGCAGGCCTTGAAAGAAAGTGTGGAGTACAGTAGCTGTTTCGGTGATGACGTGGAATGGCTGCAGAGTTTCTTTGTTGCAGAAGGTCATGTTATGTGAATGTTGATGTGATTGATCTCTAAAGGTCAGTGGTGAAGGGTGAAAGTTGTGGCAGGTCCTCTGTTCACTGGCATGTCGCGGCGCATGTTTATAGCAGTGATTGGCCTGCTTCCAGCAGAGTGAAACCTTAACCCCTGTCTCCATCCCTGGGGAGGCTGTTGGAGCAGAGGGGATTTGGTGTGGACTGTTGGTTTCTTTGAGGCTTGTTGAACTGTGGGAGTATTACGACTTAATTTCCTTTACACTGTGAAGATATAGATCTAGACCATCATGTCTTTGTGTATCAGGATGCAGAGACGCTAGAGGTGGAGACCAAGCGGTTTGAAGACCTAGAGTTTCAACAGCTGGAACGAGAGAGTCGCCAGGATGAGGAGAAAGAGACTCAGACCCAACATATTCTCAGGGAGATCGCAGAACACCAGAGGAGCACAGTCACACGGAAGGTGAGTTTCCTGTTGGTGCCTTCAAGTTATCCTGGCAAGTTTTTACTTATGAGTAAGAACTTTATCTGCATTTAAATGATTTGATGGACAGAAAGAGAACAGGCTTTTATACGGCTTATATAAAGAACAAATGAATCCATACTAATTAACTTCTACACTGTTTTTCTATTTGACTCGTCTCCAAAGTTGAGACTCAAACAGAATCTGTAAATATGATCATTCCAACATGTTTATATGTGTGACATCTTTAGGAGAGGCTGCTGGCTCTGAAGAAACAGTACACCCAGATTTCCCAGCAGGCTCAGAGGGACAAAGACAACTTTGTGAAGGAAAAGAACAATCTTCAGATGATGCTACAGCGGGTATGTCCGTGTAATATTACTACATAGCCATGGTATACTGCCTTTTTTGCACCCTTAATTGAAAGCTGTTATTGGTGCTTCTGAATCATGACAGGCTTTCTTGTTTTTTCCCAGGAAAAAGAGAATCTCGCCAACTTGGAGAAGAAATATTCTGAGCTCACTGGGGCATTGGGTTTCCCTGTCAGTCCCATCAGTATGAAGGAGGTACGTCTGACTGGATTGTGTGTGCTATGTGAATTTCTTCTCTTGACATCCTCTCTTGGACTGCATATGTGTTATGGGCCTGAGCACTTCAACCATGTGTGGCTGCCCCAAAAGGTTATTATAACACCATGAATGGATCTACAGTAAATAAGGACGTCTTCACTATGATGGCTTTTCGCCCATCACGACCCTTGCAACCTGGAAATCTTTAGTTGCAGAGAGTTGTTTGTGCTTCCTCACCGTGGAAACAGGGTCTTTTTCCCCTGTATTCCAGGATTGCTTCCAGTTGGCTGATGTGTGTCCACCTCATAGTGAATTTTGCCATGCCCACAAAACCCTGTCTCCACTTCCTGCTGACCTCCTGATGTTTTCTTCTCTTCTTTCCTCTCTGACTATCAAAAATGCTGAGGTAACGCTCTAGCAGTGTGCATGCAAGACAATGTTTGTTGCTTGTTTCCTGCTTTCCAAAATGCCTCCTAACATGCCGCTTCTCAGGGTAGTTAAGTTTATAATGCTCTTAAAATAACCTCTAATTATTTTCTCTTTTGCTGGTTTATCAGTGCTTTAAATTCCTTGGAGGTTTTTGCTTGGATCCCTTAAACATTAACTGAATTATTTATTTAATAAAAAAAATACTTTTTATTTTTATTTTACTAATTCATCTGTTATTTATTTTTTTTAATGTAATTTTTTATTTCAATACATTTTTATATTTTTTCTTTGTGATTTATGTGTTTTTTTTATTTTAAATTATTTATTTATTTATTTATTTTTCCCAAATTTGGGATTTATCTGTTATTAATATGCTTGTCATTAATCATTTTAACCTACCTGAATGTATGTTTTTTCCTATTCACCCCTCTTCCCCCCCATTTTCGAATGGTTTGTTCCAGGGCTATGTTACAGTCAATGAGATCAATGAGCTGTACTCTCAGTTGGGGGTAGATCCCACCCCAGCCCCCCTCCCCACCCAAGTCCAGTCCTCTCCTGGCGCCCCTTCCACAGGGACTGACCCCAGCCCTGACCCCAGTCCTGCGGAGAGCACTGCCCTGCCGGGAGAGGGCGAGGTGTGTGATCAGGATAGTTTATGTGTGTTAGGAATTAAGCGTGTCCAGGATTTAGTTTGGATTTAGTGTGCACATGCCATGTATTTGAAAGTGAGTGAAGGTCATGTTACATGGTCACTGTAGGATTTCAAGGTATTTGTATTGTGTGAATGATTTATTATTTGATTCCCTTTCTCCGATTCTTTTTAAATTAAAGGGGTCATATCATTCATACAAATATAATAATGTTAATAATAATTATTATAATTTATTTAATTTATTTGAGTTCCCTTTTAATTTTCACAGTATCCTACTATATAATAATAATTATTATATTATTATATAATTAAATATATTACTAATAATATAATCATTTATAAAAATCAGTTTATTCATAATTTTTTTTACATTAATTCATAATTTTGCCCCTTTAGCATAAAACATCAAAGCAAATTAAAAAAAATTATGATACATCCCCTTTAAGCAAACTATAGCCCACCTTCTTCTCGCATCCTTATTTTCTGATTTTCTCTTTTCCTTTCTTTGTCAAAGCACTCTCCCTCTTCCTGTCCACTGTCGTCCTCCATCCCCACTTCCTGTTTCACTGCATGCTCTCGTCCCAATTCTAAACCTCCCTCTGTGCACTGGCCTGAAGACCTGGTCACCTTCCTCAACCCTTCTCCTCCTCCTCCTCCTCCTCCTCTACCTGCCAAAAAACAGCGCCGTCACATGCAGGTAAACCCTGCGAGTATGTATGCATGTATGAGTGCAATTATTAGAGACATTTCTTACCTGTTAACTGTATGCACCAAGGGTCTGAGAGAAGAATTGACAATAAAGCAGACTTGACTTGACTTGACTTACCTTTAACCTTCTGTTCTTTAGCATTTTCGCACCCTAGAAGAAAGGAAGCGGTACGGTAAGGAAGGCGGGCCTCATTTGAGTGACACTCTTCCTCGGAAGAAGACCCAGCCCACCATAACCCCACAGTTTACCTGTGCCACCCTGGGTCGTAACATACCCTCTAAAGTAAGAATACATTATACATTTACATATTTACTCATTTGCATTTTATTGTATTTATATACAGTTTGTTATGTTGTCTTAAATGCATAGTGGGCTATTTATTTATTTATTTTTATTTCAGTTAAATTTTTATATGGCCTTTTTTTAATTTTCATTTTAAAAATTGTATTAAACTTTTATTTTATAAAAGTAAGAATACATTATACATTTGCATATTTACATAGAAGTCACTAATGTGCATTTTATGCACTTATATAGAGTTTGTTATAGTCTTAAAGGGGTCATATGATGCAATTTCATGCTTTCCTTTGTCTTTGGAGTGTTACAAGCTGTTTGTGCATGTATAAGATCTGCAAAGTTGCAAAGATTAAAGTCTCAAACCCAAAGAGATATTATTTATAAAAGTTAAGACTCTGCCACACCTTCCTAAAACGGCTCAAAACACGCCCCCACATGCCTACGTCACGGTGTGGGAAGATTTGCATAACACCGCCCAAACGTATACTTAATGAAAGAGGGCATAACTTTTATTCTCGCTGTAGTATTGTTGTTGACGCCACCATGTCGTGGAGACACTGTGTGTTTCGTTGTGAAGCGAAAGTACTTGGTTTGGCCTTCCAAATGAGTACACAACTAAAAATCAATGGTTAAGTTATATTTACAACACTGTTCCAGAACAGTACAATGTAAATATCCGAGTGTGTGCAGCGCATTTTACTGAGAACTGTTTCCTGAACCTGGGAGAGAGTAGTCTATAATGTGAACACTATGAATGACTGTGAACAGCAATTCCAATGTCGCAAGGACAGTCTGGTTCTTCTGACTCACAGCCTGTAAGTACGTTTCGATATTTAAAGAATTTGCTACTGACTATTCAAACGTGAGTTTTGAGCAGGGTAGTGTAGTGCTTGTTTGGCGTTTCTATGATCACAAATGCAGACATGGTGTTATGTTTACGTGGCGCAACGTGTAAAAAGACCGTATGAGTCATTATAATCAGTAATTATGTCCTCACTGAATGCAACAAATGCCTCGTTTATAGCGGGCTTTATTGTTTTAATCTCGTCTAGCCGGGACACGGCATCACAACATGGTAAGGGGCGTAACATTTCCGTCACACGCTTGAGGTATTCGGCCAATCACAACACACTGGATAGCTGGCGAATCAGAGCACGCCTCGCTTCTCTAGAATGATGAGCTTTGTAAAAATCGGCGTGTTTCAGAAAGGCAGAGCATAGAGGAGCAACAATGATATACAGTATGTGGAATTTTTTTTTTTTTTTTTACCTCGAACCACGTAAACACATTGCATTACACCAAATAATGTTCTTTTTAGCAACATCATATGACCCCTTTAAATGTACAGTGGCAAAAACATCCTGTTCAATTCCAAGGACCGAAAAAATATGTACTGGATGATTGTTTACTATGTATTCAGTATTTTGTTGGCATTTATGAAATTTAACCAATGTCTGTGTTTGTCACAATGATATTACTCATAATAAAAAAATATATGTAAAAAAATTTTATAATTAAAAAATATTAAATATTGTTTGGCAATTATGTTTCCCGAAGACTATCCGGTTTTGTAATATCTTATGTAGTAACCTTTTAGTTCCTGGCATACTTTATAATGTTTTATGAAAAAATATCTGTAAATGTTGCTGTTTATTATTGTATTGTTTTGGTGAATTTAAGTTTGTTTTGATAAAATTAATTATAAATAATTTTTCCTTGTTCATTTAGTTGCAAAGTTTTAAGTTTTGCAAATATTATCTTCTTGGGTAATATAATATAATATAATGCAATGTAATAAAAAAATGGAAAATATCCAGATATTTTTAACTATACACTAGTTTTTTTTTGTTTTTTTTAAGAAATTAATATATTTAATTGGCAGGCTACATTGAAAATGTATCAAAATTGACAGTAAAGACATTTATAATTTTACAAAATTTTAATTTTATAATTTTTCAAAAACCACCCTCCTGACCTCAAATTTTTTAATGATACTGTATGTATGAAGTAAAAACTCGCTCTAACATCACCCCCTGTGTTTAGTCTCATCCACCTTTAGCTCAAAGCTCCAGCTGTGGGAGTGTGTTGAACCGAGCCCTTGCCATCTCCCCTAAAGAGACACACATGGATGCACACCGCCTGCACAAGGGTAGGGCTCTCCACCTCAAAAACACACTGTTTAAAATATACAGTGTTATTATGTAGCATTACATCATACACATCAAAAGTGATGCTTTATAAGTCAAACGTTACCTAATCTTGAATTACTTTCCTGGAGGCAAATCTAAGAAAGGTACAATAGTCTGCTTACAGTAGTCTCGATTGCCTGTTATATAATTTCTATTCAAATAATGTCAAAGTCTCTTAGCGTGTCCTCTCTGGCGAAGAATGTCCTCCTTTGGGAGACATTCATTGCCTCGGTCATTGGCTGATATCAACCACACTCTCATTGCTATTAATGTGTCTGGTCTCACGGAAATGAAGAAACCTGTAGCGTTTGACTCCCCAGGGCCGTTTATGGGTCTTATTGGACGAGGTTGAATCTTGTATGAAATAATGCCGCTATTTTATACACATTACAAAGCCATGAGAAGATTTATTTCATACAGTGGTGTGATGTTATTCTAGTAATTCAGTCCTGCATGATGAGGTGTGTCTGTAGTCATTTGTTTTTGTTTTATTTCTATTCGTAGACTTTATTATGTCACCCTGCTGTTTATGGTCTAGAGATCTGATAGTGGGTGTTTATGGGTATTCTGACAGGAATGAGCCATGGCCTCTATAAAATTCCTCAGAAATTCCTCTGCAGAATATACAAAGTTTAGGTGCGGCCAGGTGCGAAATCTTTGACCCTCAAGCGAATTTCCCTATCGCATTCAAACGACTGCGAAATTTTCAGAACCACGGTAAATGTAACCTCACCTTTCTTTTTTCAACCTTTTCAGCATCGAGAGAAACAGCCACTCCGGGTATATGACCTCACCTTTCTTGAAATGAAAAGAATTCATTACCCAGCATGCAACACCACCACGGTCACACAGTTGTTTGTGTAGAAACTCTGTAACCATTGCCACATTAAGGCTCTGGATCATCAAAACAAGCCAATCAATACCAATTAAAATGGTCCTTATAAGGACTTGATGTCCTCCAATAGGAAACGTTTGTTCCATCTGGGTGGAAACTTTTTGCATTTATTTATTTGTTTTGTGAAGATAGTGGAAGAATGTTGGGATGATGACAGGAAATGCCTCCATTCTATTTTTCAAACAAATATCTGACATGATGGGATTATTTGTGAACTTTCTTTTTAATTCCATAGCTTTGATTGTTAAATCACTAAAGCTTTTTTTGAATATGTGAGCATTATGAGTTTACTGTTGTAGATGAAAAGCTTGACTGTATTGTCAGATGGTTTATCTGAAGGTCCCTAGGGTCGGATCATCAGAGAGGCAGGTCTTTGCTTTTTCTCGATGTGGTTGATGTTATCAAAGTTGTAGTGGAGTCGAGTCTCATATCCTCTGAGATAATTCTAGCAGTTCTAGCTACAAGTTAAACAGTGTATCTTCAGGAGACAGCATCTGAATCGATATTAAGCGCAAATATATGAATCCATCTCTTTGTTCTGGACTTGTTGCTGAAGAAGGGCATCATAAGGGGCTATTATAAGGTATTTTCTTACATACACTACCATTCAAAAGTTTGGGGTCAGTAAGATTTAATGTTTTTGAAAGTTTCATATGCTCACCTGAGCTGCATTCATTTGACCAAAAACACAGGAAAGTAGTGAAATTATTAGAATTTTAAATGTTTAAACTGTTTTAATTCTAATCGATTTTAAAATGGAATTTATTCCTATGATAGCAAAGCTGAATTTTCAGCATTACTCCAGACTTCAGTGTGATCTTTTGGAAATCGTTCTAATATGCTAATTTGGTGCTCATGAAACATTTCTTATTATCATTATTCATACAATTTTTGTGGAAACTGTGATATACTCTTTGACAAAAATAAAATAGAATGGCGTTTATTTGAAATATAAACTTTTGTAATATTATAAATGCCCTTACTGTCACTTTCGATTTTCGAATTTAATGTATCCTTGTTGTAAAAGTATTCTTTTTTTTTTTTTTTTAAATCTTACCCTAAACTTTTGAACAGTAGTGTGTGTTGTCAGGATATTATTGCACGGTGGCTGGTCTTTGTGAGCACAGTCAAGGGCCCCAGGGTGCCCCGGGCAGTGCCTGGCCAGAGGACACTGAGCTGGGCAGCAGGAATGGAGAATCTGCTCCTGGGAGTGATGCTGCACTCTCAGGTAAAGCTGAGATAGCCCTGAAAACAGGAAGGAAGAGTCATGTGGTGTTATTTCATAGTGTTCATTATTGCTAAATTCATGTTTTCTTTGATTGGTTGGCATGTTTCTCAGGGCACAGTCAGCAGCACATTGGCGAGGAGCACCGAACTCGGTTGATTGATCTCGGAGGCCGCGCATCCTCACAAACCAATGTCTACCTAGACTCCTTTGGTTACCAAGATAACGGCCGTGCCTTTGATACGCTGAGTGTGGACAGCTCAGATAGCATGGAAACCAGCATTTCTGCCTGTTCGCCCGACAACGTCTCCAGGTGAGGGAGTGCTTTTTGTTTTTTTTTTGTTTTGTCTTCTGTCTGGGTCTGACAAAACCTTTGTTTGGATGCATCTGGGGATTTTAGGAAAAGCTATTTATATAGTGAGTATATATAAACTTCCTTTAGAAGTTTCAGTGTTCTTTATTAATTTTAAGAATTTAGTTTCAGCAAGGATGCTGGGGAAAAAAGCTGCACAACATTTTTAAAAACTGATAATTAGAATTGTTTCTTGCAAAAATCTGCATATTTTTGATCAAGTAATCGCAGCCTTGTTAAGCCTAAGAGACTTCTATCAAAAACAACATTTTACCGACCCCAAACATCTGAATGGTGGTTTAAATTTCATTATAAATAAAAACATATACGGTATATATAAAGAGTACTTATATTATATAAAAACAGTAGAAATCTATTGTATGTCCCCACTTAGATTCAGACTGTAGTGTTTCTCCAGATCTACAGACGGATCATATAAACTCATGACACATACCATGTCTTTGTAATTGAAAACATTTCCACAGCTCCTATTGTAGTTCAAGCCAAGAGTTCTGTCTGGGGTACAGTGAATGAAATATTGAGAACAAAGGCAACGTGTGAGGAAAGAATAGAGAGAAAGACAGAGCAACTGAAATCCTGGAACAGTATTTGAATGCTCTGCTGATTGGTCTCATGTAGGTTACCATAAACCTCAAGTCTGTTTGAAAGTGACTAGTTGAAGACCTTAGTGAAAAGACTTTGACAGATGAGACCACATGAGGTCATTACTCAGAGCGATGTGTGGTTATGCTGTGTGCGTGTGTGCGTGTGTGTGTGTGTGTGCTGGAGAGAGCAGATTGGCACTTGTGTAATTTGAGTGGTTTGCTTGAATACTGTGAGTTCTGAGGGGCCCGAGAAGGACCGTTGGTACCCCCTCCTCTGCTCCGGGAATGGATCCACTCAGGTTACAGCAGGAACAGTTAGAGGAAACTGATTCAGAGTTTCTTCCCCCCAGTTTGAATGTAATCAGCCGCAGAGCGCGGGTTCAGGCTGTTCTTGGGTCTTTGTGTGTAATGTTCCACTTCTTTCTACTGGTTCTTTGGGTTCTAAATCAGGAATGACCTCTGTTCATCTCCGGCATCACTGGTAAGATACCATAAAGATGAAAGAACTGATTGATGGACATGAGAGGAATACAATGTGTGCAGAGGAACGGAAAAGATGGAAACAAGGTGGCCAGATGTTATGGCATGGCGATCAGATGGAACAACATAGAAGATGATGAACAAAATCATTTATTTGTTTTATTCATTTTAAATCTGTTATAGACATAATGGAGCAGGTTTTGCATGATGGGTTTGTTGTTTGCATGATAGGATTGTCTTGATTTGAATTTTGGATCATCTTTGAATTGCATCGTCAGTTGTGAATTAACAACAAAGAGTCAAAAAATCTTTTGTAAACCTGCTATAAGAACTATAAAGTCTTCTTCATCATTCATGCAGAGGCATCTTGTTAATGACTGACAGCTGTCCATCACCAGATTCCAAAACAAAACCAGTCAATTTCAGCACGTTCGTAGAAACATCTAGAAAAATCAAATTACTTTGCATGCAAGACTGGCACAGTAATTAGAAATCTATTTGACAGCTATGAAGTCCTCAGTATCTGCTCAGTGAATTTTGATTAGTCCCCCTGTTTAATATTTGCATAAGTTGTGATTGGTCTTTTCATCCTTCCATCTATCTAACAATCAATAGTCAACTTGTCAACTCTTAAACAGAGTTATGTGTTGATTCTTATTTGCAAATCTGACAGAAAATTATGCACGCTAATTGACTGCTTTTAATTTATGCAAAACCAGTTAGGCTTCAACTTTGCTCAGTTCTTTTGTAGTTTGCAAGAACTGTCGTTGCCATTGTCCGTTATCGGTTACTGGAAAGTGTATTATTGGAGAGTATGTTTTGTTTTATGGACAGCTGTTTTGGTAATGCCAGTAATGACAAAAGGAACGATATGGGGTTTGACGTGGAAGATGATTCCCATATATTCTTTACAGGTGAAGGTTTTAAGGATGATATTGCGGAGCCAAGCAGTGAGGTGAAGGTTTCAGGGGGAAATTTTAAGTTTTACTGAAAGGAGGGGCTGGTCAGATCTATTCCACGTGTTCTTTTGAAGTGTAAATGGAAAGCATCAGACGTCAGACTGTGGGCTGCATTCTCTATGCTTGGACTGTTAATGTGTTCCAGTGCTGACCAGCTTTATTGGTTCCTTCTGTATTCTCCAGCTTATACATACATGCCAATGCACATACGACATGTTTACATTTGCAAGTGTATGCATTCTTCTCACATGCTTGATTTCTTTGGTGTAGCATTTGCTCTGAAAAGTAAAATGTAATTCCTTTTCACACATTTTTTTTCTGCAGCGCCAGCACCTCCAATGTTTCCAAGATCGAGGCGATGGAACGTCTTCTTCAGGAGTCTCAGGCAGAGAAGCACCGGCTCCTGGAACACAGGGTAATGAAACGGCCACACAAACCTGCAACTTCTTGCTATCAGTTTCACAATCCTGTCTTTCGGCACGCCATAAACCCAAATGAACCCCATTTGGCTTCACGGATCTTAAACCGTGAGCTTGTTTGCTCTGTTAGAAGTTTCTCGGTCAGCCATAAACGGCAACAAATTCGGCTTGAAATGCAGGAACGCTGTGGGAAACAAGTCGTTCTTTCTGTTTCTTATGTCATTCATGGGAGTTTAGGCTGGAACAGAGAGTACTAATTGTGTGCAGCTTTAAAAAGCAACTTGTTTCGGTACAAAACCGTGTCATTTGTATGTGTCTCAGGAGAGAGAGATGGAGAATAAGAGCAGGGCTCTTGAAGAGGAGAGGAGACGGCGAGAAGAGCTAGAAAAACGGCTGCAAGAAGAAACCAGCAGGAGGCATAAACTCATCGAGAGAGAGGTGAAACTTCGTGAGAAACAGAGAGCACAGGTGAGTTCTGTGCTAAGACATGCCTCGCTAACAAACATCTAACTTTAAGCATCTTTGTTTTATAACTTGCCCCGTAACGTCACAGACATAACCTAAAACCATATACGAATATGCTAACAACTGCATAGTAACATGCTAAAACACTCAGAACACTTTAGCAACCACATAAGACCAAACTAGAAAATGTAAACATCTAGTTTAGATCGATTAACGCACAATGTCCTATACTGTATGTGACCCTTCCACAGTCTCGTCCCCTCACACGCTACCTACCTGTAAGAAAAGACGATTTCGACCTTCGTGGCCACATCGATTCGGCTGGCCACAACACAGAGACTTGTTACCATGTCTCCATCACAGAGAAAACCTGCAGGGGCTTCCTCATTAAGATGGGCGGCAAAATCAAAACCTGGAAGAAGCGCTGGTTTGTCTTTGACCGTAACCGCAGGACCCTGAGCTACTATGCAGGTGATTTTTCCCTTCACTTATTCACTCATGAAGTTGGTCGATTGAAATTATATCAATATTGATTTTTGTGCTTTTTATATGGTTTCAGATAAACATGAGGCCAAACTGAAAGGAGTGATTTATTTCCAGGCCATAGAGGAAGTATATTATGACCACTTAAAGAGTGCCCACAAGGTACTTTTCCTCTGCAACTGATAAATATCAATATAATAAACTGTATATACTGTGTTTACAGTCATTTTTAGCTTTGATTTAATTAATAAATTCAAATAAAATATTTAATTTAAATCATTTTAATATTTAAATGTTCTTTTTAGTGTCATTTCAAATATAGCTTAACGTTTGATATTTTTGATTTTATAATTTAATGAAATGAATTATTAATAACATGCATTTTATTAAACATTTAACATTTAAAATAATTAATAACAGCTAACATTTGCCTATGACATTTATTATGAAAACTATAAATGGCTAATGTTCAGTGATGTTTTACTGACTTTTAAAATAAAGTCAAGTCTCTAATAAGATAATTATTGTTATTTATTATTTAATAAACAAGGATAAATGAAATAAGATGATTAATGAAAAAATACGATTTTTCTTTTAATTCATGGGTGTCTAGTCCTGCTCCTGGAGGGCCATTGTTCTGTAAAGTTTAGCTCCAATGCCATTTAAACACACCTGAACCCTCTTATCAAGGTCTTAAAAGACATCCTAGAAACTTCTAGGCAGGTTTGTTGAGGCAAGCTGGAGCTAAACTCTGCAGGACAGTGGCCCTCCAGGACCAAAGTGTGGACTCCCGTTTTAATGTTTCAGTGCTGTCCCCTAGAGGCCAAACTGTACTCTTACCCCTCTCTCTCCTTCTCGCTTTCTCAGAGTCCAAACCCTTCACTTACGTTCAGTGTGAAGACTCATGACCGCGTCTACTACATGGTGGCGCCCTCTCCAGAAGCTATGAGAATATGGATGGACGTTATCGTAACGGGGGCAGAGGGATACACTCAGTTCATGATTTAGATGTTGTCTGTAGGCAGAGAAGGAATAACATGTGGAGTGTGTGGACCCAAAAACCACTGGACTTGATCTGCACTCTTTCACATGCTGGTTTCAGTATTGATTCCCACAAACGCTGGACTGATTTTATTATTTTTGCGTTCGTATCAGTTTTTCAATCTCAATCCACAGTATTGAAGCTTTTCTCTTTGCTGCCTTTATATTTTTTTATGCAACATGAACTTTTATTTGGCGGCCCAGATAATGGAATGGAGCACATATCCTATAATTTTGTGTGTATGGCATTTCGTCTGTCTGATTGTGTGAAGAGAGAAAGACGTGTTAAATTATATTTAGTGCCAGTGTTGTCACGTTGTGTGTGGTCTGTTTGCTACACATTATGATAGAAACACCTGTCAGCTGTTCTGCCAAAGATGAAATGCACACTGACCACACACTATAGAGTTTATGTATAGATGCGTGTGTTGGTGTTTGCCAGTGCCTTCAGTTCTATATTATACTGATATATGCCTTTATACTCCACAGTCAAATTAATCAAAGGTGCTATAAGCTATTTTAACACTAGTTATTCATTACAAAAGTCTTACAACTTACAGATCACTAAAGCTGCTTGCCGTTCAGGTATTACACAGGATAAAACATCCTCTGTTTTGAATTATACTACACTAATTTTTTTTATAATACTTGATTATTTTATTGCATATGTAACTTTTGCATTTTTATGAACTGTATTCAATGCTTTTGGCCCGTTTTTAGGCTATGATTACTTGTATTTGGTTTGACGTCAGCAGAAAACGAAAAATGTATTTGATTCCTAGAATTAAGCTTCAGGTAAAGCCAGTACAACAATGCAACATGTCATTGATTTCCTAATGTTTGTGTGGTTTTATCAGTTCAAGTCCAATCAGACTGTATTTGAAGTTTAATTTCATTACCACCAGCAGGAGGCGACAGCCATGCTGAACATGTTAGCCATAAGCTTTTATCTGTGAATTAGCCAGTAGTCTGTTTTGAATATTGTTCATATTCATTTGAGACGTATATTTATAACATTTTTTACCATGCATGCACCTTTATTTTTGCATATGTATATTGTTTATGATCTGTCTACATGATAAACATTTGACTATGTCCTGTGAGTATATAGTCATTCATCTAGACCTTGTTCCCCACAGGCAAACAAGTCACGCTGGACTGAAATCAAATTAAGGATTTGAGTAGTAACAGGGTGGTGAGTAGATTAGTCAGTTTGTTCAGGATTACTGCATAGATTGAGTGTTTTTCCAGGTCTGATTACTTATAAATTCGCTTTGCACTCCAAAGGATGCTAGATAAACAGATGTTCTACACATTAGAATATTTACATGCACATCATTTAGGCCTAAACATCCTCCAAGCAGGGGTGTGCGTGAGTGTTGAGCCCTGCAGGCCTGCTCTAATTTTTCATGTACAGCCTTGTTAGGATGTGAAAGCTGGGTTTAGGTTGTCTGACATCATCCTTTCTATGATTAATGTCCTATATTTGGTTTTCATTTGTGGGAATACTGTCCTTTACTTGTCCTTCATTTTGAGCGAAGACCGTGTATGCAGGATTGTCCCGTGAGGAGGTGCAAACTCGAGCTAAGCAAATAATTTGTCAGTTCCCTTTAAAACCACACTTTCTTAGAAAGGTGTTTGGGCCGCAGTGTTCCCAATAAAACATCCTGTTTCCATCTACGTCCTTTGTGTGGTCAATCATCTCCCTCTTTAGTTTCCCCCAATTTCTCGCTCTTGTTGTTTTGGCAAAATTTCTTTCATAGCTCTCCCTGCAATGAGATGCGTGCGAACACACTTGTGTGCACTCGCCTCTGGCACGATAATAACATTAATGTATTGAACTCGTCCTAATATATTAGAGGGGGAAGGATGCCATGTTGTCAAGCATTGACCTAAGTATAATTGATGCCAGAGAGATTCCCGCTCAAATGCACTTATGCGTTGACATCTGTCCTCAGAGAATACACATACAGACAGGACATTTTCCTTAGGGTTGATCCCGAGGGATTTTCCACATGCATTTAGACCCCTGTCTGCAGATTTGGAAATGGCATTAGGCCTCAAAATACACCTTTCTTGACAAACACATGATGTGCGCCCGAAAAGTGTCCAATGTAAGCACACTTCAAAATCTCAGTGGAAGTAGTAGACCATCTGGGTACTTTTCACCTACTTTTCTGCAAACACAACACAATTGGACATAAATACTAATTTCACATAGTTTTTCACCTACTTTATTGTGCCTTAGTATTCATTTTCAGATACAGAGCTGTATTCGAAATGCATCATGCTTAAGGATTCAATTATTAATTAATTTCTCAGTAGGCATTGTAGTGTTCTTTAGTCAGTTTTAATGATGATTATCTTGCAATCCCAAGTGTTTATCAATTTTTCAGTGTCCAATCAAATGCTGTCTGGAACGAGAATGTCACTGATGATTAAATTTACATCGCGTGTACTGTACGCATACACCATACATTTAAAAACATTGTAAACATTGGGCTTCCAAAAAGCTTTTTTTAAAGAAAGACAAAGTCTTAAGATACTTCCCTCATTAACTTCCCGTTTCAAAAGGAAATATGTCAATACAGGAAACAGAACTGCTCATCAAACCATTTCATGAGGTTTTTGTGGTTAGGTTCTTGAATCTTTCTAGTTACTTGAATCATCAAACAATTGAATAATACAGACATTCAAAGGTACTTCTATTGCCTGCTTGAGTATTGGAGTTCGTAATGCAAGAACGCATGCTACGTGTGTACAATAAACCCACACACTTGCTAGCATTTGCATACTTATTTGACTATGTTTTGGTCATCAGGATGGACACTGACAGCATTGTGAGCTCTTGAATGACATCATTCCTGCGCCTTTAACTTTCACACAAATCATAAATATTTAATCAGGCTTTTTTAGTTGATGGAAGAAGGCACATTATGCTTTAGCGGGTGAAATTACAGGTTAGAGACTTGCGCTTGGTAATGACTCAATATCAGAGGTGTCACAGCTGCTATTTTGTGACTACCGTGTCTACTAACTTGAGGCAGTTCATCAGCAAGTGAACTTGACCTCAAGCTTTTGTGTGTGAAGCAGCCGTTTGAGGGGTTTGACTCAGTGGGGGAGGGTCTACGGTTAATAAATGTATGTGTAGAAGGAGTGTTTTCATGGTGGTCCATATATATGGTGGGGGGCCCAGCTGGTGTCCAGCTGCAGTGTCAGATAAGCCTTTCCCTGTCCTGTTCTGTCCTGTGTGGGACCGTGATTGTGTTTGATTGGTGTCTGCTGAGTGAGGCTTTTCTGTAGAGAAAGTGATTAAGCACATATGACACCAGCAGACAAGCAGAACTGTTCCCTCAAAAACACACCACCAGCCAAAGAACAAAATTCAGATTTCTGCTCAAATCCAATTTATTTGTGAGGTTGTTCACATGACCTTTGAAATATGGCCCATACTGGACACTATGAGCTAATGAGACAGCTAAACTTATTTATGTGTGGAAAATACCCTGTCCTTTTATGTTTATAAATACTTAAACATTTTATAATATAATTTATAATCAATTTAGGTTAAAATGTTAAACTTGGAATTTCTTAAAGCATCCAGAATTAGAATTAACATTTATACTGTTGATCAAAGAAAGTGTCACGGTATCTGAGACCTATTGTGGAGCAATTTATATAATTACATTTTAAATCTATTTTTAATTTATTATGTAAAGAGACACAGAGAGATTGACAAACATCGACACCGACTGAGGATGTGAAATTGCTGCATCTGTTAAAGCTTCATTCCCCAGGTCAGGTCATTCATTTGTGAAAAACAATCAGTTCGCCAGGTCCACTGAGGAAAACTATTCCTTTTGTCTAATTGTCCAGTCAGCTGTTATGTTTTTACATGACTGCATCAGCGCTGGTCAGCTTCTTCTAGCTGTCTAGTGTCAATCCTACATGTTTCTTTCATAAGAGAAGACATCATCCAAAGATTTGGACCATAACTGTGTATATTTTTGCTGTCAACAATCAATGTCACATCTGAAGGAGAAAAAAAATTTCTTTTTTTTTTTTACCAAACTTTATGAACATAAGAATAAGCAATAGATTTATGATTCCTTGTAACTTTTGTTTCTTGAGACCATGTGACCTTGTTCCTCCATGTAAGTGACAGTGATAGGGATCACAATGCTGACCAATCATGACTGAATTACTGTTCCATGGTTCATTTATATTCATTGAACCGTGACAGGGATCATTGAGGGTTATTTTGTCAAAGGAACATCATATTAATGTCAGCGATGGTGCCTGCAAAGTGATGGTTCAGCACAAATAGGTTAGAGATGAATTGTTTGCCCTTTCTCCTCATAATTTCCTGCCCTTTCTCTCTTTCTTTCCAGAACGAAGGATTTAACAATGTTAAGTTGACTGGGCAAATGAGGCTAATTGATAGCATATTGATCAGATGGATTTTTAAAATTCATCCTCTTCAGGAGGCTCTTCCTCAAATTCACGCTTGACTTCAGACTGCTCTAAAGTGACTGTGGTGTGTATTAGCATCTCACACCACAGACAAGCCATAATTCACAACACTTTTCTCTTGCAAACTCGTTGAAAAATGTCACTTTGTTCCTCTTGTTTCAGAGATGGATGCTCAGATAGGATGAATTATACATGTACATTTTTTGATGAGTATTAATTTTTGATGCTTATGGAAGCTTGGGAAGAAAAAACGGTTGTAAGGAAATGACATCATCCATTGGGTAGAGAGTTGGTGTACAAATGAAGAAATATGAACAACACAATCAACCAGAAAGTATTGCTTTCAAAGCATGAAACTAAACAGTAGCTAAAGGGTGTGATATTCTCACGAGTTTGCAGCAAATGAAAGAGTGCGAGTGTGAGAAATGAGATTTGAGTCTCCCAAGTGTGTGTGAATTTGCACAAACTCACATTGCACCATTCACACTCCAATCAGTGTCCTCAAAACTCTCCATCAGTCGCATGTACCCCCCGCCCCCCAGCCCCACCTTCACCTCTCATTGGATGACCTACTGAGGTTGCCATGGAGATTTGTGTAGTAGGGCAAGCGTGCAAAATGAAGGGTGCAGATTTTTTGAATGGCCAAACCCTCTGTGATATAATTTCATATGAACGCAAACACAGATTTCTGATCACGCAATCCTAGTATTTATGCAGTGATACAGCCAAACCAACAAATCTCAGTTTCTTCTTGTCTCTTCCTGGTGGTACAGAGCATCATCTGATCTTTATTGAGAGGGTGATCTTTCTTGACCAAGACATGACCAATAGAAAACAAAACACTTTTGTTTGTTTGTTTGTTTGTTCAATTTTCATTTAGCATGTTATTTATAAAATTCCAGAAAATACCTGGCTTCAGACATCCAGTGATCACCATGCCTTTATATTTTATGTAAAGGAACAGATTTAGTATATTCATAATCATTTTGTGTTCCACAGGGGGAGCATTTTATATAAAACATGAGGCTGAGTAGATCAGTTAAAAGCAAATATTGTGAATCGATAGACGGGCCAAATTTAGACATGTGAATGAGTGATTTCAGCAACAGCATTTAGATAAACACTTTTCACCTGGAGTAATCATTCAACTTATTAAAGATACAAATAATATTCTTTGGGGAAAAAAAACACTTGGCTTGAAAATCAGGAATTTCCTCTGTGCGACAGACTTTTACAGAGGAAACAGAACGGAAAAGGGGAGAAAGAGAGGAAGCAGAGAAAGCGAAAGATATTGGATGTCTATGTTTACTCCGTATCTGTCTACTAAAAGCAGTCAAACAGGAAAAACAGGGAGTGTTTCACTCACAGCACTTCAAGTACAAAACACAAGTTCAGTCTAGGATAGCAGGCAAACCCTTGAGAAGTTTTAAGCAACCGCTTCCAGTTTCCCCTGGAGATGAAGGAAAGAGTGTTTCTGAGAAAAGAGGGGCGTGAGTGAGACCGTCCATGGACTTTTAACTCGAGTTTTTCAGAGTTGTCCTATGTTACTACATCGTGTATTTCTGAATTATTTAGCTTTTAGGATCATAGCAGCCCACAAATGTAGTGTCGTCAGATGGCTTTTTTCACCACTTAGAGCCTTTGACATTTTGGGTTTACATCAGACAATCCCCCAGTCAGTCTTGAAATACAGCACTCTTTCTCTCCCTCTCTTTCTATTGTTTGTATAAATGTGCTCTTATGTATCTTCTCTCTGTTCACTGTAATCAAATTCAATACGATTCCACCCAAGCAAAGCCCCTTCTAATAGACTCCTTGCTTACACTCACTCCATAACAGTTTTTTTGTTTTCACTTCCTCTCTCTCTCTTCTGCTCCTCTCTCACACTAGCACATGCAAAACAAAAGCCACAGGATACAGGATACAAGCACATGGAACAAGGAGATGTCGTAACTACACTGTTATGTGGGCAAAAGCAACATGTACAGTAATTCACATATATTTCATTATATAATAGTACATTTTTAACAATATGCCAAATTTATGGCCATTTCACCCATAAAAATTTACATATTTGTCTGTTTTTGATAAAAAATAAGTAATTTAAAAAAAGAATACTACACTACAGTTAAAAAAATCAGTAAAATATCAACATAATGGTTTCCACAAAAAATATAAAGTAGCACAATTGTTTTCAACATTGACAATAATAGGAAATGTTTCTTAAACAGCAGTTCAGCATATTAGAATGATTTCTGTGGGATCACAAAAGACTGGAGTAATGGTTGCTGAAAATTAATCTTTGCCATCACAGGAATAAATTACATTTTAAATACATTAATACTGTATTAGAAAAAGGTTATTTTAAATTGCATAAATATTTCAGAATATTGCAATTTTACTGATTTTTTGATCAAATAAGTACAGCCTTGGTGAGCATAAGAGACTTCCGAACACTGGTATACCATGAGCATGGTTGCTGAATTGCCAGACTAATGATTCTGCCTCTGGCCCTAGTTTTCGAACAGATTCTGAGCTTATTAAACAGGACCTCTAAGCCCCTGCGGGTGTCAAACCGAGGATAGAGCCCTGGGGTATCCCATCCGGCTCCCAGGTGCGATGAGAGCTAATGAGAATATGAGCTCAGGGATCATCAGGTTAAACCACCCCCTTCCGTCAGCCACATGCTAACTGTCTTACTGAGCAGTGATACTCCAACACTTCATGGTATTCACTGAAACACACATTCCACAGTTAAAATGTGGTATATGAATATAAATATCATGGTATACTGAAGTACCATGGTTTTACCATCACTGTAGCATAGTAACGCCAGTGTATTTGTAAATAAACCATGTTTCTCTCCCTTTGACCCTGTTCTCTGTCTCTCTCATTCACAGAATCAGGTCTTTGAAAACTAGGCCATCCAACCATTAGTCACACATACACACTCAGTCAGCTCTGCTTATGCATACAGCAGTAAAGTCAAATTTTCTGCTACTATACACACACAGAGAGATAAAAACTCATTTTAAAGGGTAAATCCAGCTGACCCAATTACAGGGCAGTCATGGCTAATGCTAACTAATTCTTTAGACCATTGCAGTTAATAGCTCTGTACACATAAATATAAACACATTCCAGCAGTTTTCTCATGTGTAGGGATGATATCAGAGGGTTATGGTGTTACATAATGCTTTTACATAAGAAGCCACACTGCAGCTAAAGCTGCTCAGGAGTGAATTTTTTTTTTTGCTGCACCATTACTGTTGGGACTGCACCAAATCCCCCCTTCAGACACACACACACACATCCATGTCTCTATCCACTTGGCCTTAATGAACAAGCACTAAATCGAGCATAGCTCTTTCTTATCTGTATTCACTCCACACGCACTTCCTTCTTTCACCTCACTATCCCAAAACCACATCAATAACAGATCCATGACAATGGAAGCCCATAATTCTCCCCCATAACCCACAGTAAACACCTCCCTTTGTCAACCGGATTCATGCTGACAGCTGAACCCAGACCAGCTTTCTTCTTCCTTCCTAATGGGTGGGATTTAAATCCCAGCAGACTGTGGCTGGCTGCAAAAAAGACAACCGTGATGCTCTTTACGTCTCTGCGATTAAAACAGCTAACATCTAAGCTGCCCTCATGGCCCTGTTTTGTGCATGGAAAATGATGCATGCATTCACACTTGAATAGATGTCCACTTCCTGGATGTGCACAGAGAGTTGTTTTATTTATTAAATAAAGAACAATTTAAAGAAAGGAAGTATAAAAAAAGAAAGAAGGCATGTCATGTGCCTTCTGAAGAGAAAAATGTTTTACAGTTTACAAATAAAATGTCCTAGTTGTTAAGAAAAACAGACTAAAAACTGTTTTACTGACTGGTGGATCAAGCCAAATACTGCATAAAATCTATTTCTTAATCACTATTTATGTATTTTTTTTGTAAAAAATTTTTTTTATTATTAAATGTCAATTTATGTTGCTTTAAGGTTATTTTGGTATTTTTATACTGGAAAACCCAACAAAAAAATACTGATTAAGACAATTTCTGCAGTGATTGCTCACTTGAAAACTCTTCCTACGGAAGCCCAGTTCAAAGGATGATAACATCTCCAGAAGAATGGTCACATGACGGAAGACACGATACATATGGGCTTCTCCATATCTCTCTCTCCTTTATTTATTGAGCAGTGAGCAGGCAAATTAAACAGACCTTTGTGTAGAGTGATGTCATGCTACATTCAAAAATATCCAGCTCAGTATGTCCAGGTTAGTGAGAGTAGTACAAATCACTGTGAAAAAGGAGGTTACTCACGATCCGGGGATTTATTTTTTGCAAGTCGTGTTTTCCAAAATACAAAATAAGCAGTGTACAAATATCCACAGTGAGGTCATAGGGAGGTCCTTGTCCAATATAAAAGAGTAAGAAAAGCGAAGATTCAGTAAAAAGAATGTTTTACTTTTCATCAGTATCAATAGGAAGTCACGTTGTGTGGTATGAAAGAGTGTCTTGAACAAAAGGCTGTTCCCTGATCCAGTTTAAATGTACAAGACTCCATGCAGCTTAATTTAGGATTGTCTGAAGTGCTTGGTTTAGTCTCACACAGTTCTCCAAATTCATTACATGTAAAATACTGGAGAGATAAAAGACTGCAGCTGCGTTTTACACAGTGCTTGTAGGATGACAGAGCAAGAAATTAGCACAGTTTCACTGATCCAATGGAAGGGAATGAGAAGCTTTTTGATATTAAACATTCTTCTTAGGATCAGCATTCTCACCTTTTTATTTCTCTGTGAAAGGCTGGTGTAAAAAAAAAACCTCAAGATTACATTATTATGAATGTCATGTGTTACATATTGCAGTGCATTCTACAAAACTCTTAATCACATTAGGGTGTAATATGCGACACATCACAAAAAAAAATATTTAGAAGATATAAAAACACAGTAAAGATACAGTCCTCAGTAGATGGGTGAAATCAAAGAAGTGTACGTTGATTGCTTTATATAAAAAAAAAAAAGCATTGTGTTTTGGCCTAAAGCTCTTGTGATAGATTTGTATTGTCAAAAACATCTGATGGGCCTCCAAGCTCTCTACTTCTTGCTTTGTGTGGTGGGGCTACTTTTGTTGCCGGAACGACGGACAGGAACCTTCGAGACAGGGATTCGAGTGCGTGGTGGGGCATCAGTCTTTTTAGGAGGGGTGGTTGAAGTTGGGCTAAGATTGGAAGACAGTGCGCCTTGGCTGGAAGAGTGGGAAGGTGGTGTTTGCCTCACACTAATAGGGATCTTGGAATCTCGAGGTAGGCTGGTGCTGCCTTTCATGGAACGGAATGAGGAAGTGGCGGAAGACGAGCATTTCGGGGAAGGCAAGTTCATTTTTAGATCACCTGCAGATTTTGTTGGTGAACTCACGTCATCGTCTGAGCCAGCAGCGCTAGGGCTGTCGGGATCGTAGAGGTCATAAAGTGCATCTCCAGAGCAGCTATCCCTCAGTAAACCTTCCCGACGTAGAAAGGTGCTGTCCTCATCCTCTGGGCCAGGTGTGGGAGAATCCCAGTAGCCTTCATCACTCGGTGGGGCATCCTGGAGTTCTTTATCGACAGGGGGAGGTGAGGGACGTGAGGGTTGCTGCTTTCCCATTTTACTACCTCCGCTCACAGGGATCTTACTGAGGCCAAGTGCCTTTACTTGTGGTGGCCTCTTCTTAAGCCGGGTCGGTGCATGATGGAGGACAGGCTCTGTACGTCGTAGGGCTGGGGAGTCTTCACCCTTCTGGGGCAGCATATGCCATAGACCCTGCATGTCAGCATCATCAACACCCTCTGGACTAGCCATCTCCTCCCCTCCACCCATGTAGGCAACAACTCCACTCCCTTGTGGCTTTTTAGGGGCTGCACGTGGTCTTTGGTGGGCTGGCATGTAGCAAGAAGCATGGATAGTTGTAAGACTACTGACCTGAGGAGGAAGTGGAGGCTTGGCAGGAGAGCATCTCTCTGAATTTGTCCCGGCTCCGCTTAATCTGCGACCCATGCATCCCCCACTACTGCTACCGGTTCCACAGCTCGTGGCACTTCCCCCATTCCCAGAATCCTCTTCTGGATCAGCGATGATGTCACCACAGCCTGTTAAAGAATCAAAACTCTTTAGTGAAGTAACATCAGTGAACATGGAACATAGGCGATCCACAGATTGCTCGGATTGTGGGTCGGCTGTGCTGTGCTCCATTGGTGGGGTCAAAGCGCAGATTGGAATGGAGGACAAGTGTGTCGAACTGGTGAGTTTATCATCTTGGAGCCCTTCTGTCTGGGCTCGGAGTGGAGAAGGAGATGGAGCTGGAGACTCCTCTGTGACTGTATGTTGTTGTGAAAGAGGAGGACTGCAGTTACCACACTCCAATTCATTAGTACCCTGTAATTCCTGCATAGACGTTGTCTTCCATTTCTCAGCTTCCCCTAGGAGAGGAGTCTCCTCAAACACTTGCGGCAGGGGCTCAAGAGTCAGTGTCATGTCCTTCTCCATTTTCACGCTGCTGGAGCTAGAGGATAGTATTATGTCCCCCTCCTTCACCTCCTTGGCCACCTCTAAGGAGTCCTCTTGAACCTGGGGCTTCCGCCGCCAACGCATGCTGCTGAACAGCCCTTTAAGTCCTCGTCCTCGCCGTCCCACCGTAGTAGTTCCATCTCCTGCACGGCTGCTGCTCCGGCGCAGTAAAGAGAAGAAGCTAAAAGACTTGGTGATGGAGCTGCGGAGGGGGGCAGCGGACACACCATCTGGCGTGCCGGCGTGGAGCTGGTCGCTGCTGGCAGATTCCTCTTTCCGGTGGCCGTCAAGCTCTGAAGGAGTGTCCGTTATTAAGCCATCATGGGTTTTGCTCCTAACAAGCTCCAGTGTCTTTCCAGCAGCTTTACCGGTGGACTCCCCTTTGTTCTTGACAGAAAAGATGCTTGGCATGCTGCTGCCAGACTTACGCTTGCCGAACAGCTTAAAGGCGGCTTTGTTGAGCTTTCCTGGTGGCTGAGGATCACATGGAGGTGGTTCACTGCATTCGTTTTGAACCTCCATCTCTGCCACTATGTCTGTTGCACCCTATGTTTTTCTTTCTTTCTTCTTCTCCCTTTATTTTACCCTGTCTCTAACTGCTTCTTTCCCTTTCCTCTCCCTCTTCACTTCTATCTGCTGCCTTCGCTTGTTGGTGTTCTCCCTGCCTCGCTCTCTTTCTCCCTCACTGGTGGCTGCGCCTGACAGTCTCTATGGTAACTGGGAGGGTTAAGCAGCTTTCGTCAGCGCTGGAGGCGAGCCAGCACTTTTTCTCCGCCCCCACAGCTCACCCCCTCCGTACACACAAACACATCCTCATCCCCCACACTGCAAACATCAAATATCCTTCTCCTCTTTCTTGCCTCAATTATTCTTTCTACCTCACTGAAGAGGCGTGATATGCATCTACATGCGGGCTGTAAAGAATGAGTGTATTGCTTTTTGACATCACAATTGTCGTCATGTGCTTGTGAGTGCAACTGTGTACAAATATGTGTGCGTGTGTGTACATAATAGACAGAAAGTTTTTGCATTCTTTCCTCATGTTTTTATGAGGGTCATAATGGAATTAGTGTTGCATGTGAAAAGCAATCACATGTGGAACGTTTCCAGAAATGCTATAACGATCAAGAGTGTTAGGGGAAATAAATGGAATGAGCACAAACCTCTCAGTGTAAATGAAAATAAGCCACTGAAAATCCCCCTCAGATGAAAAGGCTCAAGAAAACATGCAAGTTGTGTGGTTGCCGTAGTGTCTGTACTTAGAATTTAAGCAAAAGCTGCTGATTAGAGAAATTACAAGTACGAAGACATGAGGCAGATTTAGATAAACATTTCACTCACTTATAATGAATGCATTCACAACACACACTTGAAACAATTTAGAGAAATGGCTGATGAAATTTAAATGAGATTAGATCAGCTCACACTGGTGGTCCTCACCTGTTTCAGGCCGTCTGGAGTGGTTGATCATATTCAACTTATCCCTTAATAACACGCAGTCCATCTGCCTCCAGCATATGGGCCCAGGGGGACTCCAGTTACCACACTCCTCCACTGTTACACAACACCAATTAGTTAGTCCAATTGTGTGCAATAGTAGCTAAACAACTGCAAGCTTTTGGGTTTTCTTTTTTTAGTGGTTTGAATATAAACACATCAGGGGTGACATTTGGTGGGAAACATTATATGTTATAAATATTCTGGCAGAGCTAATAGACTGGGTTCCCACACCTTTTGACCAATGTATTTCAGTGACTTTCCCATGATTTTTCTAGTCGTTCACATATACTGGATGAGGGTGGTGCAACCATTATAACTGAAGAGACAGGTCTGCCCTACTTTTTGTGAAATAATCATTATTTGTTAAAGATTTCAACCACCATGAATATAAGAATGAAGCAAAGGTCTCTAATAGACAGTCGCTTTGGCAGTAGAATACATAAACTTGCAATTAGCAATCTACTATGGTTAGCCCTCACCTTTCATTTAGGACTGGGTGAACCTTACATCACCTAATTAATATTCATAAGCAAAGTTAATCTGGATTTTTTTAAAAAATAACTTTATGGAGATTTTCTAACAATGAAAAACACTTTTTTATACCTGTGCAACTTGAAAAAAAAAGGATAACCCTTTAAACAAAGGTTCAGTTCATGGTCTCATTAAGAATTTTATCTTAATTCACTCAATGCAAGCATCACGAACCAACAATAAATCCATTATTAACGTAAATTAATTCTTAATTATATTAGTATATGTAGAAATATTAACCTAAATTACTAATGTTGTAAAATTATTGTTAGTTATTGATACTTAATGTACTCCATAATGGTAACGAATTTGCTACTTAATATAAATAAATATACATTCTATTTACTATTAAAAAAAATTGTGACTTATTTAAGACTATTAGACTATGAATATGAATAATAAGACTTTTCCAGGTCTACAAATCACAGGCCTAGAACACAAATCACAAATTATATATTTACATTTACAGCATATTTACATACAGCAACTCTGAAACAAAGACATCAGTGCTAAATAATAATACCTATATCATTACTTATTTGAGCCTCTTTCCCTCATTTTTAAGAATCCCTTAAGACAGAAATCCCCATGAATCTGATGTGCCCACCCATCCACCCCTATCTGTTTACAGGCCTCCTCTTCCACCTCACTGACATGAAACAATGTCTACATTCACACAATGTACAGGGGGGGCAGAAGTGTGCAGTGTGTGTATGTGTGAAGGTAAGCTACCATGCAGCCGTTTCAGCGAGGTCAAGTCTTCTTGGCCTCTGATTCAGCTTTGGTTCCAGGTCTGCTTGCACTGGACCAAAACTCCCCACCTGTGTTTGCCATTTCTGTCAGCAGCCCCTCAGGCATGGCGGACAGAATGTGCCACCACACCCGTTGTTTCTTCGGGTCAGTTTGGATTTGTATATACTCGTTCTTCGCTCTCTGGGCCATGGGAGGTCTGTCTGCTTGAGGGTAAATGGAGAAAAAATAACCAGAACCACATGAATAAAGTTAAGAGACCAACAGGAAGAAACAGAATGAGAGAAACCTTAAACGACTTCAGTTTACAGTCTGTGTTTTTAGGATTCACCTCGGTGGATAAACACAGTGTTTACATCATCCACCCCTAGTGTGACATCTCTGTTGCTGCCAAGGACAAAACTCTCTTGAGAAACAAACTAGGATATTTGGACAGAATAGAGCTGGACTGTTTGCTAATAAGGCTGTGTTGCCCAGATTTTACAATGCTCCTTTCCCCCCACATTATCTTCAGCTGAAAAGGACAAAGGTGTGTCCAGATTCTTCAAAGCACAGCACAGCTCTTATTGTGGAGTTTGTCAAGGCCAGACTGGATCAGGGACATCAATAATGGCAGTGTTTTAAGCCGTCTTCTCATGAACTGGGACATAATGCAGTTGACAGTCAAATAGAAGACAATAAACCATTTAGCCTCAAACTATTTAATCTTCCCACAGACAAGATTAACATATGTAATTGAAAAAGAGATTGTTCAAACATTGTCATATGTATCCTCATCATCATCTGAAACCACAGCTGTTCATTGTGTTAATAGATAGATGGGGCACACCAGGGTCAATATAAAAATACTTCAGTCACCACTAGATTTGGGAATTCAGAACAGTTTTTATTTTTTAAATACTGAAATCAAATGATTTTCATGATGATTGGTGCCATAATGCTTGTCGAAATGAATCAAGATCTTCTTTGTTGTGTGTACTTGACGCGTATGAGACTTAAATTGCTGGAGTCATTGACTCATTTTCCTATGATAACCACTTAATGTAATTATAATAAATAAATAAAAAACAATACCAAAAATGTTTTGTAATTAAGTAAGCTCTAGCAGATCAATTTCACTAATAGTAACATTATAGCCTACTGGGATTGATATTTTCTGTACATATACTCTTATTTACCATGGAAGCCTATTTCTGCTTAGATGTAAAAAAAAAAAAAAGACATTTAGTTTTAAATAAGAAATACATCACATATTAAGATATAGGTAACAATTAGTCACGTAAAGTCATATTGTAAGATAAAGTGACATTTATGACATATAAAAGTCATGTTTTGTGAAACAAGTCGCATTCATGTTATGAAGAATATAGCCAAAACCAGATTTTGTTTTATTATATAATCATAATTAATTCATATGTGATCTGCTTTTTTGATGCCAGTTACCCATGTTTGTGCAATTCCGTTGTCATTACGTCAATTTGTAGGCTAACCCAGAAGGCTAATTCGCCAAGAGGCATTTTGGGAATTTTTTTAGCGGTTTTCAGAATAAGCCTCTGATTAGAATAAGGTCTGTGAATAACGTTTCCTGAAACAATGTGCACGCTGTGTTCTACGATATGAATGATTATGAAATTAAATCCAACACAGCCATTCTGAAAAACCCATAGGAAATTCCCGAGGAACAGTGGCTCAGTTGCGAAATATGTCACGGTACACTTTTATAAGGCCCCGCTCACTCACCATAATTTCTTTATTCCTGTAATAAGAGCTGAGCGGCTTTAGCGTCTTATTAATACAGTCTGGCCCGCGGATGCATTTCACGCGCGTCCCGTCACCGGTGCTCAAGATTTGCACAACAAAACCGGCTTACGGAGTCACGTGACACAGCTTTACGTCCGATTGTGACCTCTGTTAGAGGGTGAGATTTACAATAATCATCCTAAAATTCTGGTAATTATTGTAGGAAATATAGACGGATATAGAAAGGTTTTACCTCATCAACAAATGGATATTGAGTGGGGAAATGAAATGAAGTGACAAAGTTTGTTTACTGGAGGCATCTCAGTTGTTCCATTATAGTCTGACTTTATAAAGAATCACATACAGGTCCATATAACCATCATAAACACTGACATAGACAGTGCCCCTTAGAAAAATGAGTGGTTTCATAATTCCTTGAGTAATTTGGATGAACCTATGTGCTTATTAAATGAACACATTTTTATTCTGTCTTCATTGTTTCTTGCTGCATTGATTTTTTTCAAGTGTGCTAATCAAATCATGTTCAATGAGTTATGCCTGTTTAGATTGAAGACAAAAGACTTGAGTGTACATATATTTCACCCTCATGCTGGCTCTTGTGTTTATGTTTTTACAGGCATGCAGCAGACCATTGTCTAGGGCCACGTTTGCAGGGATTAGTACTAATTCCCATTTCGCCTTGTGATCCTCTTCAGGTCAGTAATACAGTCCTGAGGGTTTGGGCATAATAATCACTTTTAGGACGTATTTACAAATGCAAAATGGATGACGGACAAGTACTTACTTACGTCTGGAAATGTGGTAAGACACAGACAGCCTCTCACCATTATGAAATGGTTCTCTACAGAAAGAAGCCCTTACTGGAGTACATAGGAAAAAATATGACACTTTTGTAATCAGCTTAACTTTAGCACTGTATACCAAATTTACATACCATCTCTTCTAAATATTATATCAGAATCAGAATCAGAATCAGAAAGAGCTTTATTGCCAAGTGTGTTTGCACACACAAGGAATTTGTCTTGGTGTTAGGAGCTTCCAGTACAGAAAGTACAAACATAGTGCAGACAACATATAATTAAGGTGATAAAGAACACTAATGAAGAGAATATACAATAATTAAGGATAACAATAGTAATAAAAATAAAAATATACAGGAAAGAGACTTGGCCATAGACAGAACTGTGAATGTGCATGTGTCCTATGTACAGATGAAGGTTTGATGGGTTATTTACAGATGTACAGTACCGGGGTGTGTTATGTGTTGTTCAGGTGGGATACGGCCTGGGGGAAAAAACTGTTCTTGTGTCTGGCTGTTCTGGTGCTCAGTGATCTGTAGCGCCGGCCAGAGGGCAACAGTACAAAGAGAGAGTGAGCTGGGTGTGAGGGGTCCAGAGTGACTTTCTTAGCCCTTTTCCTCACTCTGGAGGTGTAAAGTTCTTGGAGGCTGGGCAGAGGGGCACCGATAATTCTCTCAGCAGTCCTAACTGTCCGTTGTAGTCTTCTGATGTCTGTTTTGGTAGCTGAACCAAACCAAACAGTTATAGAAGAACATAGGACAGACTCGATGATTGCAGAGTAGAACTGTTTCAGCAGCTCCTGAGGCAGGTTGAACTTCCTTAGCTGGCGGAGGAAATACAGCCTCTGCTGGGCCTTTTTCGCAATAGAGTCAATGTGATTGTCCCACTTCAGGTCCTGAGAGATGGTGGTGCCCAGGAATCTGAATGACTCTACTGAAGTCACAGTGCTGTTCATGATGGTGAGTGGGGGGAGAGCAGGGGGGTTTCTCCTGAAGTCCACTATCATCTCCACAGTTTTGAGCGTGTTCAGCTCCAGGTTGTTAAGACTGCACCAGACAGCCAGCTGCTCAACTTCCTGTCTGTAAGCAGACTCGTCACCGTCCTTGATGAGGCCTATGACTGTAGTGTCGTCCGCAAACTTCAGGAGCTTGACAGAGGGGTCCTTTGATGTGCAGTCATTCGTGTAGAGAGAGAAGAGCAGTGGGGAGAGAACGCAACCCTGAGGGGCGCCAGTGCTGATGGTGAGAGTCCTGGATGTGAGTTTGCCCAGCCTCACTAGCTGCTGCCTGTCTGTCAGGAAGCTGGTGATCCACTGACAGATGGAGGAGGGCACAGAGAGCTGTCTCAGTTTGTCTGAGAGAAGGTCAGGTATGATGGTATTGAAGGCCGAGCTGAAGTCCACAAATAAGATCCTTGCATAATTCCCAGGTTTGTCGAGGTGTTGCAGGATGTAATGCAGTCCCATATTGACAGCGTCATCCACAGACCTGTTTGCTCTATAGGCAAACTGAAGAGGATCCAGCAAGGGTCTAGTGATGTCCTTCAGGTAGGCCAGGACCAGTCTCTCAAGTGACTTCATGATCACAGACGTGAGTGCGACAGGTCTGTAGTCATTAAGTCCAGTGATTTTGGGCTTTTTGGGGACGGGAATGATGGTGGAGCGTTTGAAGCAGCAGGGAACTTCACACAGCTCCAGAGATCAGATTAGATTTAGCATTTCCCAAACCATAGTATGTTTAAAAAAGAAAAAGTTAATTGCGACGAGTCTAGACAAATAACTATTCCAAATCAAGTTTATAAAACTATCCAAAATATTTTGCCAAAAGCATTTACTATATTTTTGTATGGTTTTAAATGCTTATTTGAATTAAAAAAATACAGCAAAACAATAATGATGTGAAATATTGTAAAATATATTTAAAAGAACAGTTTCAATTTGAATATATTTTAAAATGTAATTTAAGTCAAATGTTTTAATTTGATTTTAGTATTCTTTGATTAATGAAAAGTTCAAAATAACAGCATTTATGTGCAATAGAAATATTTAGAGACTGGAGTAAGAAAATTCAGCTTTGCCATTACGGGAATATATTACATTTTTAAATATTAACATAGAAAATAGTTATTTAAAATTGTAATAATATTTCACATTATTACTGCTTTTACTGTATTTTTTTATCAAATAAATGCAGCCTTGGTGATCATAAAAGACTAGATGTGTATATTGGCAATTGCTTATTTTGTGGCATTATAATATGGTTATATATTAATATATACATTTGTGTGTGTGTGTAATATTATACTATGCTTATAATGTGGCAATGACAGATTGCTTTAGATTCTTCATTTAGATTAGTAGCCATAATGATTTATTGTTAGCTCTGTATAATCACCTGTAAATAAATATGAACTTTGACCTGCTCTATGGCATCACATTAACCTTTTGGGTTCCTAACTTAACCCCCATAATCAACCAGACTGCACATGGGACACTTGTGTGTAGGGCATCGCTACAGTCATCCTTCATTCTGGACAGCATTAATCTTTCCACCCTTCAAGATAACAGCAAGTGACATCGAATAAATTAAGTTTGAAATCCAAACACCTACAAAAATAGAGGATTTGAGTAACAAGTCCTTCAGCTCTTTGTTTAATCTTTTCTTTTTAGTGCTATTGACATTCTTTCAAAAAAATGAGAAAACTAAAACAAAAAACAAGCTTTTTTTTAAAAAATGTAGTTGATGACAGAAGTAACATTTCAATTGATAGATATAACAATGAATTTACATTAAGGGATCCATCTCTGAATTCCCCCCAATTATTTCTTTGTTTGTTGTACATGAGTGCAGTGCCATCACGTATAGTAAACGTACAGTAAACATGGGCGTGCTCTCTCACACACACACACACACACACACACAGGCAGACATACTTAATCTTTCTCACAACAGAATATACAATTTTTTTCCAGTCCTCCTAGATTCCTTAATTTTTCAAAAGCAAGTTCTGAAGTGTCCTTAGCAGGTCATTCTGGCCACTCCAAACTCCAAGGTGACCACACCGGGCTCATTCTTGGAGCCGAACGATCCCGTCAACCCTCCGTAATCGTTCTCTGTGGCACTGCTTCCCTCTACAGTCCGTTCTCCGCCAGTGCTGGCTGGAGCATCTTCCCTGGCCTCCTTTCCGAACACTTCCTCATCTTCCTCCTGCTGCACTTCCTTCCGACTGAGAAGAGGAGCTCCCAGGATAAGGGACTGAGGTCGGGGAGGGAGGCTGCGCTCTCTTGGAGGTGACTTGGGCTTTAGTGGAGATGTACTCACACCGAACTTCTGGAGCTTCTGTGGAAACACACAAAGACACAGGAAAGCATGTGTCATTTCAGCTGAATGAAGCAAATAGAGGCTATCAGTAGGAGCAATGAAGTTAGAGCAATGAAAGATGCAAGAATACTTTATAGACCTGAAAACATGTTTATAACAAAAGCAAAATATGTTACTGCCAAATGCACAGACAGCTTCAATGATGTTCCTTGTTCCTTTGTTTTTTTTAATAAATGTTTAAAATGTTTATAAAAAGATTAATACAATTATATTATTATTATTACATGTGAGTTTTTAAATAGCCAGACAAAACAAAAACTGTAAGATGGTTATTAGCAGTAGTACCTACATTTCACTGCTGGTTATACTCTGTATAATTGTGTATGTGACAAACAAAAATCTTGAGTGGTATTACTATTGTTAAATAAATAAAAAATAATAAATAAATATAAATAAATACTAAATATTTAAAAGAAACACAAACGCACACATACATATATACAGTCGTGGCCAAAAATATCGGCACCCTTGGTAAATATGATTAAAAAAGGCTGTGAAAATTTATCTGCATTGTTAATCCTTTTGATATTTTATTTAAACAAATCTAACCTTTCATTGGATAATAAGAATTTAAAATGGAGGGAAATATCATTACGAAATAAATGTTTTTCTCAAATACACGTTGGACACAATTATTGGTAGCCCTAGAAATTCTTATGAGTAAAATATCTCTGAAGTATATTCCCATTCATATTCACAATTTTGAGCACTCCAGGGTGATTATGAACATGAAATTATCCAGCCATGGTTTCCTGTTTCACAGAAATATAAATAGGAGGGAAAACAAAGCCCAAATTCCCTTAATCATCCATCACAATGAGAAAAACCAAAGAATATATTTCTGATGTGCAGCAAAAGATAATTGAGCTTCACAAATTATTGAAGTGGCTTTAAGAAAAGAGTTAGAGCAGTGAAAATTCCCATTTCCACCATCAGGGCAATAATTAAGAATTTCCAGTCAACATAAAATGTTACAAAACTGCCTGAAAGAGGATGTGTGTGTCTATATCGACGTGTGTTTGAGTGGCTAAAGACTCCCTGAGGACCACAGCTGGAGAACTGCAGAAAACAGTTGAGTCTCGGGGTCAGAAAACCTTTAAAAAAATTGTCAAACAGCACCTACATCACCACATGTTGTTCGGGAGGGTTTCAAGAAAAATTCTCCTAGCTCATCCAAAAACAAACTCCAGCATATTCAGTTATCAGACACGACTGGAACTTCAAATGGGACTGGCTTCTATGGTCAGATGAAACTAAAAAATTAGCTTTTTAGCAGCAAACACTCAAGATGGGTTTGGTGAACACAGGGATAAAAAATACCCCATGTGTACAATGAAATATACTGCTGTATTTTTAATGTTGTGGGCCTATATTTCTGCCGGAGGTCCTGGACATCTTGTTTAGACACATGGCATCATGGATTCTATCAAATACCAACATATAAAAAATCAATACGTGACGGACTCTGTTAGAAATCTTATAATGGGCCATGTTTGGATCTTCCAACCGTACAATAATCCAAACACAATCCTCAAAAACAACACAAAATTGGGTCACTGGGTACAAAACCAAGCTTGTGCTATGGCCTTTCCAGTCCTCTGACCTGAACCCTGTAGAAAATGAGTGAGGTGAACTGAAGACAAGAAGCACCAACATGGAGCTGGGAATCTAAAGGGTCTGAAGTGATTCTGGATGAAGGAAGGGTCTCCGATCTCTTGTTCTCTAACCTCATCAAGCATTACAGGAGAAAATTTAGAGCAGTTAAACTGTCAAATGGATGTTTCAAAAATTATTGAATAAAAGGGTGCCGTTAATTGTGGCCAATGTGTATTAAAGAAAAACATTTATTTCATAATGACATTTCCCCCCCATTTTAAATTTTTACTATCCAATGAAAGGTTAGATTTTTGTGAATGTTTTAAATAAAACATCAAAAGGATTAACAATGCAGATTCATTTTCACAGCCTTCTTTGATCATATTTACCAAGGGTGCTGATATTTTTGGCCATCACTGTATATATTTCCTTAAACAGTAACACATAATATAACATTTTCAATATCATTAGCATTATTGGTATTATTATGATGGCAGTGGTCAGGAAGGCATTGTTTCTATTAAAATTCTATTTTGAATATTCTCACATTTAATTTGTGTTAACAATTTTGAGGTTGTGAGGGAAGCAAATCCATTCAATGTATTTTACATTCCAAATAATATCGCATGGACATAGAACTCCAGAAAGCATGGGCTGTCAATTTTACACATTCTATGTGAACACACTGCAAACTGTACTTCAGTCCTTCACAGCCTCATTTTGTTCTGACTAACGCCCCATTCACACAGGGCGTCGGCGTCAACGCTTCTCGTTTACTTTGGATGGAGTGACGTCAAGCGTTGCCGAACTGAATTGTGGGTCCGCGCGTTGCTTCACTGGCGTTGCTCGTGGCAGAAGTTGAAAACTTTTCAACTTTAAGCGCCAACGCAGGCGTCAGCCAATCAGATGGCCTTATACAAATACCCTAGCGCTGCCACTAGCCAATCCCGTTCATGCAACACCAGAAAAGTATGTGATTGGCTGTTGTCACTATGACGGCGCGTCAGCACCAAGCTTCAGACACGCCCTCCGTCAAGCGTTGACGCCCTGTGTGAATGGAGCATCACGTCTTCTGATCCCTCAGGGGAAACTCAGTGGTATTGCAGCACACAAATCCATGACTAATTCTTTTTCATGGGAAATGAGCATTCAAGGTTGAATTTTTATCCGATAACCAAATTCCTGAGGTGAACTCACAGTCTTCAGGGCTTGCACTGTGCCCTCAAGCTCTCGGTTGCTTTCTTTCAAGGTGAGGACATGTTTGAGAATGGACTGCCGAGGGTGCATGGAACGGTCATACTGATGGTACATGTTTCTCCAGAACCTGCAACACAAACCGGTTACTGATTAAACCATTGCAGAGTCTAAATAAAGGAGTCGTTTATAAACAGTAGAGGTTAGTCATCTGTACTTGAAGTGGTAGGCTTGGGTGGATGGTTCCAAGACCGGGTGTGATTCTGCAAAGCTTGGGCTGTACACAGGGTTCAAGTAATTCTGCTTTTCACTCAGAAGGTGAGCCCATAATGAATACGTCCTCTCCTTCAACCTGTAATGATATACAGATGAAGTAAGGGGTTTGAGATGATGGGAAGGAAGCGAATGCATGTTAGTTTTACTCACTGAAGGTCCTCTCTCTGCCGTTGGCTGTTGCCCAGGAAGTTGCCAAACTGGCAGGAATGGACGTGCTCGTGGATCTGAATTAGGAACCACTCGCTGAACTCGAAAGCCTGAGGAAACTGTTCAGTCAGCTGCCATACACACTCCAGGAACTGTGTGAAGATGGGTGACACCTCTTTTGGGTCGGGGTCCAACTGATCACACCTGCGGGGAAATAGGCATCAAGGTTATTCCAGACTCTTCAAGCATCTAGAGTTAGGAACCAAACAGTGGATCATGCTAACCTGTCTGCAAACTTGTGTCCAAAAGAGATCCAGTCTTTTTCAATAAGTACCTGAGAACAAGAGGAAGATATATTAGATGGTGGAAAAATACAAACGACAATGTCAGCTTGAACAGATAAAAGTTTTTTACCATGAAACCTTTAATGGTGCGATAGTACGGATCCATCAACAGAGAGCCTAGAGCACAGACCTGAGCTGTCCGATCCCATCCATCAGAGCAGTGCACAAGCACACTGGCGCCCTCCACAGTCACAGCCTGGTATTACAAAAACATTTGACAAACAAGATTATAGTTAACTAAAAAATTGTTACTTGACATAAAATAAACTAACTTTGTTTAAAAAAAAAAAAAATTTAGTACAACCTGATATATATATATATAAAAACTTATAAAAATGATAAAAGCACATTACAAAATTACTAAATCAGAAAGCAAAAAAAAAGACAATATAAAAATAAATGCTATTTGTCTTGTTGTTATGCTGATTATTTCTATAAATCTGTTTTATTGTAGAACCACACACACACCCACATACACCCCCCAAAATCCATCTTCAGTGTTCAATAAACCCCTTTGATTGAAGTTGACCGCTTGATCCACTCCTGTGTTCTAATCGACACGCTACGAGGAAAGCTAGAGAAATCAGAACCACCTTAGAATACAATCCTAGTTCAGCTCCAAAACACTATTACTAAATACTAAAAAAATATATAAATAATACTAAACTACCCCTGGATACTGAAGAATCAAGGGCACAATACTGCATGCAAGAAGGCTAGAGTTTTACCTTAGCAAGGAATATAGCGGCATCCATGATGGCTTTGATATGACGCAACCATCCGCTGTTTTCCAGTCCAACCAGGTAATCAGTCATGGAAAGTGTGCGCGTTCCCACCACTATTAAAGACACAAAAAAACAGAGCTGTTGACAATCCAAAAAATTAAATGAGAATGAACCAAATTCACATACATCAGTAGTCTCAGACCTTCCAGAAGCTTCTGCAAACTTCCTCTCATCACATGAATATTCTCGATGCCCACAAACTGGAAGCGGATATTAGAGTAGTTGTCCTCATTCTCATAGCCTTTCCCTGCCGCACGATTCGCCAGTGCGTTCAACTGCAAAAACACAAAAAGTGCTTAAGGAACCTGTTATGGTCACCAGACAGGCTTGACGAACACACAAAAAAAATATGATGTTCTACCTTAGGCCGCGTGTCCATCACATATATATATCGGCTGTTGTGATTGGCCTTGCTGATGGCCTGAAGCATGTGTTCATCTTCTAAACATCGAGCGCTGAAGCCAGAGAGAGGCTGACTGCACCGACACACTGCCGCCTGGAGACATGACACAAACAAATATAAATGTTCACCACCCTGAAGTACATTATAAAAGTAGAGTAAACGAGGAACGACAGACTTAACAAGACCAATGCAGATGTTGGGAGGAAGCCTCTGGCACACAGCCCTGAATTGCCAGTAAAACTACTGGTTAACATAATCCGCCTCTGTGTGTTGACAAGCCATTACCTGTTTACCATTCCGCTCCGTTTATCTAACACAGCACAGAAGAAACAACTAATGCCTATTATGGTGTCAACAGACATCTGCACATAAAATAGTTTTAATGACCCCTAAAGATGAAGAAAGGGTCTACATCAGGGGTGCCAACCCTGTTCCTGGAGATCTACCATCCTGCAGAGTTCAGCTCCAACCCTGATCAAACACAACTGAACCAACTAATTAGGATCTGAAGGAGCACTTGATAATTACAGACAGGTGTGTTTGATCAGGGTTGGAACTGAAATCTGCAGGAAGGTTGATCTCCAGGAACAGAGTTGGGCAGCCCTGGTCTACATCCTTCATTTCGACCGCTGGCTTTCTTTACTTATTAGTATAGATGGATTAAACCATTCTTACCTTCTTTTCCTGGTAGAAGTATGTAAGAACAGGAAATCGGCCTTTGCTTCTGAACTTGGAGCTTCCGACTATGATGGGTTTACTGGCTGTAATGGGTACGTATAAGTCTCTTGGATATGTCTCACACACCTAAGCACACAGTTTAGAGTCAGACACATTAACAATACACAAAAGAAAAGTACTTTATATTAAACAATTATTTCAATTAGTTTTCTTTTTTTAATTAACATTTCTAAATGTCAGTGAAATTTTTATCAATGTATTTAAAGCTTTTTAAATCTATTTTAAGTTGTTTTTTTTTGTTTTTTTTAGATCTGTCATCTAATACTTATATTTTATTTTACTTTAGTTCAACTTAATCTTAAAGAAGAAAACAATTTATAAACTTACATACTTAATCATTTTAGTTGATAATATCAACACTGCCTCACAACTGTTAAAAGTATCCCAGGATGCATCTCATGAAAGGGCGACTACTTTGAAGAATCTAAAATATGAAATTGAAAATATTTTAATGGAAGTACATTTAGACAAGGGAGTGAAAGAGAGATTTATAAGAATATATAAGAACAGAATTATTTTGGTATTATTTTTAAATATAGTATTATAAATAGTGTATAGTATTATTATTTTTTATTGCAAAATGTAAAATATTAAATCTAATACATATAGTAATAATAAATATTATAATTTTCTGCAATGCATATAAACATACCGACAATAAAGCTTCATGTATTTGATTAATCTCAGCATCTAATATGTTTTCAATCCATCAAAAAGATGTATTCAGATTTATGCACTAATTTATTCAGTAACCTTTTCTGCAGGTTATAGTGTTATACAAATAGGTGATAACAACTGACTTAAGTCTTCACTCAATTAACAGTTTGTTAACAAACAGAGTCATTCACAACCAAAGTATATCAGATTCGTTCACAAATAAAACACCATTAGTCTTTACAGTACCTACCTGGCCTGGCATCTGCTTATCTGACTAAAGCCTAGTTTTATTCCAACCACATTATTCTAATACTAGTCTTGAGGGACATAACACTCTATTTTAGGTTGCCTGACAGCCTCGTGAGACCTGATTTTAAGTCATACACATCCTGAATTAGATTCAACATTGCTGTTTCAAAGAAAGAGAAGGTGATGTTGAACATATGCTACACATTCGCCCTCCAATCATACCTTGTACTCCCTGTTAACATCTGTAAGTTGCCACTGGTCACATGGCACACCCATCCGTTCAAACTCAGCTGCGAGGTCTATAAGTTGCCAACCCTCCTCTCTCTGTTGGTCATTCTGCTTTGGGTTGTAGGAGAACGCATACAACTCGTCGTAGGACACTGGTGTACAGAATAAATGAGTTAATAAACTTTAAAAAAGGTGAAAATGATAGTCAACGTATTCAGGCGACCATCTGGAGCTGCTACTGATGCTCACATGTCTCTGACCTCCAGCCAACAACGCATGACCGCAATATCCGTTGTTCAGTCACAGAACAGAGGGTGGCCAAGACCTAAGGGTCTCCCCTGTGACTTTCAGGAAACTTCTGCAGTCTATTTATTCTTGATGAGGGCAGACATGTGAGTTTACGCACCTGGTCTCAGTAGCCTGAGCAGAGAGCTGTAGATATCATGGCAGTCACGCTCTCGTGGAATCACAAAGTGGACAACACGGAAATTTCGGCACTGAATGAGGAGCGGGCAGCCAATGGTTGAGAGGGACAGCTTCTCCACGGAGGTGATGTGGTGATGAAGGATCTAAACACACAAAAGCATCAATACAAAACTCATTTACAGAATTCAACTGAAGTGCATTTGGACAGTTAAGCCATATTTAAAAATGAATGAAGTGGCATTTATTTGAAAGAAAAATATAAAATAGGGGTGTACTGATAAAAAAAGAAAAATGGCCAATACTAATTTTTCTTTTCATTATAAGGCAGATAACCAATAAATTGCATATAATATTTAAATTCTATACTATTTTGCCTAAATAAATTAAAATTAAACACTGAAACTAAAATCAATACTTTTAAATGATAAAAAGTGTTAAATTAAGGTTTTTAAAGATTAATTTTAAGCAAGCATTAAATGATGGCAATCTAAATATAAAATTATGAAAATGAGCATGAACAATTAAATATCTGACAATAACCAATAAATTGCATACAATATTAAAATTCTACACTATTTTGCCCAATTGAATTAAATATAGAGAAAGGGGAAAGGGAAGTGGTGTGTGGCCAAGTATGGTGACCCATACTCAGAAATTGTGCTTTGCATTTAACCCATCCAAGTGTGCCTTCCTAATGTAAAAAACAAACAAACAAAAATCTTGTAAGGTTAAAAAGACAAAACGATACATATTTACATTTAGTTTGAAATGAAAACAAAGTCATTCTGTGGTTGTCAAATGTTAGTGGAACACATTTATAGTTGTGAAAAAAGTACTATTTTTCTAAATACTGGTCTACTATGTTTTCTGCCACAATGACTAGTCACAAGCATCAGGGTTTTTTTTTTTTTAAAGACATGTTGAAATCTCTAATGTTTTCTTCCTTCCTCTTCTTGTGTTCCTCTATCTTTAAGAGGAATGTAATGTGCAAGAACATGACAAGGAGAATCTAATACACACATACATGATTACCATATTCAATTAACTACACAGCACTTTTGGAAGGTCAAAATATGTGGTGTTATTAAAATGCGCATGTATCTGCATTTCCATTTGCATTGTCGTGACTCAGTGTGCTGTTGTCATTGATCACTGAAGTGTGTATGTAATGCATAATGCATAAGGAACAGAAGGCAGTGCTGTAGGCAGACAGAGAGACGTTTTGTGTGAGCCGTGAGAGTGCAGAGTGCAGAATTTATTTCAGTTGGGTTACAGACTGCCATGAGAACATCTGTTACTCCAACGAGCCAGCTAGTTTTTAGAAAGTGCTGGAACAAAGTCACAAAAATGTGAGCTTGAGGCCAGATCTCTTGTTAACTAAAATAAGATCAAGATGCCCTTGTAATAACAGGCTAAAACTGCTAGTACCGGTATAAACAGAATTCATAATATATATGAATGAAAATGAGGTGTCATTTTTTTTCCTGTGATGGCAAAGCTGAATTTTCAGCATCATTCCTCCAGACTTCAGTGTCATCATTCTAATGCTGATTTGGTGCTCAAGAAATATACTTATTATTAATATTAATGTTGAAAATAGTTGTGCTGCTTAATATTTTGGTGGAAACCATAACACATTTTTTTCAGAATTCTAGACATTTCAAAAGACCAGCATCTATTTGAAATAGACATATTTTGTAACATTACAAATATCTTAACTGTCACTTTTAATACATTTAATGAGCCTCCTTGCTAAATAAAAGTATTAATTCTTAAAAAAAGAAAAAAACTGACCCCAACATTTTGAGGGGTATATAACATATTTTAAATCTATTTTTTTTCTTCTAATAATTAAAATAAATTACATACTGGCCCAAATTGAAATAGACTTCAAAGTAAGTGTATGGGATTGCTTCATCAGTTTTATCGCCCGTCAAGAAAAAATAGTAATAGCATAATACCAATAAAACCTCTCAAGAGTATATTATAATAAACATTGTTTGTCAGAGTCAGGCAGCATCTCGACCTCCGATCTGCTTCCTTCACAGAGAAGAGGATAAGATAAAGTTAATCATCTGCCATACGCTCACACAGAGACGGAGCGATCAGTGGACTCTAACCGTGGCAGATCACGTCTTGAGCTATGTGGGTCATTGGTATTCATGTCCTCTCCTGGCCTCCCCTACACTCTCGTATTCATTTAGCCTCGAGGGCAAGCTCAGCCGACAGGTTTCCACAGCAACAATGCCTACTGCCAACGTGAGGAACTAGTAACCTCATTCCCATGATCTAATTCACTATAATCCTGTAAACAAAAAGGGTGGTACTGTATATCCAAGCTACCCTGTCGGTTACACAGGAATTCTTTATCATGTCATAGCAGATTATTTAGAGGTGGTTAAGAGGGGCTTTTCATACCCATATCTCCTGGGCGCTGGTTGAATTACTCTCCACGAAGATCAGATGTGTGGCCGTCAGATAGAGGGTTCCTGTGACGGACTTGTTGCTAAAGCGATCTAGCAGCTTCACTTGTTCTACCTGTGGAGGAAAGCACACGTTACATTTTTTTTTAAATGTATTAAGATTAACTATAAATGGTAACTCAAATCAAGCCAAATATATCTTCCACTATGTAAATATGAACCTAACCCTGAGCAATTTTGGCATATTCCACAATAAATAGACTCTCGCTGGCATGACCAAGTAAAATATACTCATGTTTTTCACATTGAGGAAAAACCTGAGGAATTTATTTAAACATGGTAAAAATCTGTTAAATGGAGCTACGTTTTTATTTGTAGCTCCAAGTATAATAATTTTTTTTTTAAATATTTGTGTTCATGGGGGTTGCATACATATGCCGAGTCATTTTTAAGCTGATAAGCCACAACAGACTCCTACAGTTACATGTCTTTGTATTACATTAACATCACATTAACTGGTAGTGCATATCATATTGGTCAACATCATATCACAAATTACATCCTACTACATGTTTTGACAGAGTAAGATGGAAAATATTATTAGAGGGTCGGTTTAGTGAAAACACTGAGTCACCAAACACAGACATCAATAGTCATTCAATCATATTATCTAAAACTACTGTATATTACAATTAGCTCTGCCTCTGTTTCCCAGCAACAGGCCTGCAGCTAAGCAACACACTTCCTGTGGCTGCAATAAAATCAGCAGACATCACAAAACAAACAGTGAGTACGATTTTTAACAGGAAATTGGCAAAAGCAACAGTACGTATAAACTTTGGACAGAAGTTTAAGGAGTTAAGGAAGTAAAAAGCAAAAGTCAGACATAGTCTACATATCAGTTTTACCTTTAACACACACATGCATGTATTTACATGTTATTTATATTTATTTAAACTGAACCACTTGAGTGCCTTTAGGGGCCCCAGACCCCTGGCTGAAAACCCTGACATAAAGATGAGAAAGAGATAAAGCTTAGTATGCTCCAGTTATTGTAATAATTGATGTCACAACAAATAAGACCATTTACAGTATACATAATGCGGTTTTGTGAGCCTTATTCATTACATCACTGTTCTAATACCTTCAGACAACACAAAAATGCAGAATCAGCCTCCAAGGCCCAAAGCTTTCAGGACAGACCGGATTTAGAAATCTGTCAAAATGGCCACACATGCAGAAAATCCACCGGGACAAGATTCAAGTGCATTCAGTTCATTTATACAACAAGGCCAGACAATATAGATGAACATAAACACTGATGAGAGCTGCGCGTCCAATTTATATAGTGACACCATGCCATAGGTTAGATACATTTATAGATGCATAAATTCAGTTGCATTTAACAAGTGTTTGTGACTTTGAAATTATGTCTGATTCTGCCACACCAGGGCAGATCTCGCAGAATTCTACTATATAGTAAATTCTACCTTTGGTGTGCGGATGTGCTCCATGTTGTCGCTGTTTTAGGAATGGATGACAATATCCTAAACAGATGCGTTCACACATCGGATGAATAAGTGAAGAATAAATCCGCCTCCGCTTGAAGCCACGTTCAAAACATCTCTTCTACTAGCAGCTAACTGTTTCTGCTGCTCCACTAGGTACTTCCTACTTGGGGCGTGTCTGTCTGGAAAACAGACTGGTGCATTCTGGGAAATGTAGTTTTCTGAATCTTTTAGTTTTTCATTTGCTTTTCAGTATAACCTACATTTGGTAAAGCATGTAACATAACTTGTTTCATAATCTATAAATCATATATTATGTACATTGTGAGTTAGCCTTAATCTTTAATTAGCCTTTCATTAGAACAGGGGTTTTCAATCTTTTTATATGCTTCAGACAGACTCCCAAATATAATCTCCTTGTGCTGGAACCCCATCTTATATATGTATGAAGACACAATTTATACTGTGATATTGTGTAATATTTATACTCTGATACTGAGTAATAAATTATATTATAAATTATTATATTGTTTTTTTTCTACTCACTAGTACTGCACATTTATTTATTTATTGGTAATCATAATTCTTTGACTGGGTTCATTTAAAGGAATAGTTCCCCAACAAATTAAAATCTGCAGAAAATATACTCACCCTCAAGTTGTTCCAAACCTGTATGGGTTTCTTTCTTTACCCACATTCTTCAAAATATCTTCTTTTGTATTTAGGAGAAATTCATAGAGGTTTGGATCAACTTGAGGCAAATGATGAGTGAATTTTTATTTTGGGTGAACTATGTCTTTAAAAGATTAGTTCAAAAACAGATTCGTTCATGAATGCAAGCCACTAAAATATCGTAAAGGCAAAAGATTATTTTGATAGTTGTTGATATTACATAAATAGTGGAAATATGTCTGTAAAGTGGACAGAATATTAATAGAAAATCTAACAACAGAAAAAAGACAAACACCACAGTAAGCAAATAATGGATGCGCCTGCAGGGATTCTCCAAACCAGTAGGTGGCAATACATCGAAACAGATGATGTTTGAATTTTAAAAACAAGGAGACAGAAGAAGAGGAGGATTGTGCGCGGAAACACGGAGCAGCAACGTTTTCAAGACGTAGAAACCCACAGTCGTTTTAAAAAAAATAACAAACTAACCTGTGGTTGCCTCGTTTAGAGTCTTTTATCCATATTTTCTTCATACGCATCAGAATATCATGGTGGCTGCTTTTATAATCCATTTTATGTCGTAAGAAGTGGCTTTAGGGCCTCCACGAGGTCAGTCGTGCTTGGTTCAGATTGTCAAGTTTCGGAAATTTAGGTCCAGAATGTCCAGCTTGAACTTTGGCACGAGTACCCTCGGGTCTACCGGCACCGGCACCGGCGGGGGTTTCTCATTTGGAGCTGCAACCAGGTTTGAGGACACATCATGTCAGCTTTCAACAAGTTTTTAACGAGTTGTGCAGAATATTGTGTAAAACATCAATAATGACAGCTTAAAATGTTAACTTTAATTGGGTAGTCAATAACAATTTGCTGTTTACAATTCACATTTTAGTTTCACATACATTTTCAATGGCTTACCAAAAAAAAAGTATTTGATTACTAAATGATTGTTTAAACGTATGTTACTTTTCTTTAAATAAACATATTTTTATGTAGCTGCAAAAAATTAACAATTTTTTGTAAGTGAACTATTAGTTTAAAATGCAGATCTCTTTAACATCACTAGGGGTAATGTTAGTAATACAAATGTGACTTTTAATGTTTGATATTTCTCCCAGCACACCTGCTGCAGGTACAGGTGGATTTGCATTTGGAGGGTTTGGTGCACCAACATCCACACCTGCTGCCACCAGTACCACCTCCACACTGGGATTTGGGTCCAGTTTATTTGCACAGAAGCCAGCAACTGGAATCACCTTTAACACACCTGCCTCAGGTTCACTACTGCTTTTATGACATAAATACTAATTTATTCATTTTTCTTATAGTTTGGTGCCTTGATAATAAATAACATTGTCATGGTTAATTCATGTAGTTTATTTACTGTCTGTTCAACGCTTAGGGGCTGCTGCATCCACTACTGGCCTTACTTTAGGTAAGCAATTCTTCAAGAAAACAAGCTAGAAGAAATTTAATCAGTTGTATCACTTTTTTTAGTCCAGTGGGGCTCAAACTTTTTGCCTCTATTTTCCACAAAAGTATTTTTATAAATCATAATTTACATCTTAACTTTTTTTACGCATTATTTCTACCTGATAAAATTTTAGAGCTTGACATAACTACACTGTAAAAAACTAATTTCCAAATGTTTATATAAAACTGAGATTATTGGAGAAAGTACAGTTTCAGTTTTTTTTACTTCAATATTTCATTTAATTCAGGGTGTTACTTGCCAGTTGTTAAATTTACAAGTAACTTCTAAGTGAAAACATTTTATATACAAATAGTTTTTCAGTGAAAGAAAATGCAGATTTAGATGGTATAGTTCACCCAAAAATTAAAATTAAAATCATAATTTACTCACCCTCAAGTTGTTTCTCTCTTCTGTTGACCATAAAAGATGTATTAAAGAATGTGGGAAACAAAATAGTTATTGGTCCTATTGACTTCTATTGTATGGGGAAGAGAGAAAAAATGGGATTTGTTTGGTTGCCTACATTCTTCAAAATATCTTCTTCATCCTTTAGCCCCTTGAACATTTGTTTTGAGAACCACTGGTTAAGTCTGTCAGACATGCTGTATTGATTTCCAAGTTTTTTTGTTTTTGCGAAGGGAGTCTTACCACCTCGACCCCTGCTTCTACTGGATTCAGCCTGGGCTTCGGAAAGCCAGCAGCCTCTGCTACACCTTTCTCACTGACAACCACCACCTCTGCAGCTACAGGCGCAGGCCTGACTCTGGGATCCGTCCTGACCTCTACAGCCCCTCAAACCAGCTCCACCGGCTTCTCCCTCAACTTAGGAGGAGCTGCCGCCACTTCCTCCGCTCCTGCCTCGGGTTTTTCCTTTGGTGCCAGTCTCTTTTCCAACCCCTCCTTGACAGGTTAGCCTTTTTTCCTGTGTAGTCCAGTTGCATTGAGTTTAAACTAGTGTTTTGCTCTCATGCTCATTTAATGTGTGTTTCAGGTTTGGGACAGTCCGCTTTAGGTGGACCTCTGAGTCTGGGTGGTTTAGTCTCTACCTCTATTGCGACCACCTCTGCCCCTGCGCCCAGTCTCGGCCTGGGAGGAGTAGACTTCAGCACTTCCTCTGAAAAGAATACTGACAAGTCATCCAGCACCAGACCGGAGTAAGAACCATCCTACAATCACCAAATGGTTCATTGTAGTTTATTATAGTGGCTCTTACCTTGCTCTTTATCTCTACAGGGACAGTAAAGCCCTCAAAGATGAAAACTTGCCAGGTCCAATCTGTCAAGATGTGGACAACTTTCAGTAAGTGCGACACTTTCTTTTTTTTTTTTTTTAGTTAAAAAATATATAGTTGATTTAGTGCTTAAAATGTGTTTTTCCACAGGAAATTTGTCAAGGAACAGAAGCAAGTCCAGGAAGAGATCAGCAGGATGTCTTCTAAAGCCATTCTCAAAGTGCAAGAGGACATAAAGACGCTCAGACAGCTCCTGTCCATCTGTGCCAGTGGGCTGCAGAGAAATTCACTCTCCATAGACAAACTGAAGTTGGAAACTTCTCAGGTTAGACAAAAATGTCCTTTAGACCAATCCCAAACAGTTCAGCTGGGCATTGTTCAATCTTGTAATCCATTTTTATTTATTTTTTTTCATGCAGGAATTGAAGAATGCTGATATCGCACTTCGCACCCAGAAGACCCCTCCTGGACTCCAACATGAGAACACAGCGCCTTCAGAGTGAGTGAATCTGTGCGGTTCTATTTGTAAAGTCCAACGATAAACCGTAAAAGTTGCTTACTATTAATTGTCCGCCAATGTGCTGTCCATGTATCTCTCTAGTTATTTCCGGGCTCTGGTGGAGCAATTTGAGGTGCAGTTACAGCAGTACCGTCAGCAGATTGAAGAACTGGAGAATCATCTGACCACCCAGAGCAGCGGCTCCCACATCACTCCTCAAGGTTTTAATCTAATCTATGCTCAATGTCAACTTAATAAAGCACAGCCTTGATTCATATGATAGAACGATAGCTCAGGTATCCACTTGACTGTATGATGTCATATATCTATCTATGTAGATTTGTCCTTGGCCATGCAGAGACTTTACCAGACGTTTGTTGCACTTGCTGCACAGTTGCAGGGAGTTCATGAGAATGTTAAGGTAAGTTCTGAAAATGTCTTAAATGGACCATATTTAATATTTTATATGAAATGTATTATATATAAACAGGTACATTAATATAAAATTTTTATATTTTATTATGCACGTGTATGTTTCTTTATTTATATATATATATATATATATAAATAAATAAAATGGTGCTGTCAAAATAATCACGTTAAAGCAGGCGTTCAATTTTTTCAGTTTAATGTTTTAAAATTATTTAATGGCGTTAACGCAGGGGCGGAGCCTAGGGCTGGCCACCTTACTCATAACTGCTACTTCTGCTACTTTTGTCGTTTTTTTTTCTTGACAAAAAGTGCATTTATTCAGTTGCAGAACATCGTTACGAGCACATCAGAGGGTAGTAGTTTCAGATGCATGCTCCAGCTTCACTTCAGTGCCAAGCTTGAGTCAAACGAGCACGGAAACGGTACTGTGCTCGTGGCGCGTGCTCTTAAATTGCACGCACAAAGGTGCCGCCGCGCACTGTAGCCAGTATCATTTCATATCAGATCGCGAAAGAAACTACGAGCATGCAATGTCGTGGTCAGTTAAGCATGAAGTTACCAAAAAGGCGATTAAAGCTGCTGTAAAACTGCATGCATGTAATATATGAGTCACATTTAAGAACATGTCTCTGAAATGGTTTTCCAAACTGTCCTGGAGCAGCCCAGCACTGTCTCCCTCATTTTACACCCTCGATTCAACTCGTCAGCTCATTAAGACCTGAAGTGGGTCAGAAAAGGTAAAGAGAGTTGAGAGAAAATACGATGCGTGTCAGACACGCTTCACGTTCAGCAGTGGCAGCTCTTAAAGAAATAGCAGCCAAAATAACCTAATAACCAGCTGCTGTGATGTCTGTTCATCAAGAACAAAAGAAAAAAGGAGGAAATCAATAACTTTTATAGTGTTAAGGATTCATCTGTATTTAGTTTAGAATTTAGTGTTTGTTAATTCAATTTCTGTATATTTCTGCTGAGGGGTATGCCATTTATTATAATGGGTTTATATGAAGATTGTTTTAAGTTCACTTAAATTAGATGTTATTTTTAAAGTCTAATGTTAAAATTGAAAGCTCTTAATAATGTAATGTTGAATGGCTATAGTCAATGCTTAAATATTAGGGGAATTGTTTTTTATAGGGAAATCAGTATTAATTGGTATCAGTGATACTGGCCTTCAGTCATAAAAAGATGGCATTAAACAAATATTAAAAATATACTGTCTTTGTTGTTTGTACACTAATTTGAAGATTGATTGTGAAATTATTGTAATTTAAAAGTAAATGTAAAAACCTTAATGTTATGCGGGATTAATCGCGATTAATTTCAGAAACAAAATGTGCGATTTAATTATTATTATTTTTTAAGCGATTGACAGCACTAATATTATATATACTGTATATATTTTCGTAATATGCTGATTTGGTTCTCAAGAAGCATTTCTTTGAAAATTATTTAGTGTTTTAGTGGACACTTATACTTTTGTTTGTTTTTTTAGGTTTCATTTATGAATAGAGAATTTACAACAATTTACGTGAAACTTTTGTTGGTCTCTTTTGATCATCTTTAATTAGTCCTTGCTAAATTCAAGTATCAATTTCTTTAAAAAAAAAATAAAAAATTATTGGTAGTGGATACATATTCTTTGTAATAACATGCACTAATAAAGCAAGCCCAATAACTTCATAATACATAAAAATTTCATTATAAAATTACAGCAGAATCCTTATATTTGACAAGTCTCTTCTCTCTCATTCTTTGTAGACTCTCAAACATCAGTATCTGGGCTACAGACGAGCCTTCCTCGATGACTCCACTGACATATTTGAGTCGAAACGTGTTGCTGGCAAGAAATGGCAGAGCTCTCCACACGTCACCACAGGCCCCGCCCCCTTCGGCAGCGTTCCCAACGCAGCAGCTGTTGCAATGGCTGCCACTCTCACTCAGCAGCAGCAGCCAGCTCCAGGTCTGACCACCTTCAAGTTCTAGACCTCTAGACTGATAGAATGATGAGGGGAGGGACGAATAGAAAGAACGAGGGAGAGGGGGGAATGACAGAGAAGGGCAGATAGAGCAAACGAATTCAAGAATAAACCCTAAATTCAGTCAGTGCCGTATCCGTTTTTTTTTTTACTTGTCTCTTTTGGAGATACGGAGCAACAGGGTTCTTTTAGCATACATCATGTGATTCTATGTGCGCCAACTAGTGTGCTGCTAGATTTTAGATGCTGACTGTCTTGCCCAACTTCAGTTTTCTTTTATCGGTTTTCCCCGCCCAAGAAAAAACACAAGATGTAAAGCAAGAGCATTGAATGCTATTTTATTGTTTAATAAGTTAAATGGGAACATTCCAAACCCAATCAAGGTTTAGAAAGGGGTTTGTTATTTTGAGGTGGTCTGTTTGTGATTTAGTGGGACGGGTTTTCTATTTTGAGTGGCGCAGAAGACCGCAGGATTTGATCAACAGCACTAATGTAGCCGTCACTACACAAAGTAGCCAAACACAGTAGACTCGCTACACACAGACTGAAATGCGTTCACATTTATTTCAGTTTTATGTTCCCATAGTCAGCAAAACCATATTCATTGTAGATGTGAAAGTTGATAATTCGCTGTGGCTGAAGCTTTCTGAGCAATATGTTTGTTTTCTATGGGAATAGACAGAAAAAAGCAGAGTAATTTAGTAAAGAATAAGCATGCTATGCAGGAAAGAGATTGCCGTACCTCAGGATAGAAACACATTTGGTTGGCACCATACTGCTAACATGCATTTTGATAGCTGCATACTAAACAAATTCAATTGCTGTTGTTAAATAATTTTCATAATCACTTGTTTTAAAAGTATAAAGACTTTTCGCATGTGTCAACATTTCATCTGAGATCAGTCATAATATTTTGATCTATCAGAACCGCATGTATATCAGTTGTTTAGGTTGTCTCTTGGTAGCTTTGCCAAGTATAGGGCCCTATGATTTCCGCGATGCAGAAAACACGGACAGAATCGCGGAATCCAGTCATAAAAACGGAATTTACAGTTTAACTCTGAATGTCACGGAATTTGTCAAAGTTTGGATGAATTACTCAAAAGTAGGTCCTTACACTTAAATCAAATCGCGATATGGACTAGTATCTGTAAATATTAAGCCGCAAAAGTTGATTCAAATATGAATCCTGCATGTCTCCTGTATGAATGGAGCAGACGAGCGGTTTTGTTTACTATATAGACGGCGCTCGCGGTGATTTCAGCTCCTGCTGTCTCAATGAGGACATAAATACATGAACAACATCTCCAGAACTGCTCTGAGAGTCACTTCATGAGCATTTTACCATTTCATTTGAGTAAAACTAGCATCATATCATTCATGGCAACCCGCAAAAATAAAAGTTCTGTTTAACTTATTAAAGACATTGTGCCAGAAATAGGCTGTGTTACTATTATTTTGTAGAATGTACATAATACTACTACTGTTGAAAAATAAAAAAACTTTATTTTTTAAAGAAATAATCACAAAAAAAATTTTTTTAATAGTAAATCCCCTTTATTTTTCCCAAAATTTAAATGTTTAATTTTCATTAATTAAAATATAAATTAAATCAATGTTTTATGCCTTCATCTGATAACCAGTCAAATTTAAATACACAACACTGAATTTCAGAGGGGGGAAAAACATTTCATAAGGCTACTTATGAAATAGAATAAATAAAAAATTTTGTATGCATTCAAATAATTAGACATGCTAAAACACCGAATTTGGTAACAAAACATAAGGTGAGAAAAAAATTAAACATTTCATACTGCCCTAAACATGTCATTTTTCTTTTTTACACTTTTAATAAATTAATGTTAAATTGTAGAAGTTTCATGATTTTAATTAATTAGGCATGCCTTTTGATTAACAATTTAATTTGACCATTAAAAAGGAAACGGAAAAAAACGGAATGCAGAAAAAAAAATTAACGGAATTTGGGAGAAAAAAAAACTGATTTCATAGGGCCCTACAAGTATTTTGATATTTTCAGCATTTTATCATGTTTGTCTGGTTTAGTTATGGAAAGACCGTTTTATTCCAAAATATATACTTTTTGTGGTCGTGTTGATTTGAATTTACCAGATTTCCATGGTGTTTGCATTTGCATTTGTAGAAGGGAGTGTGTAAGCTACTGATTCTGAGGTGCATTAAGGTCATTTACTGTATTTCATTGGACAGCTCAGTGAATGATACAATTTCTGTTTTTTTTTGTTCTCGATTTAAAGATTTCTTTGCTTTGTTGACACCCTCCATCTGTCTGTAACCATGGTTGCATTTATGGTTTCCATGGATATTTCTTGGCAATAATAGCAGGTCGGAGGTGTGAGAGATGGTGTTAGATGTTCCACTTCCAACGGCACAGCATCGATTTACACTTGTCTTATTCTGGGTTCTCAGTCTACAGAGAAGAATCAAATTACAGATGTTTTTGATTTGTGATTTTACTGGAAATAAGTCGACAAAAGGGCTTTATCAGTGTCATCCATATAACAAAATCATTTCGATGGAAACTTGACTGTTCTTCATTCACATTTTGTGGTTTTCCCGGTTAATAGTCTTGATTATCAGTATAATATTTTTTGGAAATGGACTGTGCCTTTGTGCCTAAGAATGTCTAGGCTGTTGTGGGTGCTCTTGCATATTAAATGAACTGTAAATATGTAGTGCGCTAAACCAACAGCATGGCTTAATTAGTTGCACAGTGTATGTATGTATGTATATACACACAAGTTGTGAGATACAATTGCTGGCATTTCCTTATAGAACCAGCCCGACCACAACACACTGCAGTAAAGTCTGTTAATGATGAAAATCCTACACAGACATTAGTTGTTATTCATTTTCTTACTTTAAGGGCTACAGTGTTCAAGCCTTCAGTTTGAGTGAACATGCTGCTTTATGGGACTGTTGAGGGTCTGCGGAGAAGGATTGTGCCAATTTTCAGTATTCAGAAGTGCGGTTTTTGTGATTCTTGGCCTTTTGGTGGCCCAGAGCTGCTATTTCATGCTTAGATCCGTCTTTCTCTACAATGGCTGTCATAACTCAAAGGTTTGAGTGATAGTGGAGGTGGTAATACCTTTTCAGACACCTTTTCAAAAAGCTTTTCTCGCAAAAGACGAAAGCAGCACACCTTCTGCTTTGGGGGAAAGCTATGAATCAGACAGTCAGTGAACTTCCACTATGGGCCATTGCCAATCTCAGATCTTACAGGCTTTCTTTTGCTTTTATTTGCCAATCTACTATACAAACGAATGATCTTAATGCATGTCATGTTTTTAAAAAACGCTTTTAGGAAGTCGTGGCTTTTGTGTGTTGGTACTTTATCAAGGCTGTTACACAGGATGTCTGTTTATAGACATGTCTGATTCTTGGTATACGTTTCCATTCTTTGGAACACATATGGGGCTTATTATTTTGGTTGTTTACAAATAGTAACATAGTGAATTCTATAATCTAATTTATAAATCGATTTTTTTATTATTTTTAATTTTTTTAGATTAATTTTGTTGATGCATTTGAAATGGTGTGCCTTTTGAATTAGATGCAGCATTAGTCTTGACCATTGTTTGAAATGCATTTTTGGCACAGATTGGCTTTAATCGTTTTAAACAGTGTTAATGCCATAGCTACTACTAGGAATCGTTTGTCCTCAATTGTTTGTCATGTTTAATGTAATTTGAATTGACAATAAATCAGTTTTTTAATGAAAAGCCCTTGTCTTTGTTTCTTTTTGACTGATAAATCGTTTATTTATTTATTTTTCTCAATGAATTGGATTAAAAGACTGCGTTTGAGATGCTGATTTATCACATCTCTAAATTAATAATCTAATCAAATTTAAACCAGCTAAAAGGAAACGAGACAGGAGCATAATGTAGTAATGCATTTAAGTAACAGCAGATCTGCAGATGTCGTTCAGGAAATAAGTAACTTTTGTAATATTAAGTGATTTAGAAAATCCATCAAAATAAGATAGCGTGGATCCAAGGTAAGTAACTAGAAGCAGATTAGTACAATAAATAGAACAAAAAATCTATTTGCAGCCAATAGGGCATATTTGTTTTGATATTCTATTATACATACATCATAATGATAATTCTCAGTATTTTAGAGAATGCTGATATGGCTTTTATGTAGCTCTTTATGTAGCACTTACTTTCAATAAGGACAAAAGATGGTTTCAAAGCATGTGCTTCTCTCACATGACCGTTTGATCAATTTTTTAGTATATGCATATTGATAAGATGGATCTATTTATGAGAGTGCGTGAGAGTAAGTTCCTCTGCTCTTTCTTTGTCCCAGGACCACAGGCGCCCTTGGGGGCAAGTTTTGGCACTCCCTTTTCCTCGGGTATTGGCACTAGCATGGGCTCATCCAGCCTCGGAGGTACTTGCTGTGATAAACCTCTCCTCTCCCTATCTCTGCATTCTTAAAGCTTTCAGTCCCAATCTTAGAAAGACAGTTCACCCAAAAATTAAAAATCTATTTTTTTCTGTAGTTTTGTAAAAACAAATTGTAGATATATTCATGAAGGTAAACAGCTGAAATTAGTCTGTACGTCTCATGTTCTTCAAGTCTTCTGAATCCATATTCATAGTGGTTAGATCAGATGTATGAAAGAAAGAAATACTTATTCCAAAAACAAGTCATTACTCTTCCCCTATAGTGAGCTGTAAACTGTAAAAGCTTATTTCACCATGGAATAAAAATATTAAAAAAGGTAACTGACTTTCTCACAATTGCAAATTTATATCTCAAAATTCGGACATCTTGCGATTCTGATTTTTTTAGTAACTGGGAGATTGTCACATTTCAGACTTTTTTTTTTTTTATATTGCCAAATTTATATTTGATTTGGACTTTCTTCTCAGAATTTGAGTTAACCTTGCAATTCTGATTATTTTCTTAGAATTGAGTTTGTATCTCTCAATTCTGAGTTTGTTCCTCACATTCCTGAGGGAAAAAGTGAGATGAATAGTCACAATTTTTGTTTTTTTTATTCCGTGGTGGAAATAATCGTCCGTAGCAAACTCAAGAGCCTCGTCGAACAGATCCCGTCAGTGACTTAAGAAAAAGATCAGTCTTAATTCATAGATCTTTAGAACCAGCTCCTTTTTAGTGAAACATGTCCAGTTTGCAATTTCTATGCATTGATTCATTCACAAATGACTAGAGAGGAAAATTATCTTAAATTTTGATCTTTTCCTCACATAAAAACTATCTTTTGGCTTCAGAAGATGCTTAAAATAATGTGGAAGTCATTTGAACTATACTTGTTTGGTGCTTTTTGGTGCTCTATAAAATATTGTATTGCAAAAATACTGAAAAATTAATACAAAATATGGTATGATGGCAAATTACTGTAGATCTAAGATTTGGCACTCTTGTTTTAAAAATGCAGAAATGTTTTTTTATTGTTTAGGTTGTATACAGAACTTGTTTTTCACATTTCCATAACCATATTTTTCTTTCATCAGTTTTTCCTAGTTAATCTCAAATATAACTCATCATTCATTCCTGTCCCCCATCTCCCCGCCCTGTGACTGAGAGTTTATCTCTGGAAAATATGTAGTCGCAACACCTAAATGCCCCCCATCTGTGTCTCAGCAGCATTTGGTAGCGGTCCTGGGTTTGGGGGCGTGGCAACAGGAGGTTTGTCGTTTGGGTTTTCCTCTAGCAAGCCATCTGGAGGGAGCCTGAGCGCAGGTGTGTTCGTTAGCTCCCTCCTCCATCTTACCATTACTAACAGCTCCCCCTCTTTAATTATAATCATCCTTTCCCCCAGAATGCATCAACATCATGCTGCTTTAGGGCAAGTGCTGCATATCAGAGAGCATGTCAAATTTGCATGGTTTATTTAAGTGACATGCTTAAATGCTTGTTGAGAAAACTTAAAATATTTACTGCTCAAATTTTTAAATCTTTGTTTCTCAGGGTTTGGAACATCTAACACCTCTGGCTTCAACTTCAGTAACCCCGGCATCAATGCATCAGCTGGATTGACCTTTGGTGTTTCCAACACACAAACTCCTGGATTTGGGACAGGAGGGCCACTGCTACAGCTTAAAAAGCCACCAGCGGGAAATAAGAGAGGCAAGAGATAAAACCGCAAGTCTATATGGGGTAAAGGGAAATGTCACGAGATAAAGATGGAGTGTCTCAGATCTTTATTTTTATATATATGTATGTGTACATATATTTTCTCTGTTGGATGCCATTGAAGGATTTTTGAGATTCTGTTCCGTTCTCCCTTTTACCCTTGTGACCATGCTGTTTGTTGTCCGAATTGCGTAAGATCTAATGGAGCATATTTTGTGATGCGCAGAATACCCTTGAGGGGACTTCAATGTAGATGCTCTCGATATTGAAGATATTCATAAACTAAGTTTACCTGTGTCTTAGTGGCTTTATTTTAAACCACATGTTCTGTGATTGTAAATGTGTCATCCCATCCCATTACGATGGCCTATGTTTATTGGTTTTCTGGTTACTTGTATCAAATAGATGTCAACCTGTATAAGAATGTTCAATTTGTATGGCCATTTTTGTTTCTGTCTCCTTTTGTTACCAAATAGTGAAACGAATTTCTATACTTAAGCAGACTTTGTGCAAACAAGTATTTTTTGACTTGAAATAAGTGTTTGTTATTAAAAGAAGCAACAATGATAATGTCTTGGGTCAATTTTATGTTTTTGTTTTTTACTGAAATAATGTTTTATGTAATAGAAGTATGACATGCGGTTAATATATATTATTAAAAATATTTATTATATAGTGTATTTATAAATAAATTGTAATACTATTTAAAACACCGCTTACACTGTGCTTAGCAACGTCTGCTTTTCAGCCAATCAGGTAAGTCTACTGGGTGAACGTCTTGCAACGTCATGAATATTCATAACCCAGTCCTTCACTGTGGAACAGCGAATGGTAGGCGGAGCAAAGGCGTACGTTAGCCGGGTTGGTGAGGCACGGATGGACGGATCACATCCCTCTCTTCCCGTCTTTTTGTTGTCAAGGAAGGAGAAAGATGGCGCCCACACATGTACTGAGATGCTGCCAGAGGGGTCTAGCGTGGATACCGGTGATATTTATTGTCTTAGTGGTGTGCTGGTCGTATTATGCATACGTGGTGGAGCTGTGTCTGTGTAAGTGCGCTTTATTATTCATACCCGAGGGGCACGCGCCTACCGGAAGTCACTGAACTGAAACATTGAATGGTTTGTTTACATGAGCTGGCTAATTAGTGTACTGATTTTAAACGGGAAGCAAAACAACAAGGATTATGGGTTTTGAGCAGATGATGTGCTTACACCGTGTTCAAGATCAGGAAGTGTTTATAGCTGGGTGGTGACAACTATATTCGTTTATTTTGCAGTTAATCATTTTAATGTAAATTAATATTTGTATTTAATCATGCAGCATTGTATTTTTTATAAAATAATATTTACAGTGTTACAGTAGGAAACCTGTGTAAGGTTTAGTGACGCGTCCAGGTTCTTCGTCTTTAGAAATAATGGCACAAATCATATTTCCTGTATGGAAAATATGCTTATAATTTATAAGCAAACATGTTAACAAAGTCAAACCTCAAGTCTTCTGTCACATGTCCAAATAAAGTGTATTTCATATTTCAGCAGTGTTCATTGAAGCAGATGTGTCATGAGTCAAATGCTAAACAGTTTCTTTTTCTCTTTCTGTTTTTATTCTCTGCAGTTACTATTCCCAGCACTTTTGAAAAAGGTGAGTAAACATTCACTTTTTTAAAGGAAAAAGCCAAGTAAAGCATAATGTACATAATGTTGCATCACCTTTAAGGTGCTTATATACTGTTTGTATATATACATACATATAACCATATATAATCCAGTTTCTTCCTCATTAATTTTAAAATGATTATTTAAAAAAGAATATATATGTTTATGGATTTTGCCAGACACTTTTATCGAAAGCGGTTTGCATTGCATTCTAGGTACACATTAAATTAATTCATTTAAATTTAAAACATTTTAAATAAATAAATGCACAGAAAATATTGATTTGAATTGAAATGATTTTTTATATAATAAAAGTAAGGCATTGGAATGATACAAGAGGCATAAATTGGGACAACAGTTTTGACCAATGACCAACTGGCCAATCAGAATCAATTATTTAAAAGACCTCCTAAATTCACAAATCAAATAACTATTCAATATATTATACTAAGGAAAATAATTAATTTCAAGAGTTAAAGATATTTGTACATATGTTTAGAAAGGTACGGAGTCACTTTGGCACAGTTGTCAGGCTATTACGGGTTTATTTGGTCTGTGCTTGTGCTGACTTCGTTCTTCCAGCACAGTCAGACTGCATCAGCAATCACAAACGTGACTGATTTATACTCGGACTGTTTCTGGCAGCCTTTTCTCTGCGGGCTCATGCAGTCTTCTTGTTAATTACTGTACTCTCTCTGTTCCATGCAGTTGTCTATCTGGCTGTGTTTCATGTGTCGTTCATCATGTTTGTGTGGTCGTACTGGAAAACCATCTTTACAAGACCAAGCACCCCTTCCAAAGAGGTACAGCAATATAAAACAAACAGTTTTATTTGCTTTGTACATGCAGCCCATGGTAACATGCCACACTGGTGATATGCATAATAACATGTTAATCCAGGCATTATGAATAAATGCACACAATATTTATTTGTTTCCATGGAGTGAGTGTTTTTATACGTATCATTTTATGCACTATTGTTGTTCAAATGTAACATGCTGCTGATTTGTCACACACTGAGCTGATTGCTTTATATTGTGTGTCAGTTCTGTCTACCCAAATCTGAGAAAGAGCAGTATGAGAAGGAACAGCGTCCAGAAACTCAGCAGGAGATCCTGAAGAGAGTGGCCACCAGTCTGCCCCTCTACACCCGCACCGGGGCAGGAGGTTAGAGACTCTCAAACACATGAAATAAGATGTAATAAGAAATTACCCACAGGACTGTACCTCAAGGGCCAGAGCACCAGATTCAAGCAGACACAAGTTTAGCCGTTTTATTGAGTGAGATGTGTTTTAAACTTTAAGTAATTCAGTTATTTTATTGCCAAAAGAGACTATTGGCACACACTGCTTTTTTAGGTTTAGATGATAACCAGCTTCATAGGCAGCCAAGATGACCACCCTAATTATGAAGTTATGAAAAATCTATATTTAAACATTGAGGGCATTAATTTGTTAGAAAAAAAGTAAAGGATAAAATTAATTTCAAAATATCAAATTGAATAATCTTGCTTTGTCTTTATTGTTAACTTGTAAAAACATATTTGAATACAACATATCTATTATTATTATTACTACTAATTTGTTATTGTTTATTATTGCTTTAATAAAGCAAATCTCTCCCATGAACTGCCAAAATACAGACAGCACATCACATGTCCCACCAGAGACAGTAATATATTGGATCAGTGTTACACAACAATGCATATCACTTGGTTCCACGTGCAGCTTTAGGACTCTGATCACTGTTTGGTTCATCTTATTCCGACCTACAGGCAGAAACGTAAATGCAAAGTCTGTATTAAACTTAAACTGCAAAGCCTGTATTAAGATCTGTTAAAAGATGGACTAATGAAACAGAGCGGGATCTACAAGCCTGTTTCTCTCTCACTGATTGGTCTGTTTTTGAAGCCGCTGCCACCGATCTGGACGAGCTCACAGAGACTGTGACATCATATATCAGATTCTGTGAGGATATGTGCATTCCTAACAGGACTCATCTAATCTACAACAACGACAAACCGTGGTTCACTGCAAAACTCAGACAGCTCCGTCAGGCCAAAGAAGATGCTTACAGAAAGGGGGATAAAGTCTTGTACAAACAGGCCAAATACACACTGAAAAAGGAGATCAGAGTGACAAAGAGGAATTATTCTGACAAGCTAAGGAAAAAATTATCTTTTAGTGATCCTGCTTCAGTGTGGAAAGGAATGAAGGATATCACCAGTTACAAGTCACCATCCCCCAGCACTCTGGAGAATCAACACCTGGCAGATGACTTGAACCAGTTTTATTGTTGTTTTGAACTATCACCCCACACCCGCCCTGAACACCTCTCCACACAACCATTAACACCTCCAGCAACCCTCCTCTCCCCCACACCTACAATTCAAATCAGCGAAGAAGATGTGTGCCAGGTCTTCAGGAAGAACAAAAGAAGGAAAGCACCAGGCCCAGACGGTGTGTCACCAGCCTGCCTAAAAATCTGTGCTGACCAGCTGGCCCCCATCTTCACACAGATCTTCAATAGATAACTGGAGCTGTGTGAAGTCCCCTCATGCTTCAAACGCTCCACCATCATCCCCGTCCCAAAGAAACCCAAAATTACTGGACTTAATGACTGTGGCCCTAACGTCTGTAGCCATGAAATAATTTGAAAGACTGGTTTTGGCTTATCTGAAGGACATCACTGGTCCTTTACTGGACCCCCTGCAGTTTGCCTACAGAGCAAACAGGTCTGTGGATGATGCAGTCAACATGGGACTGCACTTCATCCTGAAGCATCTGGACAGACCAGGGACTTATGTGAGGATCCTGTTTGTGGACTTCAGCTCCGCTTTTAACACCATAATCACGGAAACCCTTCAGAATAAACTAACCCAGCTCTCCGCCCCCATCTCCGTCTGTCAGTGGATCGATAGCTTCCTGACAGACAGACAGCAGTTAGTAAAGCTTGGTAAATTCACATCCAACACTCGTACCATCAGCACTGGAGCTCCTCAGGGCTGCGTACTCTCCCCACTGCTCTTCTCCCTCTACACCAACGACTGCACATCTAAAGACCCCTCTGTCAAGCTCCTGAAGTTTGCAGACGACACCACACTGATCGGCCTCATCCAGGACGGTGACGAGTCTGCTTACAGACAGCAGGTTAAGGAGCTGGCTGCCTGGTGCAGTCTTAACAACCTGGAGCTTAACATGCTCAAAAGTGTGGAGATGATCATGGACTTCAGGAGAAACCCCCCTGCTCTCCCCCCACTCACCATCATGAACAGCACTGTGACTGCATTGGAGTCTTTCAGATTCCTGGGCACCACCATCTCCCAGGACGTGAAGTGGGATATTCACATAGACTTCATTGTCAGAAAGGCCCAGCGGAGGTTGTACTTTCTTCGCCAGCTGAGGAAGTTCAACCTGCCACAGGACTTACTGAAACAGTTCTACTTCGCCATCACTGAATCCATCCTCTGCACTTCAATAACTGTCTGGTTCAGCTCAACTACCAAATCTGACCTCAGAAGACTATGGAGAGTAGTCCGGACTGCTGAGAGAATCATTGGTACAACCCTCCCCACTCTCCAAGAGCTGTACTTATCCAGAGTGAGCAAAAGGGCTGGTAAAATCACTCTGGACCCCTCACATCCAGCACACTACCTCTTTGAACTCTCACCGTCTGGTCGACGTTACAGAGCTCTGAGCACCAGAACGACCAGACACAGAAACAGTTTCTTCCCTCAGGCAATCCATCTCATGAACACTCAACAATAAACGTGGAACACACAACTATAATATATTATCCATTCACCACACTCACTTATTTTATTTTTATTTTCTCATTTCTAATTTGCACATACTTGACCTGTACATACATAGTTGTCTATATTATATATTGTGTTTTTGCTGCTTTGTACATTGCCTATTTGGATATTTGTATATTATTCTTTTATTATCTGTGTCCTGTCCTGTTGCTGTCTTTCTGTTGCACTGTGGAGCTTCTGTCACTACAACAAATTGCTTGCATGTGTAAACATACTTGGCCAATAAAGCTCATTCTGTTTCTGATCTGTTTATTATTCTTTTTATTTTTATCTATTTATTCTTATTTTATTATTACACATACACATTTATTTATTTGTATTAATATCAATGTATTATTACCTTCATTATTGTCTATTTTAACCTGGATTTTGCCATAAAAATAGGCATAGAAACTGGAATAATTGTTTCCCCCTCATCTTCTAGCTATCCGGTACTGTGATCGCTGCCAGGTCATCAAGCCAGACAGATGTCATCATTGTTCTGCATGTGACATGTAAGTTACTGTAGTGTCTCATGAATAGTTCTTTTGACATTTTGCTTTCACGTTTCATTTGTGTCATTTTAGCAACTCAGTACACCATATTTTTTTGGTCTTTTTTGAATGGGCTTTAAACTCAGTGCTTGTTCTTGTTACTGACAGGTGTGTACTAAAGATGGATCATCACTGTCCATGGTGAGTGAAATGCGGGTTGTTGGCACCAAAATTGAATTTGTTGAAAATAAATGTGAAGAACACCCTGCTAACATCTCTCTTTCTCTCTATCTTCTACAGGGTGAATAACTGTGTGGGTTTCTCCAACTACAAGTTCTTCATCCTGTTCCTGACTTACTCGCTTGTTTACTGCCTATTCATTGCAGCTTCTGTCCTCCAATACTTCATAAAGTTCTGGACAGTGAGTAGATCCCTTACCTTTCATCATACTCATTTGTGAACATTTTTGTAAACGTTTTCATTGCCATATTGTGTCATATGAAGGTAGGTCATTATGTGGATAGAAATGTGATTTTAGCAGGTTCCTGTCGGTATTTCCTCCATGTGCTAGTCATGCATCATTGTCTTGTCCACTCTGCCACCCTCATAGATGCTGTCCTTTCCATTTCATCTGTTTGTTTACACTACCATTCAAGAGTCAGAAAGATTTTTAAAATAAAATCAAGAATACTTTTATTCAGCAATGATGTGATTAATTAAGCAAAAGTGACAGTAGAAGCATTTATGATACAAAAGATTTATATTTCAAATAAATACTGTTCTTTTTAGCTTTATTTTTTGCACAACTGTTTTCAACATGGATAAAAATGAGAAATGTTTCTTGAGATTCTTCAGCATATTAGAATGATTTCGGAACGATCATGTGACACTGAAGACTGGAGTAATGATGCAGAAAATTCACCTTTGCCATCACAGTAATAAATACAATTTTAAAATATATTAAAATAGAACTAGTATTTAACAATGTAAAATTTTTTGGTCAAATAAATGCAGCCTTGAACAAAAAAGACTTCTTTCAAAACATAAAAAAAACTTACCGACCTCAAACTTTTGAACAGTAGTGTACATGTTTCGACAAGCTATTGTTTGCTGTTGTAATCCCCTCTTGCCTGTGTCTCTCTGCACTCGAAGCTTTTGCTCTCCCGCTGTGCTCTTTCTGTGTCTAACAGTCTGTCTCTGTTTGCACTAAGCTTTGCCGGAGGAAATCGGCAGAGAATTGTCCAAAGGTAATCCCTCACAGTGTTTAGTAAACGTGTCAGTGTTACATGCGCAGTGAGTTACATTGACTGTTTTTTGTCGCCTTAACCCTGTGACCCTAACGTTCCTGTCAAGTTGTGTCAGAGTGACCTGTTGCCCATGTCTTGTTGGTTGTTGATCTTTGTCTCACAGCTCTTCTTTCTCTCTCCCCCCTCTCTCAGAGTGACCTGCCAGAGTCTCACGCCAAATTCCATGTCTTGTTTCTCTTTTTTGTGGCGGCCATGTTCTGCATCAGCATTCTTTCACTCTTCACTTACCACTTGTGGCTTGTGGGAAAAAACAGGTCCACCATAGGTAACACACCTGACCACCTCATTTCTCTGTATCTTTGTTTACATGTGCTGTATAGATAGATTCATGTTTCTAACAAAGCTGTAATCCCTCTAGACAACTTGCTCACTATGGTTACCATAGCAACAACAGTAGACTTGCTGTGCACAGGCTAAACCTTGTTCAGATTTATTTTGGTAAACTGGTCATTCAGATTTCCTTGTGTTGACCAGATCGGTCCAGCAGTCTTTGAAGCAGTTCCCTGCTTGTTTTTCCATCAGGCCCTGTAATTTTATTTTGAAAAAGCATAAATTCACTCAGTCAGCTTCAGTGACAAGAGCTCATGTTGTGGTTTGCCATGCATCTACACTACCATTCAAAAGTTTGGGGTCAGTAAGATTTTTTTTTATTATTTTGAAAAAGTCTCCTATGCTCACCAAGAGTGCATTTAAAATACAGTAAAACTGTAATATTGTGAAATATTATTCCTAATTAAAATACCTATTTACTGTTTAAATATATTTAAAAATGTAATTTATTTATACACTCACCTAAAGGATTATTAGGAACACCATACTAATACTGTGTTTGACCCCCTTTCGCCTTCAGAACTGCCTTAATTCTACGTGGCATTGATTCAACAAGGTGCTGAAAGCATTCTTTAGAAATGTTGGCCCATATTGATAGGATAGCATCTTGCAGTTGATGGAGATTTGTGGGATGCACATCCAGGGCACGAAGCTCCCGTTCCACCACATCCCAAAGATGCTCTATTGGGTTGAGATCTGGTGACTGTGCGGGGCAATTTAGTACAGTGAACTCATTGGCATGTTCAAGAAACCAATTTGAAATGATTCGAGCTTTGTGACATGGTGCATTATCCTGCTGGAAGTAGCCATCAGAGGATGGGTACATGGTGGTCATAAAGGGATGGACATGGTCAGAAACAATGCTCAGGTAGGCCGTGGCATTTAAACGATGCCCAATTGGCACTAAGGGGCCTAAAGTGTGCCAAGAAAACATCCCCCACACCATTACACCACCACCACCAGCCTGCACAGTGGTAACAAGGCATGATGGATCCATGTTCTCATTCTGTTTACGCCAAATTCTGACTCTACCATCTGAATGTCTCAACAGAAATCGAGACTCATCAGACCAGGCAACATTTTTCCAGTCTTCAACCGTCCAATTTTGGTGAGCTCGTGCAAATTGTAGCCTCTTTTTCCTATTTGTAGTGGAGATGAGTGGTACCCGGTGGGGTCTTCTGCTGTTGTAGCCCATCCGCCTCAAGGTTGTGCGTGTTGTGGCTTCACAAATGCTTTGCTGCATACCTCGGTTGTAACGAGTGGTTATTTCAGTCAAAGTTGCTCTTCTATCAGCTTGAATCAGTCGGCCCATTCTCCTCTGACCTCTAGCATCAACAAGGCATTTTCGCCCACAGGACTGCCGAATACTGGATGTTTTTCCCTTTTCACACCATTCTTTGTAAACCCTAGAAATGGTTGTGCGTGAAAATCCCAGTAACTGAGCAGATTGTGAAATACTCAGACCGGCCCGTCTGGCACGAACAACCATGCCACGCTCAAAATTGCTTAAATCACCTTTCTTTCCCATTCTGACGTTTGGAGTTCAGGAGATTGTCTTGACCAGGACCACACCCCTAAATGCATTGAAGCAACTGCCATGTGATTGGTTGATTAAATAATTGCATTAATGAGAAATTGAACCGGTGTTCCTAATAATCCTTTAGGTGAGTGTATAATGGCAAAGCTGAATTTTCAGCAACATTACTACAGTCTTCAGTGTCACACAAATCTTTTTTTTTATTTTGGTGCTCAAGAAATGTTCTTATTAATGTTGAAATCAGTTCTGCTGATGAATATTTTTGTGGAAACCGTGACACATTTTTAAGATTCTTTGATCATTGGAAGGATTAAATAAACAGCATTTATTTGATATGTAAATTTTTGTAACATTATTAGTGTCTTTACTGTCACTTTTGGTAAATGTATTACCTCCTTTCTGAATAAAAGTAGTTAAAGCGAACAACAACAACAAAAAACTACTGAACACAAACTTTTAAAAAGGTGTATGCATTTTAAGCCACTTCTGTGTTATTCTTTATGTTCAGAAGCGTTCAGAGCCCCGGTCTTCAGAAATGGTCCTGATAAAAATGGATTTTCCCTGGGCTTCAGCAAGAACATTGCTCAGGTGTTTGGGGACCAGAAGCTGTACTGGCTACTTCCTGTCTTTACCAGGTGAGTCTAAATATTAACTTATTTTCATTAGTTTTCATTACTAAGGCCACATTTTGCTTCATAGTTAAGGTTAATGCTTTTGAAAACCCAAAGTATTACAATTTGGTGTGTTTTTTTACACTACAGTGCAATCAAATAGTGACACATAATTTTTTTTTTTAAAAGTAATAAAAAAAAAATATATACATTTATTTAGAAAGTATATATTACATTGGTCAAAACACATTTATAATGTTACAAAGGTTTCTCTTGAGTCTTGGAAAAAAAGTATTGCATTTTCCACATATGTTAAGCATGTGACACTGAAGACTGGAGTAATGGCTGCTGAAAATCCAGTCTTGCCACTACTGGAATAAATTACTTTTGAAAATATAATAAAATACAAAATTATTTAAAATTTTTATAATATTTCTCAATATTATTGTTTTTGCTGTATTTTTTAGCCAAATAAATGCAGCCAGTTTTGCATGGTCAAATATGACATTTTCCTCTAAAAATCTAGTTTAAAATTAGATGGCTCAAAAAATTATTTCAGATCCCACTCATGTCCTTCACTCTGAGTACCAACTTCTTCCCTCGGGAAGGCGCTTCGGAGTTCCTAAGTGTAGGCTTAATCGTTTTAAGAACTCCTTTGTCCCACTGTCCATTAAAGCATTAAATGATAAGTTGGCTAGAGGTCAACAAGTTTTTTTTTTTTTCCTTTATCTGGTGTGTGCAAATATATAAAAACATGATGATTATAGGTGTGTAGCACAATAGGTAGGGTGCAGTTTAGTGGTTCACTATATATCATGGGGAGGGAAGAGAGGGGTTGCTGTAGGTATTAAATGTACGTAATATGTTATTTGTGTAAAACAGCAGATATTGCATTGTATGTGTCCAACCCAAATTTCCTTCGGGACAATAAAGTTTATCTTATCTTATCTATCTTATCTTATCTTAGATAAAGTATCTTTTAAAAGATACATTTAAGTTCTTTTTCCTGCTATAGTCAAGGAGACGGCTTTTCTTTTCCTACACGGTTGGTTACTGTTGATCCAGAGCAGCCCACCGAATGTCTCCAGACTGGCGGGTTGGATAAAGGGTGAGGAGCCATTTCTTCTTTCACTCTTGGGTGGGCACTAACCAAAACCAGATGAATAGTTGTAACTATCCATGTGGTTCTTTCCCGTAGTGCTGTAGAAGGGTCTGCTGAGCAAACCACCCCTCTCAGTGAGTCCCAAAACCATCTGTTAGGCAACAATCACCACATTGAAGATCATCACAAAGAGACAAATATCCTGAAGTCTGGTAGGTTACATATTTTGCACCATTCTAGCAAGGAATGACAGAAAAACGTTCAAAGAATAACATCATCTTGCCTTTCAGATGAAAGTGAGGCCATCACTATCTCCATTGAGAGCGAGTCATAGCCAGGTAAGGTGATTTCACATTAAACACTATTTGTACAGTTGGGCAAAAAAGTATTTAGTCAACCACCAATTGTGCAAGTTCTCCCACTTAAAAAGATGAGAGAGGCCTGTAATTTTCATCATAGGTACACTTCAGCTATGAGAGACAGAATCGGGGGGAAAGAATCCAGGAAATCACAGTGTCTGATTTTTAAAGAATTTATTTGCTAATTATGGTGGAAAATAAGTATTTGGTCAATAATAAAAGTTAATCTCAATACTTTGTTATATACCCTTTGTTGGCAATGACCGAGGTCAAACGTTTTCTGTAAGTCTTCACAAGGTTTTCACACACTGTTGCTGGTATTTTGGCCCATTCCTCCATGCAGATCTCCTCTAGAGCAGTGATGTTTTGGGGCTGTCGCTGGGCAACACGGACTTTCAACTCCCTCCAAAGATTTTCTATGGGGTTAAGATCTGGAGACTGGCTAGGCCACTCCAGGACCTTGAAATGCTTCTTATGAAGTCACTCCTTCGTTGCCCGGGCGGTGTGTTTGGGATCATTGTCATGCTGAAAGACCCAGCCACGTTTCATCTTCAATGCCCTTGCTGATGGAAGGAGGTTCAAAATCTCACGATACATGGCCCCATTCATTCTTTCCTTTACACGGATCAGTCGTCCTGGTCCCTTTGCAGAAAAACAGCCCCAAAGCATGATGTTTCCACCCCCATACTTCACAGTAGGTATGGTGTTCTTTGGATGCAACTCAGCATTCTTTCTCCTCCAAACACGACGAGTTGTTTTTACCAAAAAGTTCTATTTTGGTTTCATCTGACCATATGACATTCTCCCAATCCTCTTCTGGATCATCCAAATGCTCTCTAGCAAACTTCAGATGGGCCCGGACATGTACTGGCTTAAGCAGGGGGACACGTCTGGCACTGCAGGATTTGAGTCCCCGGCGGCGTAGTGTGTTACTGATGGTAGCCTTTGTTACTTTGGTCCCAGCTCTCTGCAGGTCATTCACTAGGTCCCCCCGTGTGGTTCTGGGATTTTTGCTCACCGTTCTTGTAATCATTTTGACCCCACGGGGTGAGATCTTGCGTGGAGCCCCAGATCGAGGGAGATTATCAGTGGTCTTGTATGTCTTCCATTTTCCAATAATTGCTCCCACAGTTGATTTCTTCACACCAAGCTGCTTGCCTATTGCAGATTCAGTCTTCCCAGCCTGGTGCAGGTCTATAATTTTGTTTCTGGTGTCCTTCGACAGCTCTTTGGTCTTGGCCAATTGCTGTGTCCAAATTCAGGGTCTGCATCCTTCGGAGTACTCATTTGAAGGATGTTACGTCACAGCGCCGCGACGAAGGCTGTCCAAATTCGTAGGATCCTTCAAATGCGGCCCACAAATACGTCCTCCTTTTCCCCGAATTTGAAGGATGGGTGTGGTGCATCCTTTCCCATCCTACCTATCCCATAATTCTTTTCGGCAGAGCGTAATGGCGGACGAAGCGAGCGGTAGCGGAGTGGGAGAGGAGTTTCTCTGACAAAACAAGCTAAAGTTTATGCTTCGGCTCAATGAATTTGTAGGAGAAATTAGTAGAATACTTAAAAACAAATAAAAATAGGCTATAATGGCTTACCTGGATGTGACTGTCTTGTAGTCTGATATAAAAAACTCTCCGACAACGAGCAAAGAAAGTATTTAATTTATTTAATTGCTTTATTTCTTCCAAAAGAATTCAAATGAGGAGAATAACTCTTTGTTTGTCCATTTTCCGGCTTCTTGCTTGGCGCTGTCACGGTTGCTAGGCGACAGGATATGAGCAACGGGCAAGGGAGGGAACTGAAAGAAGGGTAGGCTGTCCAAATTCACAAACACCGACTTCCGGGTTTTGCGGACGTCGGAGGATCCCTCCTCCTTCAACCGGGTAGGAAGGATCCTAAGGAGGATGCAGACCCTGAATTTGGACACAGCCATAGTGGAGTTTGGAGTGTGACTGTTTGAGGTTGTGGACAGGTGTCTTTTATACTGATAACGAGTTCAAACAGGTGCCATTAATACAGGTAACGAGTGGAGGACAGAGGAGCCTCTTAAAGAAGAAGTTACAGGTCTGTGAGAGCCAGAAGTCTTGCTTGTTTGTAGGTGACCAAATACTTATTTTACCGAGGAATTTACTAATGAATTCATTAAAAATCCTACAATGGGATTTCCTGGATTCTTTCCCCCCATTCTGTCTCTCATAGTTGAAGTGTACCTACGATGAAAATTACAGGCCTCTCTCATCTTTTTAAGGGGGAGAACTTACACAATTGGTGGCTGACTAAATACTTTTTTTGCCCAACTGTATATGTAATATTTGCACAATATACACTACAGTTCAAACGTTTTAAGGTCAGTAAGATGATTTCTGAAGGATCATGTGACAGTGAAGACTTGAGTAATGAAGAAATAAATAAAACAGAAAAGAGTTTACACAATAAATGCACCCTTGATACAAAAAAAAAAAATCTTACTGACCACAAACTTTTGAACTGTAGTTACAATGTCATTTCATTCAATAGGACTGAAGCTGGTGAGGGGTGAATCCTCAGTGGTCTCGTGCCTTTGACTTCCAGTATTGGGGACTGTTGAGGAGAATCACAGCCATCAAAGCTGATGCCTTAAACAGCTCTTTTTCTCTGAAAGCTCCTGAACACTTTCCTTTGCCCATCGCTTCTGGAGCGTCCCAAATCTGTCCTCACATGCTCCCGGTCCAACTATAGTAGCCGCACTCTTTTAACAGAAAGATTTGCACGCATGTCTTTCACGTCCAATGTTTTTGCACAGCGAACTGATTTGTTGCTCAGGCCTTCACGAGACATGCAGATTTCATGTGCATGTGAATTGATACAGGCGCTTGAAATTTCAAAACTGTTCTCCAAGTGTTTACCAGAAATGCACCATATCTGGTACCAACTGCTATTTACGGGAGGGAAAGATGGGAAATGTTTTATTTTCTGGATCCATACCAAGTCAACGGTGTGACTGAGCTCATCTGGAATCCTACGTGCCACAGTGTTGTTGGCTCCAGAGTTAATAGACACCACAGAGCGCAAGGTGCTCATTTGCACTTTTACGTTATGGACTATTATACTTTTCTTTTTTTATTTAAACTTCATTAACATTCTTTTAATATATATATATATATATATATACACACACATACATATGTTCACAAAGTGCAACGGAGTGTGTCCAGGCAGAGGGAAAAATGCCTGCAAATAACTGAAGATCTTTTTGTGTATTCTTAAGCTGCTCCACTTATGGTGACTTATTTTTTTTTTGTCGTCTTGAGATGATTCTGGTGTGAAATGTTGTGCACATTTTACGTATGCCAAATAAAGGGCTTAATTAATACCAGAGCTCTGAACTCTACAGGAGTGTTTACAAAATGTCAGTAATACCTCTCGGCTTGTGCAGTGTAGCCAGTGTCATCTTGGAAACCAAATTGAAATCTTTGTAGGTTCCTCTTGCAGTATCAGAACTGCCCAGCAGGCTGCATTTACCCTGCTTGATCTTGTATTACGCGGTCAATGGTCTTTGGTATTGTACCACCAGACTTTATTAGTCTCAATCCTCGATTAAATAGTTTTTACCCTTTTTTTTCCTTTTATATTTTATACATTAGCATTGTGAATAGCTCTATAGATTCAGAGTACTTATTTTTAAGCCATTTTTGCAAAGTGGTGAAATCTTTTTGTGTATTTACAGTCTATGATTTATATTTGTCACAAGTTATTATTTGTATACTTTGGTCCAGTGTGGAATAATAATTGTGCCCGTCAGCTGTGACTGTAGTGTGAACTTATGTGGAACTGATGTGTGGAAATCCAGATGTGTTTATGTACTACAAAGTGAACTGCGGTGATTGCTTCGTTTGTGTTCTGACTTTTGTAAAGAAATGCCTTGACAAATCAAGACATACGTGCAAGTGCATATCTGAGTGTCGCTGTGCTGGAGTGTTTGTTGTAAATGAGGGTGAAACAAGTAAATTAACCAGTAAAAAGAGAAAACAAATCTCCATACAGAAAAACAAAGCAGTCTTTTATGAATTTAGATGTTTATTTATACACCTACTCCATTTTATGCCAAACTTCACTGTCTCAGATCTAACTTTGAATGGCTTGTAAGTATTAACAGATGGGTTTTTATTGTTCTTTAAAACATCTTTGACTGTTTATGTGCTGAGAAAAATCAGTTTATCACTTTTACCATCAGTGACCATATTTTGACTGAAGATTGCTGGTGTTTACAAAGATTGAACGTAATTTTGTATGTGAAATGTTGTAGCTTTTTTTGTGGTGTTAAGGAATGCATGTATTGGTAAAGAATGTTTAAAGTTTTTTTTTTTTTGTCTTTTGGACAGCCTTCTTATATGAATTATGAATTACACAGCCTTTATAATATTGTTCTTAGTTTCTTTCTCTTTTTTTTGCCATTCATTACATTTTATACTTTATTAGTAAGGAAAAAGTAAACATGAAGCCATAATGAAATTATTATAGAACAATTAGTGTTGGTGTGCTTGTATCATTTTCTTCATTTCTGTTACAATCAAATAAAAAAATGAAGCCTTGTGCTTCAATGCATGTCAAGAGCAGTTACTTATTTGATCTACTGATGTGCAAGTCTGGAGGTTAGTTTTTTTGTTTGTTGTTTTTTTTTTTTTTTTACATCTTTTGAAATGCATATGTTACAGATAATGTAAAAAAAATTTTAACATGGATATTTTGTGAATGAAGTACATGCTTATATGTAACAAGTAACAATAAATGTCTTTTATAAATAAAAAAAACTACAACAATTCTACTTTGTCTCTCTCTCTCTCTCACTCACTGTGTGTGTGTGTGTGCGCGCGCGCACGGGTGTTTCAAGGGCTGTTTTTTACCCTGAACTCTTTCCAGCTTATTAGCACTGAGGCCATTCAACTCTTGCAAATCACAAGTTCAGCATGTTAAACATACTTTTCTCATACTCCTTTAACAATCTTTGTCAAAATGTGTATATGTATTGTCAGTCTTGTGAACTTTGGTCTGTCTTGAGTTGTAACCTAAACTAAACCCTCCCCGTTACTGTTCATGCCTGTTTAATGTGTTTTGAAGTCTCAGTTTTTCTTTCAGTTGCATATAGCGTGACTGTCTTTCTAGCAAACATTCTATTTATTCATCCCTTCTCTGAACCGATTTAACCTTAATTTCATTAGAAATAAAAGAAACCAATATGGAAACCAAAAATTCCACAATTGTAACTTTTTTTTATATATACACGGACGTTTATAGTGACTACTATAAATATGATTGTATTATACAATAGAATGTCTTTTTTAAGTTTTAAGATAAAATGCCTATCCTCTACTTTACCGAATCATTTTATAGCATTCGAGAGTTGTTTGTTCCTAAGTGTGTGTGTGTGTGTGTGTGTGTATATGTGAGAGTGTGACGCTATTGCGCAGGCGCAGTGTAGTCAAATGAAAGAGTATTTTCATTGGTCAGTGATCCCTTGCATGTGGCGCCCCTTTAACAAGTGCAGGGATTCTTGTACACACCAAGTCTACATAACACCAGCCTGCTTTCCTCCCAGTTTATTAGTTTCATGCATGCTGAAACTAACCTGTGGTGAGGACAGTGGGGATTTCACGGATTACAGTTTGCCCTGGATCTCGTTTTTAAACGCTGAGTGTCAAGATGGAAATGGCCAATTTCACACTTTTTGATCCGCGATGCAGGGCAGAGGCTCCGTTCTCTATTAATGTTATTATGCGTAAGTAGACTATCTTTAATTTGTTAGGCTATTTCTACAGAAAGTTGTTCCCTAATGTTAATTAGAATGTTAAACTTGCTCATAATGTAGAATGTTTGTTATGAATGTAGATATGTGAAAATATGAAATAGACGTTGTAAAAACCTTGCCATTGTAACCATAGCACAATCCTGCTGTCGTAAATAGCATTATCTACCATTCTACAAAAAAAAGGTTTTTACACTATTTTAAGGAGACCCCATTATTATTATTATATAAGGAACAATACATATAATGGTGGAAATTATGCCGATTTTATCCATTTAATTACAATATATAAATGTTCATATTATCTAAATAATATTGCCAACTGTCTCCAAATCGGCATAAATTACTGTGGTAATTTTTATTTTATTTTTTTCTTGAATATTGTATTTTAAGTATTATTCTGAATAATACACTTTATTTTGATGGTCCACATTAGACATCCCATTAACAGTAAGTTACTTTGCAACTAGCTACATGTCAGCTAGCAGTCATTAGAGTATTAGTAGACTGTCTGCTTAATATCTTCTAACACTTTATTTAGATGGGTCCACAACATACTGACTATGAGAAACTTTGCAAGTATATGTCAACTTATTCTACTAACCTTAAACCTAACCTAAGAGGCTACTCTGAGAGTTAGTTGACATGTAGTTGCAAATTTACTTATAGTTAGAATGTCTAAAGTGGACTATCAAAATAAAGTGTTTTTCGTTGAATATTGTTTTTCAAGTTTTATTTACTTACCCCAAACCCTAAAACCGTTAAACAGCATTTACATAAACTCTTCTGTGATGATACAGAGTTGTATAATCAAATGCATGGATCAGAGTATAATATTTAATGTACTCTAGCAAGGCAATTGTTATGTTAAGATATCTTGTGTATTATTTCCAGTTACGTTTGAATTTGAAGTTTGATGGCCTCACTCTTAATTTTTCAGATAAAAGCATTGATTGATAAAATGGATGGCCGTGTGTTTTTATATATGGTCATAGAAAAACTCATAAAGGTAAAAATAAAAGGCCCATGAAAGCAATAGTTAATATCTTACACTGCTTGCCACTTATTGTTGATAAGAAGTGATTGCCCTGTGGTTCAGTGCTCTTGAACTTGAGTTTGCATGATAATGTTGAATGGCACTAATGTGGATTCTTTCCAGGTTGTCACCCTCAACTATAGTAGACTATATGTGTGTCAAACCCACATTCTTGTTTTAATTGTTACATCTTTACTCAAACTCACAGTAGAGGGTGGGAAGAGAGTAACATGCGTGATTGTAAAAGTAAAGGTGGATTTGTCCTCAAGTGAACTGTGTGCGTGCACAATGATGTGTAAGGCAGATGTGTTCTTGTTAAGACGACTTACAAGAAAGTGCATGTACCGTAATTATAATACTTTAGAAGGTCAGTTGTGAAATTAAGTTAGGAAACATCACATCGCATCAGAATGAAACACCAGACACCTGGTTTGTGTAAAACTACACACCAGCACCATGTGTCAAACAGTGATGTAATCTCAAATGGCTTCAGCATGCATGGGCCGGTTTGGATTCATGTCCCACACACAGCAGCTGTGTGTGCAAGGTTGTGAAACCATTATTCCTGAAATTCTCAGTTTAACACTGACTACATTGTATCACTTCTTTCTTTCTGTACTTCATTCTGAGTGGAAACACATGGATAGAAAGAAAGTGATTTATAAGGATATGTTGGTTTTAAAAGAGTCTAGAAAGTTTTTTGCCTCTATAAATCTAGAATTGTCCTTTTATTCCACTTAATATGCCTTTAACTGTTAAATAATTAAATAATTAAGTTAAATAATGTGATTTCTAAGCTTAAGGGATTTATAACCTTTATCATCTATCATTATTTGTATATTTTCCACTACTAAAAAAGCATTAAGCAGTGGTATATTAGTATTATTTACTATTATAGTATGTATTGATATATTGAAATAGCTTTTATACTTTACATTTATTTAATTATTTTGTTAATATTTATTACACTATTTACAGTAATTTGACATTTGATGGCTACACCCTAATTATTCAGATAAAAGCATAGCTTGATAAATGGATAGCATACTGTGTGTTTTATATGATTTATATGTATAATATATATATATATATATATATATATATAAAAAAATCAAAGGACAAGGATATGATGTGGGAAGTTATAAAAATGTTTGCCTCTATAGTATTGTCCTTTTTATTCCATGCTGCGTGCCTTTAACAGTTTTTTTAGTTTATTTGTTATTTAGTTTATTATTGGTTATTTTTTATTATTATTGTTTTAATTGGTCCAAAAATAGTTTACATTTTTAAAATAATTTTCATTTTCAATTTAGTCATTTTAATTATAATTATATATATATATATATATATATATATATATATATATATATATATATATATATATATATATATATATATATATATATATATATATATATATATATATATATATATATATATATATATATATATATATATATTTAGCTTTAATATTTTAAGCATTTCATTTAACTTGAAATTAAAATTAGAAATGTTGCCCTTGCAACTAACTGAGATAAATATGTTTCTTATCTAATATTTAGATTTTAGTCTTATTTCAGCTTACCAGAAACTATTTAAAATAGTTTTAGTTTTATAACAATGCTTCCATTAGGATAATGCTAAAAAAAAAAGTATAGAGAGTGATGTAGCCATGTGGATCTTCTGATGGTGGGTTTTTGTGTTTTTCAGAGCTGGATATCTTTGGCATTGTCCTCTTCTCTGTGCTGACTTTAATGGCCACAGTGTCCGTGCTGGTTTTCATTGAAGAATGCATCTACATCTATAAGAAAGTACCTCCAAATAAGAAAAGTGTAATCATCTGGGTAACTGGAGCAGCACCGGTGAGTCAGTTGAACATCTGTCCTTTTTATCTGCTCTATTATTCATGTTATCATTTACGTTCCCTCTCTACCTTCAGGTATTTTACAATCTATTATTTGAAAAAGTTTTTAAATAATTCATCACTCCTAATTAGAACTGACATGTTATCTGTATCCCACCCAGACGGCAATGGTACAGTTAGTCATCTAGTGCATTACGGCCTGGATGAGTGATTATGAGTCTCAAGTTCATCTTCTTCTAAGTCATTATGTTTATCTTTATCTTTTTCAGGTCATTGCTACCATGTCTTGTTTGGGCATGTGGGTTCCAAGGGCCACAATGTTCACTGATATGACATCAGCCACGTGAGTTCACTCTTAACACTCTTTTCCCCCGTGTGGAGTGCATGAGGAAATGAAGTAGAATGATGTATTAAATGTAATTCAGTAGCAGTCAAACATTGATTTCACTCTTCAAAAATGACTTTCTGTCCCAAATATTTTCCAGTGAACAGAACTTTGAAAGAATTTGTGGGTGTGTGTGCAACCGTGACACAAAATAACTTATTTCTGACATAATTGGCAGATACTTTGCAATTGTGGTGTTCAAGTTCCTGATTCTCATGATTGAAGAGGTCGGAGGAGACGATGCATTTCTCAGGCGCTCAAAGAATAAGTCATTAAAGATCAGCACAGGACCTTGCTGCTGCTGCTGTCCGTGTCTGCCAAACGTCCCCATCACACGGTAAGCAAACCTTAAAGTGTGCTTGTCACATGCCATCAGACCCAAGAAAGATTTGACTTGCCATAAATCACTGCTATAATGCCAGCTTGTTGTGGGTTGTTGCTATGAAACTCAAAAAGGGCCCACATGGGGGCCTCAGCAAATATCCAAGGTGGCCTCAAGAGGACTTAAAATTATTTAACGTCAGAAAAAACAAATATTAATAAAAGCTAAAATAACTAAAGATCAAGTTCTTATTTAAAGTCACCTCTCAACAATATATATATATTTTAAAAGTGTTATTTCTAGACCTGGAAATAAAGTAAATTTAATAAAATCTTAAAACTCAATTGGTATTTTTATAACAAGTATACATTTTTCTGCCAAGTTGCAAAATATTTTATTAGGTAAAAAGTTTTTTTTTAATTATTATTATTATTTTTATGTTTTAGATTAGAGTGCTTTCAAATCGCAATTAATCGCAACCAAAATAAAAGTTTTTGTTTGAATAATATATGTGTGTGTTCTGTGTATATTTAATATGTATATATAAATACACACAGTATATATTTTGAAAATATTTACATGTGTTTACATGTCTATATTTATATTCATATAATTTATGTTATAAATAAATATATTTAATATATAAAAATAAAATTTCTCTGAAATATATACATGGATGTGTGTGTATTTGTATATACATAATACATATACACAGTACTTCGGACCAAATGAATATCCTGAACAGCAGCCTGTGTAGAAATAAACAAATTGCTCTTAGTAACTAAATTGCACCTGCATATTACTAATAAACATTCTGAAACTGACATCTTTGCAATTAATGGCCCATATCTTTGACTGGATGTCGTCAGGATGAGTGCACCTCTGGTCATTCAACTCTTCTGCAAACATGAGGTCTTTATCATGCTTAGTGCCTAACCTAAAATGGGCACCTCAGGGCCATTGCACCCTTTGCTATCTGGAAGAAAGGAGGCATTGGCTTTATATCAGTGTTACAGGGCCGTGCACAGGGGGGTGGTCCGGTGGCTAGAGCCACTACCCCTCTGCCCTCATCGGCTGAGGTGCCCCTCTCATTTGCTCTAAAAGTCGTAACAACTTCTACAGAATATCCACGTTCTTAGAATGTCTAATCAAATTATTGTACCCAATCAGATCAAATATAAATAACACCAAATTTGCTGTTGTTGGCACACTTTGTAGAAAAAAAATGCCTTCACAAAAAAGGAGAGAGAGAGAAAGAGCAAAGGGAGGCTGATAAAGGCAGTTCAACATCTTAAACATGAATTCAAAGCTCCATGCAAGCCAGAAGGTAAATCATCATATAGAATATTTAGCAGTTTGTCACACTTTAATTCTTGCTATTAAGTATATTTCCCATTATAATCACTTGTCTTAGTTAATAGTAATCTAACACATTTATAATATTTAGATTAAAACCATATTAATAGGCCTATAATAGTTAAAAAGGCAATATAAATGTTCTAAATGAGCTGTTTATTAGTATATAATATAGATTTATGCTGTATAATATTAAATTAAATGTCGAATACTTATACTTTCATTGAAGATGAGGCAGAAGCAGGCTCAGAGAGTGAGGGAGAGCCCACTCTATCAAAACATCTACAATAAAGTCTGAAATTATTACAGTGCTGTCTTCTCTCTTAATTATATACTGCCAGTCAAAAGTTTTTGAACAGTAAGATTTTTTATGTTTTTTTAAAGAAGTCTCTTCTGCTCACCAATCCTGCATTTATTTGATCCCATGTACGGCAAAAACAGTAACATTCTGAAATATTTGTACTATTTAATTCTATGTAATATTCTATTTGAACATATTTTAAAATGTCATTTATTCCTGTGATTTCAAGCTGAATTTTTAGCATCATTACCCCAGTCACATGATCCTTCAGAAATCATGCTAATATTATTATTTGCTGCTCAAAAACATTTATTATTAGTATTATGCTGAAAACAACTGAGTAAAATTGTTTTCAGGTTTCAAATAGAAAGTTCAGATGAACAGCATTACATTATGAACCATTCATTTATTATAAAGTATTTATCATCACTTTTGATCAATTTAAAGCATCCTTGTTAAATAATAGTATTAGGCCTAATTTCTATAATTTATTAACATATATATATACTAATGCTGATCTTTGGATATTTATATTCATCAAATAGTCCTGAGAAAAATCTACTGTTTTAAATATTGATAATAATATTAATAATAAATGTTTCTTGAGCAGGAAATCAGAATATTAGAATGATTTCTGAAGGATCATAATGATGCTGAAAACTTAGCTTTGATCACCGGAATAAAATACATTTAAAAATATATTCAAATAGAAATCGGTTATTTGAAATAGTACAAATATTTCACTTTTTTTTCTGTTTGTGCTGTACTTTGGATCAAATAAATACTGGCTTGGTGAGCAGAAGATGCTTCTTTAAAAAACATTCGAAATCTTCAAAAACTTTTGACTGGTAGTGTATATTTGTAACAACTGGATAATTTGGCATGCACCCACCCCCTTAGTGCCCCTTTTTTTGGTTTGGGCCACTGCCCCTCAAAATGTCTGTGCACGGCCCTGCGGTGTTATGTAAGACTTCCATTATCAAACCCAACACAAACAGTTGAATGCGATACCTGTGGGTGGGCTCATGTGACTTGGAATGTCAAATCTGAAAACCGAAACCAAAATAGTTGAATTGTCTTCAAATATTGTGCTTTGCTTTTTCAGACGATCTCTGTTCATATTGAAACTGGGGTCCTACCAGTTTGCGCTGTTGAAAGTGGTCTTAACCATCCTTTCTATAGTCCTGTGGTCGAATGGGAACTTCAGTGTAGCTGATGTAAGTGTAGACTGTGCAAATATTTGAATACCTAATTTTATTGGGAAAGACCGAGTGCAGAATGTTTCTTTCTCTGATCTTTAGGTTTCAGCCAGTGGAGCATCCATATGGATAAACTGCTTTATAGGTGTTCTCACCATTATTGCCCTTTGGCCTGTTGCGATCATGTTCATGCATGTGCGAGAGGCATTGCGCACCCTTAAAATGGTCCCTAAATATGCCATGTATCAGGTTTGTGTGTTTTCTTTGTACTTATTACTTGCTGTTTAAGAACATACTTGGTGTTTAGCATTGCTGGAATGATAGTTACCAGTGATTCAACAGTTGTATCTGCCCATAGTTGGTGCTGATTCTCAGCCAGCTGCAAACTGCTATCATCAATATACTGGCAATGAACGGGACTATTGCCTGTGCACCACCCTACACGTCCCAGACCCGTGGAAACTGTGAGTACCATCATGTGGCAGAATGTAACTTAAAAGTCCTGTTAAATTATCATAGAGCATAGGACTTAAAGGGATAGTTCATCTGAAAATTAAAGTATTGTCATTATTGTTATTCCTGTACGAGTTTCGACTTTCTTCTGTGAAATACAAAAAGTGAAGTTTAATGAGCTGCTGTCTTCCATATAATGAAAGTGAAAGGGGAGTAGCAGTTGCCAACCTTTAAAAAGCAGCATAAAAGTAATTAATTTTGTGTTACATCAAACTGTTCCACTGAAGAAAGAAAGTCATACAGTTTTCAAAAGACACGAGGCAACAAAATTTCATTTTTGGGGGTGAACTGTTCCTTTAAATCTTACATAATTTCCCTACACCCACTTAAGTGTCTGTCAGACTTTATTGGTTCCTAAAAACACCCTCAATTTCTTTTCACAGTGATGAGTCAGCAGCTCTTGATCGTGGAGATGTTCATCATCACGCTAGTGACCCGCATTTTATATAGACGTCAGTATGACCCCATACCAGATCTGGACGATGATGTTGAGGAGACAAAGACTGTCCTCACCTCAAAGAAAGCCGTATATATTGCCTGAGAAGAACAGACTTTTGCGTGTGATTGAGATTTTATATTTTTGCGGCTGGTTTGTTGAAAAAAATTGAACAATGATGGTCATTAACTTTGTATTTTCTATATGTATGTAGTACATGCTAGTAGGCCTATCTAATCTTTTGCCAGATCTGTTTTTTAATGCCGTTACTGCAAGTTAGTTGGCCATAGAATTTGACTTTAGAGTTAACCATGGCTTTGAAAGCCCTGATTGATATTGATGTTTACACTTTGTATTGGGTGGGTCAGTCTGGGGAATCAGGACTACAAAGCTTTAGTTGATCTTGTGAGTCATGGTGCACATTCCTGATGAAGTGAGATAAAGTCATTTCTATGGCTTGATGGTAGGCTGCATAAAAAACTTTTGGAATTGTATAAAGGTCAGGATTCATTTATATTGCTAAATTGTATGTTGATAAATTACCCTTTGTACTGTAAAATCAGTCTCTTCCTACTGTTGAATACAGATTTTTACAGTAATCATGTCGTGTTGTTATTGATGTTGTGACTATTAAAATAGGTAGTTGAAATATAGTAAAATGTAAATACTGGATGGAAAAAAACAAAAAAACGAAATGCTAATTAAAAAACTAAAGTAATAAAATTGATAAAACAAAAACAAAAATGCTTGATGACAATAATAAAATACAATTTGCTATAAAAAAAATAACTAAACTTAAAATGTAACTGGAAATATAGGCTAATAATAAAATCTAACTCAAAATATTCATTACAGCTGTAAAATATATAAATGAGACTAAAATAACTTGAGCTAAACCGTTCTAAATCTGCTAAGACCACCAGACCCCCTTAGGCTGGTTTAGTATGTTTTTTCAGCAAGGTAATTTTCCTGTTTCCAGTTTTATGGACAAACAAGTGTGTCACGTGGGTCTCAAATAAAAAATAAACGTGTAGCATTAAACGTTGCAGGAAGTTATACACAAAATATAAATAGCAAAAAACATTTTTAAAAAACCGCTGTTCTGCAACCTAACATCCCACAGAGGCGTCTCATTCAGGTAACTGGATGGACCAATGGATGCACTGACTTTTTTCCGTGTTCTTCCCAGCCAATCACAGCGCTCGCTGTTTAAATCACGGTAGGTTGTGTGTTCGCTCTTGTGTGCGTGCTGTTTAGCACTGTGCGGATAAACACAAGGTACACATACCCCCCCAAAAACACACACACAATGAGACTGTACGCATTTTTTCTGAAGGACCATTTACCAAAGATAGAATATTATTCAAGGTTTTCTCCATCGCCCCTGTCAATAAAACAGTTTCTGGAATTCCGTAAGGGTTCATCCATCAGTTAAGACTGACAGCTGCACTTGTTACTTTTGATGCAGCATGATTATGTTGATTTTCTCATAAAATAAGCATGTTTTATAACCCCTCATTGTTTTAGTGTATGTTTAGTGTTCAGATCTGTTGATTGTAAATGCGATAATATATAAATATATGAGTTTTGGAGGGCTTTTATTTTGTAATGCAACATCATATCGTCTTGAAACTGGTTGAGTGACACCCTTGGGTAGTGGACTATTAATCTGAATTGAAACTGGTCTGTGGAAACAGGGAGTTTCCTTTTTAGAGCCATCTAAAATCAAAGACAAAACTGGTCATATATGAGTTTTTGGAGGGCTTTTATTTTGTAATGCAACATCAGATCGTCTTGAAACTGGTTGAGTGACACCCAGGGGTATGCTTGTGATGTTTCAGCTGAAAACATTGGTGCGCTCTGTAGGCCTAAAGTAAAAGTGATTTTTTGCCACATAATTTAAGTACATTTTATTTGGATCACTTTTCCGAGTTTCAAAGCAGCTTTTCATAAATGTTAATGTTTATAATATATTACTATTTTCATGGCTTATAGTTGCATTTACCAGATTAGAGGTAGCCCGATAATTTACAGTAGTTTACATTTTGAGAAGATACACACAGTCAAGCAGTTTAGATTGGCTATGTAGAATATAACAGTTTAAATTAGTTTTTTTGTTTTGTGTTTGGACGTTGTTTAGTGCTTTCCAGGCGTTTCAGTAATTTTTCTGCACTTTCCCAGTATTGGATATTTTATTGTTCGTTCTAATTTCATTCTAATTTAAAATTAATAATTTAATAACACCGATAAACGTAATCTTTAGCAAATCTCAGTAAATATCAATTTTTCATACTGTAAATTCTAATGTTGCGTTGCCTAAATTCACTTTTAGCATTCCAAAATATAATCAAGTTTTAAGTGTTTTATTTTTAATTTATTTTGTCAAAAATAATATAGAATTTTGATATTGACCATTATATGAAAAAAATGATCAGCTTATTCTCAGATAGAATTTCAGTATTGTCAATATTGTTTCAATATTTATTTAATATTTATCTTCTTAAGATCTACAAAATTAGTTTAATAACCTTTTTTTTTTCCCCGTCAACATTTTTCTAGCTTTCTGGAGACTATTATTGAGATCAGGAATAGACACAATGATGTGGTCCTGACTATGGCCCAGGGTGTAATTGAATCTAAAGAGAAGTTTGGTTTCGATCCGTTCGTCAGCTCCAACATCCAGTACTTTTTGGACCGCTTCTACACCAACCGAATCTCTTTTCGCATGCTCATCAACCAGCACAGTACGTCACGCAAAAAAAAAGACACCACTTACTGGACCTTAGCTTTTCATAGCGTTTTATTGTAATTGCTTTTCTCTGTATTACAGCTCTCCTATTTGGCAATGACATCAACCCAGCCCATCCAAAACACATTGGCAGTATTGATCCCAACTGCAATGTTGCAGAGGTGGTGACTGGTAGGTTCACAGGTTTTATTTTTGTTTTGCCACATACACTACCATTGAGAAGTTTGGGGTCTGTAAGATTTTATTTTATTTTTATTTATTTCAAAGAAATACTTTTATTCAGCACGGACACATTATCCAAAGTGACAGTAAAGACATTTTTAATGTTTATAATATTAAAAAAAATAAATAATTTCTTGTTTTGAACTTTTAGATTTATCAAAGAATATTGAAAAATGTATCACAAAAATATTAAGCAGCACAACGTTTTCAACATTGATAATAATAATGTTTCATGAGCAGTAAACCACCATTAGAATGATTTTGGAAGAATCATGTGACACTGAAGACTGGAGTTATGATACTGTAAACTTATCTTTGCCCTTACAGGAATAAATTACATTTTAAAATATATTCAAATAGAAACCAGTTATTTTAAATTGTAATAAAATTTCATAATATTAATGTTTTTATTGTATTTTGATCAAATAAATGCAGCATTTGTGAGCATAAAAGACTTCTTTCAGAAAATCCTACCAACCCCAAACTTTTGAATGGTGTAGTGTAGGTAAACCATCCTTATCCAAATCCTTGTTTGGATTTTGTGCTCCACTGATTCAGCGTGATGTTGTTTTCAGATGCATACGATACTACCAAGATGGTGTGTGAGCAATATTATTCAGCTGCCCCTGAACTCAAGATAGAGGAATTCAGTGGTACATGTCCTTATTCTTTCACAAAACTCAATTTATATTGTTTGTTTCAGAGTTGCTTCATGTCTGATTCATGTAGAATTACGGGAGGTCCAAAATAGTATGAATATGTTACTTTTTTATGCAGCAAAGGCTCCTCAAAAACCCATCCAGGCTGTGTACGTTCCCTCACACTTGTTCCACATGCTGTTTGAATTGTTTAAGGTATGTTTCTAAAACTTGCAGATGCATATTGAATATGATATTTCAAAGTACCAGGCTCAGGATGTGTTACGCAATTCAATATTTAGCAGCCCCTATCTTTGTGTTTTTCCCAAGACCCTGGCGTAGTTGTAACAGCTTGTGTTTGTGTTTTCAGAACAATGAGGGCCACCAATGAGCTCCACGAGGGTAGTAAGGAGGGTCTTCCTCTTATAAAAGCAAAAGTGACCCTGGGGAAGGAAGAGGAGGTGTGGCTTTACTGAAGATTGACAGGCTGTTCAACTACACCAACACCCAGTCTGGACTCGAAACGAGTGCCATTGGTAAAGAAATATGCCTACAATATTCTTAAAACAAATAAACTTAATCCTGTCGTCACTTAGTCATCCTCATGTGGCTACAAAACACCAGTATGACTTTAGAGATGTTTTGTTGGCTAAAACTAAAAACTGGTAAAAATCCTCTGAAGTTGAAATACAAAAATGACTAAAACTGAAATCAGTGTATAATAATACTAAAATAACACTGTTTAGAAAAACACTTTAAAGTTGTATGTACTTATTTATGGAAATTTCATGGTGTTTTTATTTTTTTCCTTTTTCTCGAACTTCTCATTTTGTGTTCACTGGAAAAAGTAAAGTCATAACAGTGTGCAAGAACATGAGGGTGAATAAAGAATGACACAATTTTAGGGAAACCAACTTTAACCTTGAACAACAGTTCTAAATGTAGCATTGTCCTCTGTAACCTGATCTCCAAATGTCTCTAGGCTACATTTGGACATGGTTTGCCAATATCCAGACTGTACGCCCGCTACTTTCAAGGGGACCTGAAACTGTACTCGATGGAAGGCGTTGGGACCGATGCCGTCATCTACCTGAAGGTAAAAGCAGCTCTCAATTTGCACTTTATTTCATTGTTCGACCGATGGGATTTGAGTGACATCTACCCTGTCATCTTCTCTGACCAGGCTCTCTCCAGTGAATCATTTGAGCGTCTGCCCGTCTTCAACAAATCTGCTTGGCGACACTATCAAGGAGGCCCAGGAGCGGATGACTGGAGCAACCCGAGCAAAGAGCCCCGAGATGCCTCAAAATACAAGACCAAAAGATAATTGCACTCGCTCCATCCGTGTCCCACTGCACCCATTACAGACCTACCATTTTTAGGCTAGCTTCAGTTGCCATGGCAACATCACATCGATGCTGAGTGTTCTATACTTGTTTCCAGAGCAGAAGAGCTGATGATGTAAGTGCCATTAAGTCTCTGCTCCTTCCTCCTTTTTGCAGCTACAGACGTAAGATACAGAATCTCCTTTTAGTGTCTTCCAGGGCGGTTAGAGGAAAGAGTGAACATTTGTAGCCAGGGTGTCAGAGACTTTGATTCTTTTTTTAATTGTGCCACACAGTAGCCTCCCTGTTTCATTTTCTAAAACAGCCAGAGAAGGACGCCTGGAGTTTGAGAAGGTCAAAACAAAGAGCATTTCTTTTACTGCCACTCACAAGCACTAGAGAGAGGGTTTGTCCACAGTTTCTGTGGCTACGACTCCCGTTTTCTTGGCAGTGGACTAATGGAGAAATCATTTGAAAAGGCCCTGAAGAAATGAAATTATTTGGTTAAACTCAAAATACAAGAAAACTCTCAAGAACATGTCAAGGTTATTTTTCACCCTAAAATCAAAGGAAAAATATGAAATTATATTTTGTATAACTAGTTTTAATTGTTTAATTAGTTTACTAATTTAAGTTATATATATATAACGTATATAATAATGAAATTTATTATTTTGAATTATAAAATAATTTTAATTATTTTATTGCATTGTTAAATTATTGTTTATATACAGAAAATAATATATATCATAAAGATTAATATTTAAAGGTATTTACATTTGTATTTACAAGATATATTTACATATTTGAGCTTGAGTGAGTTTAATTTATACTGATTTTAATTGGGGACAAAACTGTCCAGACAAGATTATTTTCTTAACTGTATTATATTTGAGAATTTGAGGGTGAATTTTCATGAAAAGTCATAATGCAAACAATTTCAGTGGTCCTAAAATAATTTTCTTAATGCAAAATTGTTCTTATTTTTCTTTTAATGTTTTGGGTGAAATGTGACCAGATGTTTGCTTGTTAGGTGCACCCAAATGTTTTTTGGGAGCAGAGGAGCATACTGATAAACTGATATTTCCAAGCATGGTGGAATGCACTTTTAAACAAATGTAGTTTCAAATATTTATTTATTTATTTTGACCCTCATTTATTTTAGGTTTCCCCCTGAGTTGTGCATTTGTGTAGGGCTGTGCTGATTCTGAGCTGGGCCTTTACCTAACATTACCTACATCCACTTACAGTCAGCAATACTGAACTTTCTGCCAATGTAAATGAAGAGAGACGGTGGTAAACTTTGAAGAATGCACAACTATAGCCTATTGTAGCATTAGTGCTATAGTCATTAATTATTTTATTTTTTTTCCATCTTAAAAAGCAGATACTGCTTCTCTAACATTATAGCCCCTGCATGGTGACAGAGTTGATAGAGAGATATTTGCTTGCAGAATTTGTTGAAACAAAGTTTAGACGTTTAGATTTCAGGAACATTTGATTGAGAGAAAATGCATAGTTAGATATAAACTCATAGGAGCAACTAGGCTGACTTTTGAGTCTTGAGTTTTAGCTTAATATTTATTTTTATTATACCACTACTTCTCTGACATTCATTTTGATGGAGTTAATGTTTTCCAGAGGACCTCGTCTTAAAATAATTCCTAACACAGATACGGTTTGGGACTGTTTGAGTGCAGTGATTCTAAGAAGAGGGGTTGTTAGATGAAATACGGGACAGCTCGTCTGGTTTAAAGGGACCGATGCTTAACTACAAACTTAACTTTGCCCAGGCTAGTTACCGTAGTTTGTCTGTTAAACTGTCCTATTTTTTTTTTTTTAAAACACACTGTCATTTATCACTCAATTATTCTTTTGTACGCACAAGTATATTATTTGAATTTTTGCTTTTTGAAACTCCATAAAATGAACATTTTAGTATTTTGTGTTTTTACTGCAACACTCCAGGGTGAATCTCATGAAACCTGTCAAGAACGTCTAATTTATATATATATATATATATATATATATGTTATATTTGTTTTTGTAATTCTGTATAAGAACAACAATATTTAGAATGATATTTCGCAGTACTAAAAATTGAGGAATAAAATGTATTAAATTCTCAATGTCAGTTTAAAAAATAGGTGTAATTTATGTAAAATACAATTTTCTTTTGGTTTTGAGATGCTAAAATATGATTTTCGTGTTCATGAGGTTCATCCATATAAACTCTGCAGGCATGCTGTTTTTTTATACATACTGATTGTATATTTATCAGCTGATGTTCTGTTACTGTTCCACATGTTAGAATATTTCCATAGAAAACATTCAAAACCATCTACATCGGTCTTAATGCTGGTTTGTGTTGTGTTTGGGGGTCTTGTGAGACCTCAAGGGAACATTTTTGATGACATATAGTACCTTACAGTTTCTCATGATATTGAAGTGTAGATTTCAGTATTTATTTTAAAATATTGTAATATGGTTTGTTAGTTTTTATGTTCTATTAAGTCAATGAAGAATGCACTTTGATGCCTTGAAGAAGAGCATACTGAAGTATGCAAGCATTTTCCTGTGAAAACAAGGCTTCATGGCCTTGTGTGTCGTCATCAAGCTGAAATAGTCATTGATTTTGCCTGTATACTCTCGTTTTTGCATGCATACGGTATGTTAATGTTCAACACATTAGGAGAATCTGTTTACCTACAGTGAAAACACTTCCCTGATATTTTAGTGTTGTCATGCAACCATCTTGTATCTGCAAAATGGGCATTTTTGTGAGACTGTTAGTGTTTTGGACTTTTTTTCTTTTTGTTATGGCAAGTTAAACACCACTGCTTAAATGCTGTTCCAAACATACAAAATGTGTTAGATGAGTTTGTGATATGCTGACACTGACACATAAATCATCACAATGACAATATTGATCTAGACATTCCATCTGAAGTACCTATAAGAAGAACAATAAAGAGATCTTTCAGTACTACCATCAATATATTCATGAATTTGTAATGAATCTCGAAACTCACAATTGTTCGGTTTCTCAGTTTATTATTTACATTTTAAGCAAGTTTTAATGTAAAAGAAAACAATATACAAACAAAAAGACCATTTTTACAGCGTGCGGATTATGTAAATTGACGTGGATCTGGCATACATTTAATGACATACCTAGACAAGACAGGAGGACATTACATGATGTAGAGCTGGTAGATTGAGCAGCAAAGATTTTAAGGAATAGTTCACCCCAAAATGAAACTTTGCTGAACATTTACTCACCCGCAGATCATCATAGATGTAGATGAGTTTGCTTCTTTATTGCAAAAGATTTGGAGAAACTCAGCATTACATCACTTTCTCACCACTGGATCCTCTGCAGTGAATGGGTGCCGTCAGAATGAGAGTCCAAACAGCTGATAAAAAACATCATAATAATCCACACGACTCCAGTCCATCAAATAATCTTTAGTCTCTTAGTTTGAGTTCATTTTATTACCATTTATCTAAAAGCCACTAGACCTTTTGGATGTATTATTCTTAAGACATTTGATTTGACATTTCTTGATTGTGTCATATATTTGCAAAGAAATTGCTCTTTTGAGGTTAAGGCTACAGTAACACGCAGGATAATGACTATTAATGAGAACTAAACACATTCATGCACAGACAGCTCAGTGAATGCTAACGGCCTCCTCATATGTGCGCTGATACACATTCATGAGGTGGATCAGACATAATTTTTTTGAGAACAATAAACAGGGATTGATGTACGTACAGTATGTTACAGTAGGACAGTACCAATGTTCCAGTCAGACCTGAGAAACAGACTTCAGAATCAGTCCGCATCCTCTTAAAACTTCAGGGCGAACTCACTAAAGTTGCAGCACCTTTGACCATAATATATCAGTGCAAAAAATTCTGTATCTACAGTGTGGCAAATACAGTTGGGCAAAAAAGTATTTAGTCAGCCACCAATTGTGTAAGTTCTCCCCCTTAAAAAGATGAGAGAGGCCTGTAATTTTCATCATAGGTACACTTCAACTATGAGAGACAGAATGGGGGGAAAGAATCCAGGAAATCACATTGTAGGATTTTTAATGAATTAATTGGTAAATTCCTTGGTAAAATAAGTATTTGGTCACCTACAAACAAGCAAGATTTCTGGCTCTCACAGACCTGTAACTTCTTCTTTAAGAGGCTCCTCTGTCCTCCACTCGTTACCTGTATTAATGGCACCTGTTTGAACTCGTTATCAGTATAAAAGACACCTGTCCACAACCTCAAACAGTCACACTCCAAACTCCACTATGGCCAAGACCAAAGAGCTGTCGAAGGACACCAGAAACAAAATTGTAGACCTGCACCAGGCTGGGAAGACTGAATCTGCAATAGGCAAGCAGCTTGGTGTGAAGAAATCAACTGTGGGAGCAATTATTGGAAAATGTATGACATACAAGACAACTGATAATCTCCCTTGATCTGGGGCTCCACGCAAGATCTCACCACACGGGGGGACCTAGTGAATGACCTGCAGAGAGCTGGGACCAAAGTAACAAAGGCTACCATCAGTAACACACTACGCCGCCAGGGACTCAAATCCTGCAGTGCCAGATGTGTCCCCCTGCTTAAGCCAGTACATGTCCGGGCCCATCTGAAGTTTGCTAGAGAGCATTTGGATGATCCAGAAGAAGATTGGGAGAATGTCATATGGTCAGATGAAACCAAAATAGAACTTTTTGGTAAAAACAACTCGTCGTGTTTGGAGGAGAAAGAATGCTGAGTTGCATCCAAAGAACACCATACCTACTGTGAAGTATGGGGGTGGAAACATCATGCTTTGGGGCTGTTTTTCTGCAAAGGGACCAGGACGACTGATCCGTGTAAAGGAAAGAATCAATGGGGCCATGTATCGTGAGATTTTGAGTGAAAACCTCCTTCCATCAGCAAGGGCATTGAAGATGAAACGTGGCTGGGTCTTTCAGCATGACAATGATCCCAAACACACCGCCCGGGCAACGAAGGAGTGACTTCGTAAGAAGCATTTCAAGGTCCTGGAGTGGCCTAGCCAGTCTCCAGATCTCAACCCCATAGAAAATCTTTGGAGGGAGTTGAAAGTCCGTGTTGCCCAGCGACAGCCCCAAAACATCACTGCTCTAGAGGAGATCTGCATGGAGGAATGGCCCAAAATACCAGCAACAGTGTGTGAAAACCTTGTGAAGACTTACAGAAAACGTTTGACCTCGGTCATTGCCAACAAAGGGTATATAACAAAGTATTGAGATTAACTTTTGTTGTTGACCAAATACTTATTTTCCACCATAATTTGCAAATAAATTCTTTAAAAATCAGACAATGTGATTTCCTGGATTCTTTCCCCCCATTCTGTCTCTCATAGCTGAAGTGTACCGATGATGAAAATTACAGGCCTCTCTCATCTTTTCAAGTGGGAGAACTTGCACAATTGGTGGCTGACTAAATACTTTTTTGCCCAACTGTAAGTATTTGATGCACTGCCGATTTTTCCATTTTTCCCACTTACAAAGAATGGACAGAAAAAAAAAATCCAGAAAATCACATGGTATGATTTTTAAATAATTAACTTCTACTTTATTGCATGAAATAAGTATTTGATACAATAGAAAAATAGAACTTAATATTTGGTACAGAAACCTTTGTTTACAATTACAGAGGTCAGATGTTTCCTGCAGTTCTTGACCAGGTTTGCACACACTGCAGCAGGGATTTTGGCCCACTCCTCCATACAGGTCTTCTCCAGATCTTTCAGGTTTTGGGGCTGTTGCTGGGCAACACAGAGTTTCAGCTCCCTCCATAGATTTTCTATTGGGTTCAGGTCTGGAGACTGGCTAGGCTACTCCAGGACCTTGAAATGCTTCTTACGGAGCCACTCCTTAGTTGCCCTTGCTGTGTGTTTGGGGTCATTGTCATGCTGGAAGACCCAGCCACGACCCATCTTCAATGCTCTTACTGAGGGAAGGAGGTTGTTGCCAAAAATCTCACGATACATGGCCCCATCCATCCTCCCCTCAATACGGTGCAGTCGTCCTGTCCCCTTTGCAGAAAAGCACCCCCAAAGCATGATGTTTCCACCCCCATGCTTCACAGTTGGGATGGTGTTCTTGGGATTGTACTCATCCTTCTTCCTCCAAACACGGCGAGTGGAGTTTATACCAAAAAGTTACATTTTGGTCTCATCTGACCACATGATCTTCTCCCATGCCTCCTCTGGATCATCCAGATGGTCTTTGGCAAACTTCAGACGGGCCTGGACATGTGCTGGCTTGAGCAGGGGGACCTTGCGCGCGCTGCAGGATTTTAATCCATGACGGTGTAGTGCGTTACTAATGGTAACCGCTGAGACTGTGGTCCCAGCTCTCTTCAGGTCCTCCCGTGTAGTTCTAGGCTGATCCCTCACCTTTCTCAGGATCATTGATACTCCACGAGGTGAGGTCTTGCATGGAGCCCCAGTCCGAGGGAGATTGACAGTCATCCGGAATTTCTTCCATTTTCTAGTAATTGCACCAACAGTTGTTGCCTTCTCACCAAGCTGTTTGCCTATTGTCCTGTAGCCCATCCCAGCCTTGTGCAGGCCTACAATTGTGTCCTTAGACAGCTCTTTGGTCTTGCCCATAGTGGAGAGGTTGGAGTCTGATCGATTGAGTGTGTGAACAGGTGTCTTTTATACAGGTAACGAGTTCAAACAGGAGCAATTAATACAGGTAATCAGTGGAGGATAGAAGGGCTTCTTAAAGACAAACTAACAGGTCTGTGAGAGCCAGAATTCTTGCTGGTTGGTAGGTGATCAAATACTTATTTCATGCAATAAAAGGGAAGTTAATTATTTAATCATACAATGTGATTTTCTGGGGTTTTGTTTAGATTCTGTCTCTCACAGTTGAGGTGTACCTACGATGAAAATTACAGGTCTCTCCATTCTTTGTAAGTGGGAAAACTTGAAAAATCGGCAGTATATCAAATACTTATTTGCCCCACTGTATTTCACTAACCACACTTTTTATTGGCCACTGTTGCACCAATATTAAAATAAGCCAATATTTGTTTCTTGTTATGGCTGACAACTGATAAATGTCGAATATTAAAAAGAATCACAAAATTATAGTGTACAGTATGAAAAATGAATAATTATTTTGGAATTTGGTAAAAACACTGTTATTAAATTAAAAGTGGGTTTAAAGATGATGACAAAAGTATTCTAAATGTAAAAATACGGGAAAAACCAAACAATTGTACAAGCATGAACACTTAAATATATCGGCCAATAACCATTATAATATTATAATGCTCATTCCTGTTGATGTTCTTTTTTTTTATTGATTTGGGTGCTAAAACAACAAATAGGATGTGCAAAGAAAAGACACCAACAGTGGCCGCAATTGATTCAGTGAATCCCCCCCTCCTCTCAGGATCTGTTCAGGGCTGCGATGGCTTTCAAATATTTGCTGTAATACCAGCATAACTAAACAGGACTTCAACAACCCTGTGCTGTGTACAGTACTTTAAATTTTCCCATGAGGGTAGTTGACCTGTCATCGCTGCTAATGTGTGTGTTTGTGGGTAAAGTGCAGTCTATTATGTGTGTGATGGTTTATTCCTCACTTCTCGTCCTCGTCGCCTTCGCTCATGCTGCTGATGGAGGCCGAGGCGCCCTTCGGGGACGAGGGCGGTGAGGTTCGGGGCATGGCCCAGCGGGATGGAGGTGACGGAGAGCGGGATGGGGAAAAGCCCCTTGGTGGGCTGCTGCTGGGTGAGGAGCGTGGAGACAACGCCTGGATCATACGTCCACTACGTTCCTGAAACATTTGCTTCTGGGAAAATGAAAAGGGCAGATTCAAAAATTTAACATTTTTCACAGTCTACATGTTTTTCTTTTGTATACATATACTCTACCTTATATACTTGCTTACCCATGTCCCATCTGGACCAAAGAGCTCCAGGAAGTTCCCAATGAACTCTCGTGATTTCTCCTCCCACTTCTGGATAAGATCATGGCTCTTCTCTTCCACTTTATACACAAAATGCTTGGACTTCTCCTCTACTGTCTTCACCTTCTCTTTCATCCTGTCCACCTGATTCTGCAGACGGTATTTCTTTTCCTGTCCAAAAAGAGTTTGTTCTTTTTTTTATGTCAGTGTTAAATGTTATTCAAAACACATTTTATTTTATGTTTGACATGCTTCAAAGTAAATCAGGATAGTTTTAATGAAAAAAAAAAATTATAATAATAATTAATGTGATTTTATTTACAGGTCAAATTATGCAACATTTATGTTTTTGGTCTGTGTTTTTTAATCTATTATTTTTTCAAAACTACATTTAAAATAAAGCTTGTACATACAGTGATTTAAATACATAATTTATATGATGAGCATGTTTTATTTCTGAATTAAAATTTAATTTCAAACAAATAGATAAATACAAAATAAAATAAATAAAATGTATGTATAATAAAAAAAACTGAATAATTAAGGAAAATGTTTCATCAATTTATTTCAGAGGCAAGTGTTATTTTTGTATAATTTATTTTCTTATTATTTTTGTTAATGTTTTAAGGTTTAATGTTTTTGTCATTTTTATTAGTTTTTTTATGTATATTTAAAAATGTATATTTATTACATTTATATTTTAGTTATTATAGTAATTTAACCTAAACTAAAAGAAAAAAATTAGCAATGTTGCACTGACAACTAGCCAAAATAAGTTCAAAATAAGTTTTCATATTTTAGGTTTTAATGTATATTTGAGGTTATAATATTTATTTTGTGTTTTTGTAATTTTTATTAGTTTTTTTTTTTAAATATGTCTATTTATTACATTTTAATTTTAGTTATTTTAGTCATTTAACTTAAACTAAATAAAAAATGTTGCACTGACAACTAGCTAAAAAAAGTTTAAAAATAAGTTTTTATATTTTATGTTATTTCAGTTAATGTTTATTTTACTTCAAGTAATACATTTTTTATGGTTCTAGTTTTAATTTTAGTGATAACAATTAATATTATTTATAAAAAGAAAATGAAATTGAATTCAACATTTAAGTACATTAATGTTAGATCATGCCTCCATGCCAGAAATATCCAGCCCTGCATGCCAGATCCTGTCAGTTTGTCTGGTAACAGAACAACTAGTCAGCAAAATTGAAGCAAAACACAGAGCTTACATTTGAGAATCCTTAGATCCTTCATTTACTTACATTAATATAACTGACGTTCAGTTCTTTAGCGGTGTAGCCCCTCTGCAAGTTACGTCTAGCGTACACGTCATAGTCTCTCACTATCCGGGTGATCAGGTCAGACGTTGAGATCCCTTCTGTCCTTTTAGTGGGCACAAACATACCTGAGACACTCACACATGTTAGATCTGGTCTGAAACACAAACACACACATGCTCTTAAGCGAAAGCCGCTTTTCTTTACCTGCCTCCTTAATATGCTTGTACACGTCCTCAGATCCAGCAGAGGAGTATGGGATGTCGTCATGTGCCACAAAGTCGATCTAGAGAATATGAACCACAGAGTTAACCGCAGGGAATTATGGGAACGGTACTGTGCTAGGATGTGACCAAATAACTGACCTTGTGTTTTTCTAAAAACTCTTGGGTCAGAGTCCAGGGTGCATCGCGCAAAACCTCATCAACGTAGCGGCAGTGTCTCAATGCCTCGTACCGCTCGTCTTCTGTCATTACAGTGAAGCCCTTGTACTTGTGAGTGAGTTCATCACTGCATACTTAACACACACATACATATTTTTATCAGTTACAGTTCAGCATCTACAAGTATATTGCAAAGTCTGGATCAGTAAATTAAACGTGTCTATACCTCCGACTATAAGGTAGGCGTTAGGGAACAGATTCTTAGCCTGCATCAGGGCACGAGCGTGACCAGAATGAAAAAGATCAAAGATGCCATCTGCATAGATTCGCACCGGCCGGTCCACTGAGAATGGAAAATTCATGACACTTTTAGAAATCATTTACAGAAACAAAAAAGCAAAAACGTAGGTCACTTTATACTGTTGAAAAGTTTGGGGTCAGTCATTTTTATTTTTTTGAAAGAATTAATACTTTTTTACAGCAAGGACACTTGTTCAGTAAATTGATTAGTTATTTAGAATGTTATAACATATTATATTTCAAATAAATGCTGTTCTTTCGAACTTTCTATTAAAAGAATCTTGAATAAAAAATTCATCACAGTATTCACAAAAATACTAAGTCAAAATTGGTAATAATAATAATGATTCTTGAGCATCAAATCAGTATATTAGAATGATTTCTGAAGGATCATGTGACACTAAAGACTGGAGTAATGATGCTGAAAATTCAGTTTTGCCATCACAAGAATAAATTATGTATTAAAATATGTTAAAATAGAAAACAGTTGTTTTAAATTGTAAGAATATTTCACAATATTACTATTTTTACTGTATTTGTTATCAAATAAATGCAGCCTTGGTGAGCATAAGATACTTTTTCTCAAAAATTAAAAATGCTGTTAGTCAAACTTCTTGCCAAAACAGAGTAAAACATATGAATAAAGTTGGAAACACCACTATTTTTCACTGTTCCCTTTTTCCCTCTTAAACTTAAAATAGTCTATATGTCCTTGAAGGACATCAAAAACCATTCAACCATTCTCCTTTTGTCTCTTCTCCAGAGCTCAGTAATCATTGGCCAGCAGAAGTCTGGTATGTGAGAGCTTTGTGAGCAGTGACTGTGAGAAACTGGGTCACAGAATGAACAGGGAATCCCTGAATCTAGTCTTGCTGGGTCCGGTCCCAGCGGTGGACTATCCTACGAGCACTGCGTTTTCCTCTGACACTGATATGAGATCAGTTTAAGTAGCTTAACTCATCAATGTTTGATGGGATTTGTGAAATGGGTCCAAAAAGATAAAACTAAATTTGTTCTTTACCAGAAAAGAACTCGCAAATATTTAACATTTTACACACATACACAGTCAGTTTATAATGTGTTTGTGTCACTCTTTAGTAAATCAACTACTTTGGATTTTAAAGTCTTGCTTGTCTTTGCACTGTGCCAATAATTATACAGTACAATTGAACATCATGTCCTCATCATGTATTGTATGTATTATTACTTACAAATGTTAATATACAGTATATACCACTCAAAAATATTGGGTTAGTTTTAAGAATAAACTGTTCAAAAGAACAAAAAAGTATTAAAAGTATGAATTTCTTTAAAAGAAGTCTTACTAACCCCCCAAATTTTGAATGGTTGTGTGTGCGTATTTGGTTTGGTTTGATCCTGTTTATTTTATTGTGATTATATAAGTAATCAAGATATAATGAATGAGTTACAAGCTTTAAAAAAAGGTAACATTTAAGTTAATGTTTAAGAGCTTGAGTGCATATTTCTGTCTTGAGCGTCTTGTAATTTACTCAATGAGCATATTTAATTTTTTTATGAAAAATATATTTAATCCGTTTCATGAAAACTGAACAGGGAAAGTAGACTGACCAGGCGTTCCGAGTCGAGCTTGTTCTACCGTTAGCTTCTCGTGTGGAGCCCGACACTCACATCTCGTCTCCGGGGTAAATATGGCTGGCTCTATAAGAGTCTGCAGAGAAGATTGAAGTATGCATTGATTTGAGAGAAATTATGAGAAATAAATAGACATTGCGCAGCTTCCCAAATTAAATACTGTTTAAACAAGCCTAGATCCTGCTGACATGATATCCTATTTACCATTCTCAAAAATATTTTCCTTTTTGTACGAATAGAGGTTATTATCAGACATATTGATTTCAAGGCAATCTGTGTAACAGCCTCTTTATAGCGGATATTGATTTGTGCAGTAGAGGGTTCTATAATGTCACTGACTTAAGACAAAAAAGTGGGAGAGAGAGACACAGACATACATAACACGAATATTTCAATCTATAGAAACCTCTTTGTGGCTTATAACAAACAGAGAACAATAGGCCTACAGACACTGTGACAACACATGGTTCTGAATTAGCATTTCAATGTATGGAATGGTAGCAGGGATATTTTTTTTGTGCATTTTTCAGTGTACAAGTGCAAAAAGACACTACACGCATTCTATATGGATGAGAGTGAGGGTTTGTTATCAAAAAATTTATTTAAAGATGAAGTCAATTTTCTATATAGAAAGAATTTTTGAAGTGTGAAATATTATCTTTTTAAAAACACTGTCAAGTCTGTTTTATATTATTATATAATAGCAAGAAAATGTACATAAATAATATATGCTAAATTCATGGAAATAACAAAAATGGAAAGGTACAAAAATATCTAACCATTGAAATGTGATTTTATTGTTCCTAAACTTTAAAACTATAAAATATTCTTATTTAACAACAACATTATGTTGAATAAAATCTTTTACCACTTCAAGTTTTATATTATATTGTATTATATTCCTTTAATGGGTTTTTGCTTAATATTGTCCACTTCAAATAATAATATTTTATATTATATCTAAAGGGTTTTTGCTTAATTTAAAGTAAAATAATTCATTAAACAACAAAAATTAAAAAGGTAACACACAATATCAGACCAATTAATTTGTGCTTTTATTGTGTTCAAAATGAAAATTGTGTCATCATTTACTAATGTTGATCCAAACTTGTATGAATAACTTCCTTAACATAAAATAAGATATTTTGAAGAATGTTAACCAACAGTTGATGGTAGCCATTGACTTCCATAACATGAAAAAATACTATGGAAGTCAATGGCTACCAGCAACTGTTTGATTATCAACATTCTTCAAAATATCTTTGTTTGTGTTCAACAGAAGAAAGAAATTCATATAGTTTGGAACAACACGAGGGTGACTAAATGATGACAGATTTTCATTTTTTGGGGAACTGTCCCTTTAAAACCTTACAGTTACTTAAATCACCCTTGTGGCATCTTCCTAATGTGACAACTACTCTTCTGTTTTAGTAAACATGTGGGCAGAGGCAACAGATGCTGTTTAAATGCATTCTGGGCCAAACACATTACAGAAATGTTAAAAAATAATTTCTGGGTTAACCTTCCAGCGACCTTTGGTACAATAGTGACCATCTGTCTGTTCAGGAAATGCCCAGTGAGAGCATCTTCACAACAGACCCAGCTGGCACATATGCATTTACATATCCAATGCAATGTAGGTGTGTGATATCTGATTACTCATTGGAGGAAAAATCTCCATGGAGCAATGCATGATTCATTCCCATAGCAACGGAGACAGTGTTTCAAAGGATACTGGAGACCTTTCCCAGAATTCTGTACAAGGTGAGAAGGAGGAGCAACATCACAGAAGGGCAACCTGCTGATAAATGCAATCTGGATGGTGTCTGTAACATTAGCTCAGCACCATCCCACCAAAGCACTGGCTCTCGCACTTAAAAACAGAGGATTAAAAGCAGCATTATGAGCAACCCACAGATAGTCAGTACAATACAGCTCACTTTAACTGCAGTTTCACAAGCTCAATGTTACTCAGACAGCAGCACAAAAAGACAAAAACAGAGAAACACAGACTGAAAACAAAGAGAATGTGGTCCTCAACGGTTCACAGATGCCCTCGACGACAACAAAACACTTATATCTCACCGTTCGTGGCAGTGGACAGGTATGTTCCAGCTCCTCCATGATTTCTGGAGGGTCCAAGCCAAACAGGTTGTGACTCCACCTGTACCTGACTCAGCATCAGTTTGGAGACGCTTCTCTAGCCGTTAGCCGAGCCGCGGTCAGGGATGCTCTACTCCAGCCTGGGTCTAGATCCCGCCCACTCGCTCTTCTCTTCCTCTCAGCCTCTTCCTCCTCGACTCCCCTCGTTGTGAAGCTGCCTATGGAAAGAGGCACTCGGCTCCTCCCTGTGCCCACACACACAGGACCTCAGTGATGGCACAACAACAACAAGGAAGAGAGCCTGTTGATGAGGGCAATGGCAAGTCTGGGGAGGACCAATCAGCAGACATGCTCTCCTGTCTCATTTACATACCAGAGTGTGATTGGCTGAGCAGGCTATAGCACCATCACTGTGAACCCGCTGCTAAGCATCTCTGATTGTTCTTCAGCTTCCTTCATCACTGTGGTGCATCACAAAGGTTTGCTGAAAGAGACAACAATACAGTTTTTAAGTTTGGATAGTAACATAATTATTTTTCTTATCTGATCTCAATTTATTAGCCATAAACATTTAGATATGACAATAAGGTATAAACTAAGGCAGTTTCTATAAACAAGAAGAGCTTTTTAGTATTTTTTAACCTTACTATGGTTTTGTGTTGAGACTCACTATGATCCTGTAAACAGTAGATGGTGATGTCACTTTTCATCATCAAGGATGCTTAGCAGGGTTTAAATTTACACCCTATATACAACAAGCTATATAAAACAAGTAATACAGGGACCTGTATATATATATATATATATATATATATGCAGGTTTGCAAGGAAAAAAGACAAGAAAAATATAGACAAATTTAATTTGATAGTTAGAATACATTACAAACAATATCCAATTGATACTTAATAATATTTAAAATAATCTAAATATATGTATGATAATATTATTAATATTCATAAGTATGTTTAGTGACATTTTGAAAGCATTTACTATTTACTAATTTGATGAGTTTAGGTAAGATCATAATTTGATATGCTGGTTAGCAGTGTAATTATTATAAATGTAATTTATATATGTTTAGGAGGCAGTGTTGACACTGAGAAGTGGTTCATAGTTTTATATGCACATTTAATTTCAGATATATTATAAACAATAACCTTTTAATATATTACTTTATAATATTTAGAATAACGTAATTATATGTAAGATAATATTATTAACATTCTTAAATTAAACAATCTGATAAAGCTTACTACAGTTCTGAACTGTTTATATTATATTGTATTATATTACGTTTTTTCCCCACTGTCATTTATTTTCGGTTTCTAAAACATTTTGAGAACAGTTCAGTTGTTATCCACTTGGTGGCGCCATTGTTTAAATTTTAGTTTGAACATTGCACCAAGTGTTTATTTAACCAAGTTAAAAGATGCTACAGAATAATAATTTTAAAAAAAGTTGTAAATTAGATATAATAAATTTAGGAGCATTTGCAATATTTGTTAATATTTTGCCATACAACTTCCATCCATTGACTCTCCCCTTGGCTAATAAAGTTAACAAAATAAATCATTTTGATTTATATTAACTTAATATTAGATGATAATGTTATATAACAAACAGAGAGATGAAGAGAATGACAGCAGCTTCATTCAGCACACACACACACACACACACACACACACACAAAACTTTCCTTTGATTGCCATTTCCCTGAACCATGTCTCCATTGTTACTTTCATTCAGTCTACTCATACAGCACAGGTAATTATTTCAGTCACAGGACAGAACAGAAGTGCTTTGAAGAGCAGCCCCCACCCTCAGAAAGGAACGGTGTGGTCCAGGAGAGCTGGCGAGAGATTTGATATCCTCTTATGTGTTTCCTGTGAGCTCCTCTCCTCATCAGCATGAAGACCGAGTCTCATTTTCCTCTTAGACTCGGGGTATGTACTTTTGACTGCTATATCCCCGGAGACTCAGAGGGCAGCAGTACTGAGAATAGCATTTCCATCGGTGTGGCCGTAGTTAATAGATTCTCCTCTGACGGCTTGTGAAGCAGCTGTACTCCAGCTCAAAAAGGTTCTCGGCCTGTGTCATAATCAAATAGAGAATAAACAGGAAGATCATTTACAAAGAGAAGAGACTCTCCCCTCCAAGGCGTTGAGGGTCTGGAAAGAATTTTTGAGGCAATTGCAATTCTGCAAAGTGTTCTGATTCAAGGTTAAGGATATTCTTTTATCTCTCTTGAATACTGAGATTCTCCTGAGTATTGTTTGACGTAATCTGCTGAAGTGACATTCATTTCATTCTGGTCGCAAACATTTAAAAACAAAACTAATTAATTTTTCATTTAGACATGCAAAATAATATACTGCAAGGAAAATGCATGCTCATACACTTCCTAATCAATCTAAATGTTAATTAGCACTGTAGCATCCTTTCTAAATGAGAAAGTTAATTCAAGACACATCTTAGGAATATTACAGGCTAAATGCAGGTTTTAAAAGAATAAATTATTCAAAAATTGACATTTTTATTCTTTAGCATAAACATATGTGTCTTAAATTATTTTTGTATTCATTATTTAATTACAGATTACTTCGTTCCGCCAACAGGTGGCGAAAAGTGAATCATTGAATCAGTCACAGAACCGATTCGTTCAAAGCAATGAATGATTCGTTCAGGAATGAAACTGAGACGCTCATCGGTCATTCTGCTGTGGCTTTGTTTGCAAATATTTTCGTCGGCACAGCAAAAAAAGAGGCGAAGCAACTGTCCATATTGTATCTAAAATGTAAGTAGCCCAATTTCAACCACTTGTATAATAAACTGTTCTATAAAATAACACTCACCTCTGGTGGGTCACATAATGAGTCAGTCGAGGTGTTCATGACCTGCAAAAATATTTTCTAATTTTTCTTTATAAGTTCAATTAATAATTAACAAGTTCGTCGGTGGCCACAACTTGTATTTGCATAATTTTCCAGCCAGGAGTATTGCTTTTCCAGTGTTGCCAGCTAATATTCAGAGAAAGTTGCTAAAGAAAGGTCGATTTGTTGCTAAAAGTTGCTATTGCTAAATGAAGTTGTGATGTCATTGCGCGATGATGTCATTGCGTAATCACGACACAAAATTGTCACTACATCAAATCTCAGGAAAAAACTATATATATGTTAATTTAGATTTGTTTGTAAAATAATATGCATAATAATAAAATAGAAATAAGTGTATTTTAAATGCATTGAATTATTGAAAACGGACACTTTTTTTTTAATGATTACAATTTTAATAGCTAGTAAACTAGTAATACACATTCTCAACAATAATGCTTTAAGTAGCGTATTAGTAGTTATTTAGTATGCTACAGCTACACCCTAAGAAATATATGTAAAAATATGGCACAATGTACTATGTTAATATGAAAGAATTTTCTGTATTGGTTTTTTACCTGCATTTTAAATTACACATTGTGTTTTCGGATTACAGGGTTACAGATAATGGATAATGTCCTGGAAAATTACTAGTATCTTTTCCATTGTTTTTAATCGCAGGTACACGCTACTAACAAAGTGTATCATAAATGAACAGTTATTTACAGTCATGTTGTGCTGCTTGTCTTCAGTTCACCTCACTCATTTTCTACAGGGTTCAGGTCAGAGGACTGGAATGGCCAGCAGAAGCTCGGTTTTGTGCTCAGTGACCCAATTTTGTGTTGTTTTTGAAGTTTGTGTTTGGATTATTGAACTGTTGGAAGATCCAAGCATGGCCCATTATAAGATTTCTAACAGAGTCCGTCACGTATTGATTTTTTATATGTTGGTATTTGATAGAATCCATGTTGCAATGTGTTTAAACAAGATGTCCAGGACCTCCAGCAGAAATATAGGCCCACAACATAAAAATACAGAAGTATATTTCATCGTGAACATGGGGTACTCTTTATCCCTGTGTTCACCAAACCCATCTCGAGTGTTTGCTGCTAAAAAGCTCATTTTTTTGTTTCATCTGACCATAGAAGCCAGGCCCATTTGAAGTTCCAGTCGTGTCTGATAACTGAATATGCTGGAGATTGTTTTTGGATGAGCTAGGAGAATTTTTCTTGAAACCCTCCCAAACAACATGTGGTGATGTAGGTTTGACAAATTTTATTTAAGGTTTTCTGACCCCGAGACTCAACTATTTTCTGCAATTCTCCAGCTGTGGTCCTTGAAGAGTCTTTAGCCACTCAAACTCTCCTCCTCACCGTGCATTAGGACGATATAGACACACGTCCTCTTTCAGGCAGTTTCGTAACATTTTCTGTTGATTGGAAATTCTTAATTATTGCCCTGATGGTGGAAATGGGAATTTTCACTTCTCTAACTCTTTTCTTAAAGCCACTTCACTAATTTGTGAAGCTCAATTATTTTTTGCTGCACATCAGAAATATATTCTTTGGTTTTTCTCATTGTGATGGATGATTACGGGAATTTGGGCTTTGTTTTCCCTCCTATTTATATTTCTGTGAAACAGGAAGCCGTGGCTGGATAATTTCATGTTCATAATCACCCTAGAGTGCTCAAAATTGTGAATATGAACGGGAATATACTTCAGAGAATTTCTAGGGGTGCCAATAATTGTGTCCAACGTGTATTTGAGAAAAACATTTATTTCATAATGATATTTCCCCCCATTTTAAATTCTTATTATCCAATGAAAGGTTAGATTTCTGTGAATTTTTTAAATAAAAGATCAAAAGGATTAACAATGCAGATTAATTTTCACAGCCTTCTTTGATCATATTTACCAAGGGTGCGGATATTGGGGAAGTTGTGGCCTAATGGTTAGAGAGTCGGACTCGTAATCCAAAGGTTGCGGGTTCGAGTCTCGGGCCGGCAGGGATTGTAGGTGGGGGGAGTGAATGTCCAGCGCTCTCTCCACCCTCAATACCACGACTGAGGTGCCCTTGAGCAAGGCACCGAACCCCCAACTGCTCCCCGGGCGCCGCAGCATAAATGGCTGCCCACTGCTCCGGGCGTGTGTTCACGGGGTGTGTGTGTTCACTGCTGTGTGTGTGCACGTTGGATGGGTTAAATGCAGAGCACGAATTCCTTGGCAGTATGTCACTTCACTTCATATTTTTGGCCATGACTGTAATTATTCAATTATTATTCTCATTAAATGAAACAATTACAAACAGCAGCTAACTCAATTCACGTGTTGTGTACTTCTAGGCATTTTTGGTTTCCTCTTTTTGTGTAATTTGGATGGAAAATGTGTGCCTTGTTATTGTCTTATCAAAGTCACTTATCAAATGTTGCTAAAAGTTGCCAAATAAATACAAAAAAAAAGGCTAAATTTGTTGCTAGGTGCTTTTGGAAGAAAAAGCTGCTAGAGTAATCTGAACAGTTTTCACCGTCGCCTCTCCTCACCAGCTGTACGCAAAAACATGCGTGTGTGCTTCATTGTTCGATTCACGAACAAATGACTCAGTGAACAGGGGCGTCGCTACCCGTTTTATTGAGACACGAGCCCCGGTCAAATATTTTTGATAAATCCTTGTCTAATATTGAAGATTACCCCGATCTGAAAGTCATTTCCCTGAAAATAAAGTAATAATTTTCTGTCAGCTGTTTCAGAATCAAAACTAGCGTTTCGCAAATGACCTCACAGTTTATTAAATTATTAATAATAATTTATGAGTAGGTTCTCTTAATGAATTGTTCAAAAGACTCACCAATGATTTTAGCGGTTTGAATCAGAATAGTGGTTCACTTATGGGCGGCCTATGAATCAACACATGATGACTCATTAACTGTCTGCAAGTTATTATGATTATTTATTCTCTGTTGACATTATCTATGGTTAACTAGTTTGTGGGTATGTGGGGAACACTTTAAAATAAGGTTAATAAATATGGGTGGTGATGGCGCAGTGGATAAGACACATGCCTTTGGTGTGAGAGACCCGGGTTCGAATCCACTGTGAGACACCAATGTGTCCCTGAGCAAGACACTTAACCCCTAGTTGCTCCAGAGGCGTGCGACCTCTGACATATATAGCAATTGTAAGTCGCTTTGGGTAAAAGCGTCAGCTAAATGAATAAATGTAAATGTAATGTATAAGGTCCCATTAGTTAACTACGTTAGCATGAACTTGCGATAAAAACTAATTCTAACATGTTTATTAATCTTATAATTAATGATAATCAAAAGTTATATCTGTTAGTATTATTTATTTATTAGACCTGAGCTAACATGAACTAAAAATTAACTGTTCTATTTTTATTACCTTTATTAAAAATTGTTCGCTGTTAGTTAATATTAATGCATTAATTAACGTCAGCTAATGACACTATATTGTAAAGTGTTACCAAAATATGTATACATTAATGCATTTAAAGGAAGTCAATGGTGCAGTCATACAACGGTTACCCAATAGACTTCTATTCTGTGCCTAGTTTTTTCACCTCAAACTGATGTACAAGCTGAAATTGTTTTTTTGTGATAATCAAAAACATGCCACATATGCTGTTTATAAAGCTTAACTTATAATTGTATTCCTTTAATTTCTTCTTTTTTTAACAATGCGGTTATATGGGAGACCATTGCAGGAAAAATCAGGAGAAAGCTGATGTCAGAGCATTATGATGTGAATTCATGCTGACATGCTTGTCAACTATAGAGTGCCTTGATTCCCATTGTTTTGTCAGACCTATGTATAGCAATTCAGGCAATATATATTTAGAGAGCGATAAAGTTTAAGCCACGGAAACCAAGGGCTGTGTCAGTTTGCAGAGCTCTGCGGGGAAGTGCGCGCAGGACAGTTGATGTAGTTACAGATCACAGCTAGCTGCAATAAATTCATTAACATGCCCAATATAGAGCCTTTGAAATAATACTCATGTCACAGCAAGAGCAATTTCCTGTCAGGGTTCTTGGCACAGCAGATACTAGAGAGAGACCCAGATGCAGAATTATCAAGGGAGTGACATTTATTGACAAGATTGAAATAAACAGGGCTGAAGTGAGTCCAAACAATAGAAAAGGGCAGACCGCTGGAAAACAGGAGGATGACCAAAGTCAGACCTGGACCAAGCTAGGCTAGAGAGCAAAGGAGATAGAGCAACACCAGTCAATGATATCAATGGAGATCAGGCAGCAGCTTGGGTAACCAGTGATTGACACTTAGAGCTGTAGTGAACCCAGTCCAATCAGCTAACCAGTTCTTGAGAACAGCAGCCAGGGCTTGATACTTTGAGCTGTAGTGAAACCAGTCCAGTCAGATAGCCAGGTCTTGAGAACGGCAGCCCGGGGGGAATCAGGACACAGAACAGGAACAAACACTAAACGAGACAAGACCACAAGACAAAATAACAAGCAACAAAATAAAACATCTATGACTACATGCTATGACTAAAAAGGAAAAAACCAAAATCAAACTGCTGAGAGCAAATAAATCAAAAGAAAGAACCAAAAAGCCAATTCCAGGAATCTAACTGGAATATAAACTGGCTAAGACAAAAATCAAAATAAAGAAAAGAAGCCAAACTAGAGGCTAAAGAAAACTAGAACAAAATTAAAAAACAGGAACTAGACTAGAGCAAAATAACAAAAGCAAAGGAATCTTGATAAACCGCAAGAGAACCAATGCAAAGCTAGACAGATAAGGAGAGCAAAAAAACAACACTACTCAATACGACTAGTAGACTGACAATAAATTCTCTTTCACACAAGGAACTCACGCAACGAACCAGCAGAGACATGAGGGAAAGGAGTACAATATAAAGGAGCAGAGCACATGAGGATCAGGTGGACACAATCACGTAAACGAGGACTAGACAAGGACTAAACAAGGGGGCGTGACCATGGGAAACAGGGAGGTTGGACCAGAGGAGCATGTGGCAAACACAAACAGAGACAGAGCCATGTGCTCAGACACAAAACAAACAAAGAAACATTGAACAGGGACAAGACAGACAAGACTGTCAGGGCAGAATCCTGACAGTACCCTCCCCCCAACGGACGCCTCCAGGCGTCCACACCCGGCAAAGGGGGCACAAACTGGGAGGGCCGGCTGGGAAGGAAACCTTGAGTTCCAGGACAACCAGAAAACATAGGAGGTGGGACTGGGGAGGAAAATACTCCAGGGAAAGAATTTGTGGCCAACCATGGAGTTGCCGGCTTAACGAACTCGTAAGGCCTTGGTGACAGGGAGGGTGGGATGGGGACCTTGTTGGTGGTCCTTCTGGAGACATGGACTTGTTTCGCTGGTGGAGTCTTGAAAATGGCCTTAGTGGTCTCGGTCTCCGGGGCCAACTCTTGACTGGTGAAAGACCTTGGGACAAACTCAGGGGCCATGACTGCTCTGATAGGGAGGGTGAACCCTTGGGGAAGAGGCTCAGAAGGCACAAAAACGGTCTCAGGCACTGACTTGGACGCACTCCCCAGAACTTCAGGGACAGACACTGGACTTGACTCAGGTGTACTTCCCTGGGCTGCGCTGACAGGGTCCGGGACTGACTGGGGATAGCTTTCCTGGGCTACTCCGAAGAACTCTGGATACTCCTGGGCTGGAGTACACCCTGGAGGTTGTGAGGCCTGGACCGGAACTGTGGCTGAGAGTACTGGCTGCTCAGGATTGGCCTGTGTGGTAATGACAGCGAGCTGCTCAGGGATGGCCTCCATGGCCATTGCAGGAAGGGTTTCTGAAAGCATCAGATGACAAACAAGATTGGTTTCTGTGGACACAACAGGATTGGCTCGCAGTTCTGAGGTAGCCTCCATGGCCATAACAGGCAGGGTGAGATGCTCTGGAATGGCCTCCATGGCCAGGTCAAGAACAGTCTCAGTTGAAGCCGCAGTGCCCCCCTTGGACGAAATAGGTCCCATAAATTCAGACGGTGCAGTCTCAGGTTCCTTTAACACAGACTTAGCTGGTGAAGTAGGCGGCTTAGGGGTTGGTTCCAGGCTGTATACCTCTGGAACCACAGAAAACAGGACCAACTGAGTAGAGTCCTCCTGGACCACAGGATTAGGGACCTCTTGAATCAGACTCTCCTGACTCTGGTCGTCCTGGACCAATGTGCTTGGGACCTCTGAAAGAAGAGCATTTGACTGCACAATGTGTGCCCTCCTTTTAGGTCTTAGAGGGCTCAAAGGTGCCTGATTGGCCACTCTTGGCGTGCCTGCAACCCTCTCAAACAACTCAGGGACGACTGAAGATACCTTGACCCGAACTGGGAGGATTTGAACAGACTTAGACTCTAGGATAACTTGGGTGGACTCAACGGACTCAGGGATGACTGGTGTAAACTCGACCGGCTCTGGACTGGCAGGAGCAGACTCGACCGGCTCTGGACTGGCAGGAGCAGACTCGACCGGCTCTGGACTGGCAGGAGCAGACTCGACCGGCTCTGGACTGGCAGGAGCAGACTCGACCGGCTCTGGACTGGCAGGAGCAGACTCTGAAGACTCTCTGGTAGATGCAGCAACTCGAGCCGCCCGCTTTCTTCTGTTCCTTCGTTTCTCAGTAGGAGTCAGATGATGATCGTGGACTTGACTCAAAGGAGGAAGGAGGGCAGGGTGGTCACTGCAGACATCCTCAGGAGGGTTAAGGATCTGCCAGTCTTTACGGTGATGCACATAAAGGGAGAAGTCCCAAAAACTCAAAACATGCAATTGCTCCATCTCCCATCGTGGCAGGGGGTCATCCAGAGCGAGGTTGAAGACCTCCTTCAGGACTGCATCATCATATTCTAGGCCCCTAGCCATGGTCCAAAAGAACTGAGCAAAGCCCCGTGGATCCATGCCCTCCTGACGAAGCAATGACACTGCCCGTTGGAGCGCCAATCTCCCTTCTGCAGTGGCAGGTGGAACAATTTTAAGACTCATTCTGCTGGGTCTGGTGATGGCTGGTTCGTTCTGTCAGGGTTCTTGGCACAGCAGATACTAGAGAGAGACCCAGATGCAGAATTATCAAGGGAGTGACATTTATTGACAAGATTGAAATAAACAGGGCTGAAGTGAGTCCAAACAATAGAAAAGGGCAGACCGCTGGAAAACAGGAGGATGACCAAAGTCAGACCTGGACCAAGCTAGGCTAGAGAGCAAAGGAGATAGAGCAACACCAGTCAATGATATCAATGGAGATCAGGCAGCAGCTTGGGTAACCAGTGATTGACACTTAGAGCTGTAGTGAACCCAGTCCAATCAGCTAACCAGTTCTTGAGAACAGCAGCCAGGGCTTGATACTTTGAGCTGTAGTGAAACCAGTCCAGTCAGATAGCCAGGTCTTGAGAACGGCAGCCCGGGGGGAATCAGGACACAGAACAGGAACAAACACTAAACGAGACAAGACCACAAGACAAAATAACAAGCAACAAAATAAAACATCTATGACTACATGCTATGACTAAAAAGGAAAAAACCAAAATCAAACTGCTGAGAGCAAATAAATCAAAAGAAAGAACCAAAAAGCCAATTCCAGGAATCTAACTGGAATATAAACTGGCTAAGACAAAAATCAAAATAAAGAAAAGAAGCCAAACTAGAGGCTAAAGAAAACTAGAACAAAATTAAAAAACAGGAACTAGACTAGAGCAAAATAACAAAAGCAAAGGAATCTTGATAAACCGCAAGAGAACCAATGCAAAGCTAGACAGATAAGGAGAGCAAAAAAACAACACTACTCAATACGACTAGTAGACTGACAATAAATTCTCTTTCACACAAGGAACTCACGCAACGAACCAGCAGAGACATGAGGGAAAGGAGTACAATATAAAGGAGCAGAGCACATGAGGATCAGGTGGACACAATCACGTAAACGAGGACTAGACAAGGACTAAACAAGGGGGCGTGACCATGGGAAACAGGGAGGTTGGACCAGAGGAGCATGTGGCAAACACAAACAGAGACAGAGCCATGTGCTCAGACACAAAACAAACAAAGAAACATTGAACAGGGACAAGACAGACAAGACTGTCAGGGCAGAATCCTGACATTTCCTGAATATAAGGGCCTGATCACACATGCTCAGCATGAAAATGTAGATTAATTAGGACTGACATCTGGCTTGTGTGGTTAAGCTCTATCATATGATTAAGAAACAACCAAAGCATCACATGCCATTTGCTTGATGAGAACCCCAAAGCCACACAGCATCTATCTAATTGTTAACTATAGATAGCTTACAGGTATGTGAAGAATCTTGTTACAGCACCCAAAGCTGTGATTCTGCATTTAACAATGTCAACAGATCACCAAATGGCACCGTTTTATTTTGGGCATCATTAATTACACCCGGCATTGAACGCTTCCTGTGAAAGTGAAGCTTCTGACAGCTATGGAAATGAGAATAGGAATGACGTTCTTGTGTACGCCTGTAGGTAGAGTGACGGCAAGAATTTTAATGAGCGGTGAACGCAATATTAAGTCGCAAACTGTTTTTGCTTAGGTCCTCATGTGAAGTCCCATGTCCTGTCGTTTGAGGAGTTTTCACCACCACCGGTTGTTTGGTGACGCACACAAAGTTGCGTGAAGGGTTACTGAGTGTTTGTTTTGTAATCAGAGCATGCATGTGTATTGTTTAGTGAATTTATGTCATGCAGTCTAGGAGTTTCCAAGGTCTGATGCCACACTTTTATTTTAATTTCCCCAAGGCTTCCCAAGCGTTATTTTATGGATGTATCATGGCCTTAAAGGAAAAGTTGTTCATGCAAAAAAAAGTTTCCTGAACATTTTCTCATTCACATGCCATCCAAGATATAGATGAGTTTGCTTCTTCATTCAAACAGATTTGAATTTTTTTTTGCATTACATCACTTGCACACCAATGGATTCTCTGCAGTGAATGGGTGCCGTCAGAATGAGAGTCTAAACAGCTGATAAAAACATCACAATAATCCACAATACGACTTGATGTTTTATTAACAAAGTTCGGGAGGAGCACATTCAGATAATGAACCTAATTAACACGAGAGAAGCACAATCAGTAATCAACCCAGTTAACAAGATAAGAGGTGTGTGTATATACTCAGCAGACTTACCTCTGTTCCTTGACAGTTTTCCAGCATCCCTCCGCCACCCCTTCTCCGCACTTACAACTATTCCTGTCCTAACCTGTAGCCCCCCGGGAGGTACTCTGGGTTCGGGCCAAAATTCCGAGCTCGGAGCCTGCCAAATATGCAAAATACGCATAAACTTTACTCTATTTATTATATGTAAGTGTGAACTCGTGAAACATCAATTAATGTCTTGTGATGTGAAAAGCTACGTTTGTAATAAACAAATCAATCATTAAGGTGATTTAACCTCAAACAATTACTTCCAGCTGAAATACGAATCCGCATAAATTGCTTTCTCCAGTGAAATAGTCATCTTATCTGAATCAGGAGAGAAATATGCACAGATGGACTCGTATTTTAGACAGAAAAAGAGGTTTAAAGTTAAAACGTTTTTGGGTTAACTATTCCCTTAAGTGCTATATTTCCACAGCAGAACATGATCGTGTTTTGAGAATGCACATATCTGAAGGTCACGCTGTCATTGTGGGAGTGATCGGGCTCTCCCTGTAACACTTTCTGACTGGTTGCACCTTCGGTGATCCATGAATCATGAAACGGTAAGGACCGACATCTCCTAAATAGAAGGTAAAGTGTTGTTGTGTTGGCTTTCAGGGAGATTGCTGTTGACCTGTCACAAACAGAGGGCATGATGAGCAGAGAAGGGAAGCAAACAAAAGGGCAATGATTTCATGCCCGTCTGACTTAATCCAAGTGACCATATAACGAAAGACTCTCAGTTGGATGTGTTCTTGTATTTTTAGTCCAGTGTTATGTAAATGAAACAGACCAACTTGACCTGGGACATCCAATTAGATGGAATCACATAGAGGGAAAAACTGTCAGGAAGTCCACAGATCCTGATTTCCCTCTTAATCATATCTGGTATTTGTTCCGCTAACTATAGGGGAAATATTGGAGAAACCAGTTCAAGGTGTCACAAAAATAATAATGTAAAGTCACATTGCATACAATGGGTCATCAAAATTGCTCGTAAATGCATTGTTGCATTGAATGATGCGATGCTTTATGTAAGATCGGTTATACAAACAATTTACAAAGGAATTTGTTCTGCTCATATTTGTTGAATAAAGCACATTTATTTTGTAAAAATTGTGCTTTGGATTGAATCAGGATTTCAGGAAGTGTGCCATTTGTGTCCTATGACTTACTAATGTGTTACAGGATACTGAACTTAACCACATTTGATAGATTTAACTTCATTTGCTTTCATTAAAACTAAAACGTCACGCTTTAACTGTCTTTAACAGTATTTCTAAACATTTTTTTTCTGAGATGAGAAATTCAACCAAGATGTGCTGAGGGATTTCACCTTTTAAAAATAATGGTTGATCTTTCTGACATCATATTTAAGTGAGTGACATCAATTTTGACCACATGATTTAAGTCTGCATGGAAAAAAAAACTTTTCTAAACAGACTTGATTTTGTCCATCAGGAAATTAATTGAATCAAATTTTTTTTTCAAGTGATATAATAACAAAATATTATTTTTAAAATGTAAAACGGTTTGATGTGTATATGGAAAACCATATGATATTAAATGGTTTTCCAGAGAAAACAGCTCAGAAAAAAATCATAATAACATCTGAATCCTTTCTAAGAAAGACTGCACTACCCACCTCTCTGCATAGCCCCAGTCTTCTCTAACATGATAGGTGATGTGATGCACCTGCTTCTTCTCACATGATCAGATATGAAATGGAAGAGTCTCTGGCCACATTTGCCATGGCTAACATCCTGCTCAATCTGGCCGGTATCCTAGAAAATCCCAGCATGCAAGCGTGCGTCCTTGAAATTACATTCCAAGGTTTTCTAAAATTTTTTCATCCATCTAGGACGTGCTGCTACAGCAGGAAGTCATGCGCTTCCATGCTGTGGCCTGGACTAACTATAAAGTCAAGCTGCATTAATCACAGAGGTCATCCCTAACCCCTCCGCCATTCAAGGCCTCATTAAAAAACTGTGACATCATTCACCAAGCTCAATATTTTAGCCACAAGATAAATTTTCACTTTTTCCCCCACTTTCTCTGTTCTCAAACACTGTGACTAATCTCCACAGTGTCAATAAAGCTGAGAAATCAGACTATTATTACCCAAGCTTGTCAAAAAGCTTGGGGCTAAACTCTTTTTATATTCTCATAATCTCAGCCAGAGTGCAAGACAAAATGGAAATATCAGTGTTTGCCTCTGGGAAGAGAGCCCACAGAAATTCCCTTTGAAGTGCCTAGCATGCTAAACCAAATATCCAGGCAGGAGGTCATAAGCTCTCATTATTAATTGCTATTTAATTGGAGTATAGTCAGGTTGTAATTTGGCCAATGAAATTTAATTAAACAGTGATGTAGTTATGACATCTACTGTACCAGCAGGGGCTAAACAGACCATGCTAATCAAACCCTGCTACAAAGTATATGGTTGTGTAGTTATTTAGATTTTTGTATTTTATTACTTTAAATATCACTTTTAAAAGCAGCTTCTCAAGGCGCGTTACACAAAAACAACATGTACAACAATATCAGAGATAATGCAGATAAAGACTAATATTACAAGTAGAAAACAAAACACAATCAAGTGAAAGCTAACCTAAAAATTTGAAATTTATTTCTGCCTGTTTGGGGAAAAAGTCAAATAAAGTGTTATAATCCCAAACTATGTTTCCATTAATATTGTTTCAACATAAAATTTGTGCTTCACTATGCTAAATAATTATTTTGTGAAAAATATATATATATTAAGAAAACCTTTAATATTTTTTACAGCAAAACTATGAATCTGAATTTGTATCTTTCAAAAAATAATTTGTGGTTTAATGAGGGAGTCGAGTGAAGCTGATCTAAAGAGTTATAATGATTCTGATTCATATGAGTCATTTGTTTGCGAATCAGAAGTCTTACAATATACTTAAAATGTGTTTGTTGTGGGCAGGAAACACTGGCTCGCAATTTAAATATGTAATGGACCATTTTCTCTCTCTGTTGACAGATTTGAGCCTAATTTACATTGTACATTTTTTACAAAGTTTTAATATTTTCATTTTTATAAATGATTTAGTCTATATTTTAGAGGAGTTTCTAATGCAGTTGCTGATGGAGTGACTTAATTTGATGTCTATTTCTTTTCTGACTGGAGCAGTCCATCTCTTTCTATATTTTTTTTTAGCTTTTGGAAATCTGTTGAATTTGTTTTTTTTTTAAGAATTTTTTTGCTGCCGTTGGAAAAAATGAGAATAAAACTTGCTGCAATTTCTCATGTACCTCTAAAGAAGCTACCGACCAGTTTAGTTCCAGTCTCTTAATATTAAACACCTAGTGGAGAAACCAAAGAGACTTGATTGAGTTGTGAGCACTCATGCGAAGATGTCATTTTAACTCAGCGATCTATATGGGAGGGTGGTTTGAGAGTTTTAAACATCTAATTGGTCGTCAGCACACCCTCTTCTGACACTATGTGAACTGACAGAGTAGGACCGCTGGGAACAGGCAAATCTGAGAGAAATTACTTCTCACCAAATCTGCATTTGACAAGTGACAAATTAGCCTTTTGAGAGATGTTCTGAGGCCATTACGGCGGTTCTCGCATCCCCATGGGCCGCTCACAAAGTGACGTTCACCCTACACTCCACATTTAAATTCGTGTAAAGTTGCATCAAGTATGCAGACAGTTTGATTGCGACTTTTCATTAAGTCATTCCAGTCAAAAAAAAACAACTCTTTCCATGTATGAACAACCTTTGAGGATTTAAAAAGTGCTGTATTTCTGCACTTGTTAGACCATCTGTTAATTTATGTGGTGACTTCAAAGTGACTAATATAAGAAGAAAAAAAAAATCTCAAAGTGTGAAAGACTCTATTGATACCTCATCAGCAGCTAATTTTAAGACAGGAGCCCCTATGGAGTTGAGCCCAAAGAAATTTAACCCTTCACAGCGAGAACGATCTATTTTAATGCACTGCCGAGCTAATTAAACAGCATGTTTTTCACAAAACTCCCACACAGCTGGAGTTAGGCTACATGGACTGGCAACAACCCTGCAAATGCTATGCTATCTGACAAACCTGACCTTTTTCAGTTGCTTTGGTCTCTCTGTCATATCAGGCACGCACCTGCCTGCATGCAAACACGATTATACTGTATATGTAGTCATTTAAAGAAGTCCCACTGAACAACTGTCAGTTGCATGGTCAATACCTGTCAGAGTTCAGACGTCAGTCAAACCGCTCGCAGAACTGGCAATTATCCTCAGTGACTGTCACTGCATTATTGCACTTCAGTGTCACCTGTGATATTCTGACACCAAATATTCCAGATCAGTTGCTGGCAGTGATTAATGTAAGATGTAATGCTCTGGGCTCAGACAAGCCACCACATTTGCTAACTTTCTGAACCATCACTTTCATTGAGCATGAAAGCTCCCGAACTATGCAAAATCCAGTGGTTTGCCATAAATAATTTAGATTATGTGGACGTAAGACATCCTGTTATGCAAATGACACCTTCAACTTAATTCATATTTCAAAATTGGATTACAGAGCTAAAAGCAGAAGTCGGGTGCTGTGAGCTTCACTTTTGTGGAACGCGTAGCTGTTAATGCCTCACAGAAATCTAAGAATAGTTGAAGATCACACATTATTCAATTAGCAGTGGGGTTGCAGTGATAATTGATTTAAAAAGTGGCCACTGAAGCTCTCAAAGAATAGGAAGTGCATTATATGTATTAAATCTTAGAAAGCATCACTATTAATGTTGCTCATACTTATGATTAAAGAATTTGAACAGCTGTCCCTCACTGTTTGTCCTACGTACCCCAACGATGCTTCAAAGTTATTTTAGTAATACCAATTTACTGTTATTGCCTTCATTTATGTTTTGTATTAGCTTGTAACTTCAGTTTTCATTTTAATTTTAGTTTAGGTTTTTATACATATTACTTTTTGTTTTAAAAAATGTATTTATTGTGCTTTATTTTATGCTTTAGTTTTAGTCATTTTACTTAAACTTATTTAATTTCAGGTAAACTGCAAAACAAGTTTATTTATTTATTTTTTTGAAGTTGGAAATAAAGATTATTGGAGTATGTTTTATACAAGAAAGTACTGTTTCAGCCTTTCTACTTTAAAATTCCAAGTGTTACTAGCAATGTCATTTTTTGATAGTTTGTGAAATTTACTAGCAATTTCTGAATGACATTTCTTCTACACCAAATGTTTTTCAGTGTAGTTGCCAGTTCACGTTTTTCATCTAATATGTATATTTTATTTCAGCTTAATTTGAGTTAGTGAAAACTATTTTTAGTATAATTTTAGTTTTAGTTAACAATAACAAAACTGGTGCAAAGGTGTACTAAGTAATCATACCCATGATTTTCACTTGGTACAACTCACTTAGAACAACTTAGCAATCAACCTAACATTTTTTTTCCCAAGAAAATGTACAAATCTATTTTAATATATAATTTGTAATATAAAATTATAATTTTGTGACTGCTTGCCTCATTAAAAAGTCTCCAGCCTGGCTGCACTTGTTTGTTGCTGCTTTAAATGGTGGTCAAAGCCCATACAATTAGTGCTTGCAAAATGTTGGGGTTTCTTAACCCCCTTGGTGAGAGACTGAAGAGTTGTCCCTGCCGGCGGACCTGCAATTAAAATATGGTCACTAGGATAATTTGGAATATGTCTCAAATTGGATTTTCAGTTGGGATGGTGAATGCTTAAGAAGAGTTTTGGATGAACAGCAGACTGACCCCTGCCATAGCTCTGTTTTTAATTGGCTTCTAATAAAGTTAAGCTCATGTTCAGAAAAAGGCACTTGAAGATTGTCATCAGAGTTATAGCAGGGAGATAACGTCAAGCGCTGAAAAGGTCTGGCTGTCTCCACAGTTGCAAATGACCTTATGATTCAGTAAACTCGTGACGACAAATAAGTGCATTGAAGTCTTTGAGAGATAAATAAAATAAATTACAGCCTCTTCAGTTACTCCAGACTGTGTGATAAAGTTTGCTAATTAGTTCATTATGTTTTGAATAATCATGTCAAATAAAAAAGTAATTTGGTCATTTAAGCCATATTTTAAAATCAAAGAATGATTTTGCAATATATATACAGTATGTCTCTTATGCTCAGCAAGGATGCATTTGATCAAAAATAAGAAAAGTAATAAAACACAATACAATAATCGTTTTAGACTTTATTTTATTTTAAAATCTAATTTATTTTGGTGAAGGCAAAGTTGAATTTTCAGCAACCATTACTCCAGTCACATGATCTTTCAGAAATCATTCTAATGTGCTGATTTGCTGCTCAAGTAACATTTTTGTCTTCTCATTTTCCTTGTCGTTTCCCCATTCAGTGGCATCCACACACACACACACACACACACACACACACACACATATATCTATATATATATATATATAATTTTTTTTGCAAGAAATATAGAAATAGAGGGACATTTTTGGAAGCATAAATTGGATAGATATTTATAATGGATTTGCATTTTTCCTTTCTTTGCTGCTTCAGATGTCACAGCTCAGAATAGTCTGTGGAGGGTTGAGCGTTCTTGTTGTCCCATCAGCCAATCAGTGGACATGATGCCATTTCCCTATTGTCTGTGATTAGTCACATGTCAATTACGGTTCAAGTGATTGTCTCAAAACTTAAGTGCACATAACAGAGTACCCATGAGTAAATTCATTAATCAGCCTTATTTTTTTATTTTTTTTCATTGTATCCTTTCTTGTCTTACCATTTTTGGATTTTCCGATTGTAATTTGGAGCAGCTCATTGAACTGAACTTTACATTTGACCCTTCCCTAACTATTGTAGACTCTTCGCTCTGCATTTCAACATTTAATTAAAACATCTCTGCACTTCTGCTTCAAGTCCTCTTGGGAGGTTCCTCCTCAAGAGCTTGGAAGCTGTAATTATGATGTGATGTACAATGATTTGCTTTTGGTTAGAATAAAATAAGGAAATGTTGAACTCTTTTACACTTGCTGACAAATAGAAGCTTTTTGCTACAGGGAATAATGGGAAATGTAGTTTTTTTGCTATTCTAAACTGATTTGTCACTGAAATGTATTGCAGTTTTTCATTAAAATAAACTGTACAGTTAACAAATTTCCACCAAGAATCTTTACTTGACACACCTCCAGCTCAAAATCTGGGGATAATGTGATCATTCCAATGTGAACGCAGCAATACATCTTAATTCTGCCCCAGTTCTTGGTTAATTAGAATATCATTGTGTAACATTCTGACAGTCATACTGTGAAACTTTTCTTCAACCCAAATGTGTCTTTGTATTAAAAACAACAGTTGCACATTATGCATCATGTTCTTGTGTCCATCCACACTAGCCTGTAGACGTATGTAACACATTCTTTGGCATAACCGCAAAAAGACAATGAACTGATCTCCAGGTGTCTGTGACGATACAATGGGCGGTGAGCGACGTTTCGAGGATGGCGTGATTAATGCTCTGTCAAGGGTTCAGGAGAGAATGTGGTGATAGCTGCGGCATCTGATTTGCATATCTACTCTAAATAAAAGCTGGTGAGTCATTGCTTTGAAGAGTGTTAAGAGGGTCCGTGTGTCAACTCCTGTTGTGCTTTATAGATATCATTATGAGCTCCTGGGAATGCCACTGTGGTGGATTCACGTTTACATTGTCGCACAGCTCCAGAGGTGGTTAGCAGCGATGGCCAGGGGCGACGCATGCTCGATTTCTCTCTGGCTTCTTCATTCAAGGTTGTGGGCTGACTGCTTTTAAACTTCAGATTGAAGTAAACATCAGGTCACAGCTGGGCTGATGGTTTATTTTTCTGATAGTGTTTAACCAAAATTGAAAACTGAAAGGACGGTTTTCTCAGAAATGAAAATTCTGCAATCATTTTTCACCCTAATTTTTGGGTGAACTATCCCTTTAAATAACCATTATAATTAAAAGGATCAGTGAATGGGTGCCGTCGGAATGAGAGTTCAAACATTTGATAAAAGCATCACGATAATCCACAAGTAATCCAGACCATTATTTTTTTTCTTGTGTAGCAAAAAGGTTTTGCTTTCTCTAGTGGAAAAGATGTCTCGTCTGAATCAGGGGAGAAATATGCACAGATCAAGCACCATTTACAGTACAAGCAAAACCAGTTCTAAAAATAATATGTGGGTGGATTTTGATGTGGGAGGACAACAGGGGATGGATTTTTTTCACTGGAAGATGCATTAATATGTGGTCATATTTTGTCCTGAAACAATGGTTTTAAGTTTAAAACATCTTACTGATGAATTTGTGTGTAACCTTTCAACTTTTCACTTCACAAGACATTAATTGATGTGCTGAAGTCTTGTGTATTACGTGTATTATTGTATTGTTATCAGCTGCTTAACTCGCATTCTGACGGCACCAATTCACTGCAGAGGATCCATTGGTGAGCAAGTGATGTAATGTCTCCAAATCTGTTTTGATCAAAAAACAAACCCATCTGCATCTTGGATGGCCTGAGGTTAGATACATTTTCAGCTCATTTTTATTTTTGGGTGGACTATTTCTTTAAGGAAAACTGCTTTATATTGGAAAACAGTGTATGTACAGTCCAGCAGTCCTGTGGAAATATACTGTTTGCAATATAATGCAGTTCACAGTGTGAATCACCGTGTGTTTCTTGCTCATGAGTCATGACTTCACTTCCGCTATTGTTCTTTCTAGTCTTCCCTCGGAATTGCCCACGGAGTCGTTTATGTTGCAGCTCACTGAACAGAGATTATCATGAGAAATCGACAACCTACACTTTAATTACTCTGGAGCTCTGTAAAACTTGATGCACATTGTAGCAGAGCTCTAAAAACCCAACTTCTAAGACAACTTTCGAGACTTGACTGCTTTTAGATGTGATGCAATTCACCAGGAGGTGTGGATTTGCCAATCATGTTAACAGATCCGAAAGCTGGAGTGTGGAATTTTCTTGTACATGCGTGGCACGTGAAACAAATCCCGCATTATGATGCAGATGCACTCGTACAGCTTTTCCTCGGGGCAAGAAAATGCAGAGGTGTTTTTTGTCCCATGACCAAGGGAATAAAGCCATGATTCTTTGGCATACATATTTTACTCATAAAACAGGAGATTAGCACACTTTATGGATGGAATAAATGAAACCATCTTAGGGCCATTTTGAACGTGAGCTTGATTTAAATTCTCTAAACATCAAATCAAATCCGGTCCCTATAGACTGAAGCATCATGAATGCATTTCTTTTGACATTGAATATGTGGGTGCTTTCATTAAATGTTCCAACTTCATCCGAATATAAGAACAGTTCTTCAGGAAGAACAATGACACACAAAGTGTACTTTTCTTTCATTTAAGCTTTGAGGAAACATTTTTAAAGCAGCCAGTCTGTTCTCTGAGAACACATTGAACTGCTGAGAATTTGCACTCAAATGTTTTGAAGTAGGGAAACTGGAACAAGTTTCTTGCAAAAAGTTGTGCATAAAAAAATTGTGTGCATAAAACTGCCCCAAGCTTTCATTTCCCATGTGACAATTAGCCCTGCTTTTCAGTCTTTTTAAATCATAGTCTAATATATGCATCTGCTAAGATTTTATAAATAAATAGTTCAGGTTCCTCTAATTCAAATAGATTATTATTGCTCATTAATGTGTGTTGTGACATGTTTGCAGTAAATGCAATAAACAACATCACTATTAATTGCTCTAATGAACTGCTAATGTGCTGCGTGAAAATACAATTAGGAAAAAACAGAGCTTCTTGTTTTTACATCGGAAACTCGCGGTCCTCGCTCAGTAATGACATAAACTGATATAATAAAGCCTTAAGTGTGCGCTTCAGAGAGAATGCTGACTCTCCTGAGATGCTGGAGACCTTCTCAATTTTTAGAGACGTCAAAGGATAATTCAATCCACGGTATTTATTCCCTTCATTTTCAGAGACCGGGGGAGATTCTTTTTAGCGGATCGACATTTTTATTGATTCAGTGCCATATTCTGTCCTCATTTCAGAGAGAACATCAAGCTGTGTCTTTTCCCTTCTTGATGTTAAAAGTTGGAAAGAGGTCTGGAGAGGGAACACTTTTTAAGCCTAGACTATAAAGATACGTGCGCTGTTCCCTTGAGAGAGGCTGACTCATCCGACGAGAGCCTGTAACTCACATATCGATAAATTCCAGGGCCAATTCGCCATCGCTGGCATCTCCTTCTAATTGATCACGGACATCTGTTGTCATTCATTCCCAAACAAGATGTCAGCTTTGTTGACTGCAATCACTTACGCTGATGACTGCTCTCAACAAGTGAAGAATAAACAGTACACTTACTGCAATGAGAGCTCGGCCGAGCATCTCAATATCTTCGCCTCTTTGCTTTGCTTAAATGAAGCTTGTTTTGCTGAGAGGCGTCATTTTGATTTACGCTCTCATGTGGAAACGATTGATTCATGACCTTGCGTCTGTGTAAATCTACAATGTTTCATTAAGTAAATTCAGGTGTCTCAACATTGGGTTCGGATAGGAATGGGTTATTCAAAATGAAGGCATTTTTATACATCCCCTGCCTCGAGTGCGTGAATGAAACATGATTTGAAGGCGAAGAGTCGTTTGACGCACAGTGGAGCTTTACGTTCGTTCTTTTTGCACAATTAGCAACTTTAATGTTGGTGATTAATTAACAGCATAAATCAAACTGATTGATAGGTGCAATCCTCTGATGATCTATTCAGTCTGAGATTCGTAGAGAAAGCTCAAAGTATCAACCTTGGAGCTAATGAACGCCAATTAGTGCAGGAGATGACTTTGGTACGCCTTTGTTTAGGCTCGCACTCGCAGTCCCTAATGAAAAAAGTACGACCATGTGTTGAAATATCCACATAATGATGTAGATGGAGAAGACCAAGGAGACCTTTTCACACACCAATTAGATAGTTCTTTAATGGCATTGTTCTAAGAATTCCTTTTTTAGCCTTCCACCATTATATATAGGAAGGAAAACTTTTGGCCAAGGTAATTAAGATTTTTAAACCTAGAAGGCGTACTCTATGACTTCTTACGAAATTTGCTGATTTAAATAGATGCTTCTCGGATGGCCTTTTGGAGGGCATCTCTGTGCACCGCACCGTAGCATTGCATGTTGATTATCCGCTCTGAGGGATGCACACTTCCACATCCATCGGGAGATGCAATTGGTGGCAAATTATGTAAATAACACAATGCTGAATGAAGCATAAAGGTGTTTTCTGATCAGTCACTTTGGACTCCATATGCTTATGTGCTCATTAAAGGGATGGTTCATCCGGAAATGAAAATTTGGTCATTATTTACTCACCCTCAAGTCATTCCAAACCTGTATGAGTTTCTTTCTTCTGTGGAACATAAAAGAAGATATATTGAAAAATATTTCAGTTGGATTTTTTTTTTTCTTACAGTGAAAGTGAATGGGGACCAATGTTGTTTGGACCCCACTAGTCTCGCGTAGCCAGACCTTCAGACTGACGGCTGAAGGTCTAGAATCTATGGTAGCTTTCATTGGCCAAGGCCCGCCCATGAGGCCGTTTGACTGACATGTCAAACAACCAATCACACATCGTTTCGTTCAGCGTCACGTTTCGAGGTGTGGAAATGTTGCCACAATAACAGACCAGTATGTAAAACTCTCGGATGTATTTTAAAGATTCTATGCTGCGAACTTTAAATATTTCACATACTTTTAAAAATCTAAATGGTTTAACATTGCATTATATGTCAATTTATTGTAAAATACTATCAAATTAGTTTTTTGGGCTTTTGGGCTGCAGCTTTCCCTCGGTCTCTGTGATTCCATGCGGAACATAAATACAAACTGAAAAACCTGTGAAATCCAAGTTGAAAGGTTCTGAGAATGTTCAACATCTGTATTTATTTTATTGTTTTGTTTTCTTTAGGAATCCTGAAAGCACTTTATTTTTTATTGATATTAAGCAGATGTAATTTCTAAAAATATATGGTCTTTTTATAAAATACATTTTATACATATACATTTAACTAAAGAATCCTGCAAGCCCTTTAATTTTTCCCCCTTGACTCGTAATACTGCACAAAAAGTGGTTCAATAACGTTGAATCTTACAGGGACTAATAATTGCAAATGCAGATCCCAGTTTGTTCTGGTTAAACACTTTTAATTTATTTATTTTTTGCTAAGGTTTGTATATGGTGGTGTGTTCTTAATGACAGCTTTCCTAAAAATATATTCTATTCGTAAAATAAGAAATATCCCAATATATCGCCTTGCTTACAGTGTCGCAATGTATCGCAATATATCGTATCGCAACCCCTGTATCGTGATACGTATTGTATCACCAGATTCTTGCTAATACACAACCCTAATGATTGTATTTTATTTAAAAAGTTTCTTCATGTTTTTTTTTTATCAGTAATGTACATTTTATGTTTAGTTAATGCTTTTTACTGTAAATGTAGCTGAAGATTTATTACAGTATATGGTAAACCAGTTGAAATATTCTTGAAAACATTTATTTAATGGCGATGCCATAGATTAACCTTTTTGGTTCACCAAAAAACCTATCAATGAACAGCTCTAAAAATAACCATTTTAATCTTAGTGTGAAGAACATTTAATACAATATTCTAAAAAACCCTTTTGTCCTGTAGACCTTATGTAGCTCTGCCCCATTTCAGCGCTGTTCTAATTGTCTTCTGTCTTCTGTTAAGACATTCACTTAGAATGCACGTGATACCATTTGGTAACTCTACAATAAGTAAATACACTTCACCAGGTAATTACTCTTCAACTGCGATGCCATAGAACTAGCTCAAAAAAGGAATTTTAAAGACAGAATGCATGTTCTTCGTGGAAAAATCAGTTCCAATAAAGAACTTTTTTAAAGTATATGCCACAATGGTACATAATTGCAAACAAAGCATTGCCTCAGAAATATCTAGTGAAATGAGAATGTCAAAAGTTTTGGAACAGTATGTAAATGTTGTGCTTAATCATGTTAGGCAATGAAGGAGCGGAGTGAATATGATGCTTCTAATCTGTGCAGAGTCGTGGGTGTGTGTGTGAAGGGGCAGTGACAGGGCAAAGCTGCACACTCTCTGTGTGCTCACGGAGGGAAAGGCCACAAATCATTGATTCTGTCACTGAAACATGATCAAAGATCGTCCAGAAACATTCCCACGGGATCGGATGCCCGATTTAGAGAAGACACCAAATGAGTTGAGGGCAATGCTGGTCACTTTTGCTCAGTGATAAATCAAGAGAATTCGGGATATTTTATATTTATGTTCTGTTTAGCATTTTTTAAGCTTTACAAACTAAACTATTTATTTTTTCCCCCAAAATTATTAAGATGCTAATATTCAAAACATTTAATGTGATCCGCAACTACTAAAACAAAACTGCTTCTACCCGACCTGACCCTTAAAATGGCTTTCATTGTTGTTACCTAATGTCGTGAGATTGATTCTGTTGTATTAAATAATGTATTTGAGTTGAATAAAGCTTATAAATTTAGGTTACCTAACAAAAAAGTGACGTTTTTTCTTACGAAACTGCCCTGAACAAAACATGTTTACAGTCCAATGCAGTGTCTCCAAAGCATTTTAGTTTAAAAGCTGCTGCACAAAAGAAAATTAAGTACACTTTGATTAAAATATTCATGGAATTGCACTTAGTTGTGCAGTTAGTTGGCAAAGATTTGTGGTGTAAGTCTGAAAGGTTTTGCAGTAAACAATTATTGCGTGCAGTGCCAGATTTAACTACACAGTTATGATTTTTCATAAAATGATGTTCATTCATTTTTTGTTTACTTATATAAAAATAGTGTGCAGCACCCAAATTATACTTCAAAAATTATACAATTGAAATACCTGTGAATGACAGACATTTATTGTACGCTTTTTATTGGGATGGTTACAGACATATGTTTAATGCTGCTGGCCTTCTTTAAATCTTAAAGTCTTTATAACAAATTCAGTGGGTCTGGAAGCCAGCAGGAAGCCCTAAAGGTATTCTTAAGAAAAAAGGCACCTTGAGGTACAAAGAAACAAAAAGCTAATGTGTTTTTTTCAGTGGTGCTTTTTTAAACAGTGACGCTTCACCCCTTAAGTTGTTCAGTCGAGTTGTAGATCACGATTTCTGTCTGTAACAAATCTAAAATTGTTATTCACAGTTATTGTCATCAGGTATATTATTCACATTCATTTTTTGCTTTGATATTGTTTTCTTCTAGTGTTCCCAGAAGAGTGTCTTCAGATGCTTCTTCATGAAGATTTCAATGGATTCTGCTGTTCAGGTGAAGTTCATTTTTCATAACAAATACATAGTATTCTAAAATAACCCTCATTTGCACAGAAGTTTGCTTTGAAAACAATGGTGATGACGATATTTCAACACTATTCCAGCACATTTACACTGGATAGTGGGTGGTTTGTGAATATGACACAGGTTTTTGCAAATGAAGCAGCTGTTTAGTGAATTCAAGCCATGTTGTTTATCTCTATGTACTATAAATCTTTACTGTTTTCTAGTATAATAGTCTCATGCTAAAATGATTTTAGTATGAAAGACCAGGAGGACCTCAGGACTTTAGTTTACAGGATAACTCAGCTATATAAAGATGTCAGTGCAGTGGACAAAAATGTATGATTGATTCTTATGTCGAACCCAAAGTCTTCTCATGAGGGTTACTCATGTCACGTCATATCAAATCATGTCACAGAGGATTCAAAGTAGAGAATGTGTCAGGCCCAGGAAATCGCAAAGCCAGAAGTGTCAGAAAAAGGTAAAAGACAGGGATCCTACACTGTCTGTGACAGGTACTCAAAATTGGACGAGTTAGATGAAACCAGAAAGGGACGGGTGCAATAGAGCATGGTGTTCCTGGCAGAATATCCGTGCCTCCTCATCATCTCAAGGTGATTCAACAGCAAACACCAACAGTGAAGAATGTGGCAAAGTGGAATCTGGACTTGGAAAAGGATTTTGTTCAGTCAGAGTGAGATTATTTGATGAGCTCCATCTAGTCTCCATTTACAAACATGTGAAGGATGATTCATGTGTAAAAAAAAGAAAAAAAAAGAAAAGAAAAGGAAATTTACAAACAGGGTACAAAATAAGGGCCTGAAAATGAAAGCCTTTTTTTAGGGCGCAAGCATCAATGGTGCAAAGACTCTTGGTTGGAATTGAATTATTTTTTTTATTTTTTTTTAGCAGGTGTAAAAGGAGGACCTCAAGAGGTCAAGTGAAATAGAAATACTTTATATTAAATATACAATATGTTTAAAGAATTATGCATTTATATTTTGTGTTAAATATTTAATAATATATAAAAATATATTTTTAATCATTTGTCTTAAAATAATAACTTTGATAAGGTTGAATTTTTCTTGTATTATTGCCATGCTGTGAGTTTTTTAAGAATTCTCACTTTAACTAGCATGCATATTTCTAGCATTTTGGCTGTTTATTAGTACTTAGCACTTATTAATGTCTTATTCTGCATAACAAAATTCTACATCCCTTAATCCTACTCCATACCTAAACCTAACAACTACCTGACTAACAATTAATAAAGGACAAATTATGAGTTTGAGGCAAAATTTGTAGTTAATAGTGAGAACTGGACCTTAAAATATAGTGTGGCCTTTTTTTAAATAATGGAGGGAAATCATGTAGAGCTCTTCAAATTTGTTTATTTATTTATTTTAATATTAATTAATTAAATGCCAGTTCAACCGGTTTTGAGGTAATGGCAAAATGTTTTGACATTTGAATAATAAACCATAAATTGCTGAGATTGAAGTGATGGCCATTGTCTGTATAGACTGTGACCAAGATACATATAAATAAGAATGCTTTTTAAAAAGATAAAAAATACAATCATAAATCCCTGCTGTATAAACAATTCAAAAGAACAGTGCTTAAAATAGCAAAATAGAACAACTTATCATTCATGAATCATGACTGCACACTGTATTCATATTAGCTGTAAACTAATGCATTTCTTAATGAACAGACCTGTGGGTGGCAGAACAAAAGATACATTTCAGCTCTTTTGTAATACACAGGAAAATCTTTGTTCCTTCTCCATAATTAGACATGTCTTCTCAAAATATCCATCAAAATAACAAAGCTTTCTATTGCAGAACAACAAGCTTAAAATGATAAATGGAAAACTTAATTAGGCCCAGATATGTCATATGTTCAAAGTAAAAAATCAGAGATGCATGCGGAGCAGAGGAGACTGAGACCATCACCGCTCACTCTGAATTAATAATTAAGCCAGATGATATTTTGCTCATGTTTGACGCTGTGTGTGACATTGGCGTATCCGTGCTGATCCAGTTGGATTTAGATTATCGTGGCCTGAGGGGTGAGATGGCCGCTCGGAGCCCTGACCTCATCTGCTCTCTCTGACAGCCAAGAGCTCCTTGTATTTTAAGAGACCTCTTAGTGGACTCACTGCTCTCAATGAAATTTCCAGATAGAGCAGATTTCGCATGCACCTAAAGGACAATTGCCTGATGGGGTTGCAGTGACATGATTTTGGAGCTCTCTGTTTTTTTTTTATATAACTTTCCACTGGCTGGACTATAATCCTGGATGACATTTACTTACCCATGAGCAATTGGATTTTAACAAGCTTATTAAAACTTATAGGGTACAGCTTATGAATTTAGACATCTCTGTCAGACAATAAAGTCTCTGCCATATTTGCATTACGATTCAATTCATTTCAGATTAAAGACTAGTACAGTCCTTATAGTGTCAGCAGTAAAGCTTGCAACCAGTGGACACTTTGTTATCCCATAAACCCACCAGAGCTCAGCGGCCAACAGATAAAAAAGTTAACAACTGTGATCCAGGAAGTTCTTTTCAAGTGCTATATGTATTAGCACAAAGACGTTAAAAATATCAATAGTGAAGTTCTTCATCAAATTCAGTACATACTGTATTATTAAGGTACAAAGCCTAATATTGGTATTGCAGTTATTAACTGATATATAAGTTACTCAATACACAAAAAAATAAAGAAAAACAATTCAAAGGTTTTTAATCAAATTTAGTAGTCTAGCCTAGAAATGACAAGGGCCTGGACAAGAAGTTGTGCAGCATGCTCCGTTAGGAAGGGCCTGATTTTCGGATGTCGTGCAATGCAAACCTACAAGATCGAGCAGTTTTTGCAATGTGATCTTTGAAAGTCAACTGGTCATCAAAGATTACACCAAGATTTCTGACCGAACTTGATGGGGTAATTATTGATGAATCTAACTGGATGGTGAAATCATGCTGTAGAGTTGGAGTGGCAGGGAAGACCAGGAGTTTAGTCTTGGCCAGGTTGAGCTGTAGGTGATGTTTATTTATCTATGCCAAGATGTTCTCCAGGCAGCCTGAGATCCGTGCAGCTACCATTGGATCATCTGGTTGAAATATGTTAAATGGAGAAGAGGAGGGGTCCAAGAACTGATCCCTGAGGAACCCCAGTGACCAGTTTATGTGCTTTGGATACCTTCCCTTATATTACATATTATATAAAATATTTCAGTAAAGTGCCATAGGCAAATATTAATATTAAATATTAAAATATTAGTTTGTATAAAATATTAACGGTTTTTATAAAACAACTTTAAATAAAATTAAATAACACTCGAAAAGTGTTATAGGTACAGTACCAATAAAGTTATAATATTGACATTTGAGAAGTATTTGAGTTCTTCATCAAATTCAGTACATATGAAGTTATGGGAATTTGGACACAACCTATAAAAATAGGGTAATACAGTTAAGTCTTTCACTTAACAACAGCATGGTGTCTTTTAACATCTGAGTGTGCTGTTTTTAAACATCTCCGGGTGCCATTAATATACGGCGAATATATGAGGGAGCCAATATTGTGAATTTTCAGAATTCAATTAAAGACACCAATTTATATCGGCAAACACCCCATTGAGAAGACAGATGAGCCCTTCTATTGAGTCAGACCCCAGTCTATTTGGAGCAAGGAGATCAGCAGGCTCTCTGAGCCTCTTTAAACTCATTTATAGTACTGACAACCTTTATTGATATCTCCTCACAGCTGACCAGAATAGACTATATCTGTTGACGACGATGTGCAGCTTAACGGCGTCATTGTTAACACTGCTGCCATAATCCGATGCAATTACAGGGATGAAAGTGAAGTATCTTATGGCATTGTGAGGAACAAATGAGGTAAAGAGTCGAATGAGCTTGAATAAGAGTCAAATGATACTCTGTTAGAGTGTTACACCTATCATGAGCAAGATGTAAAAATTTTTTAATACTCTGAAGTGTCAGTTTTTGAGTTTAGAGCTGCTGGTAAATATATGAAACATCATATGCCTTACACACCAGTGAAAATCACACAAAGCGCTTGTATGGATTCGATGTGCCAGGCCCACAGCTCTTCCTGTGTTTCATCACGTGGCTTGTTTTGTGATCCACTTCTAGACGTTGATTTGAAATCGTAGTGACATCGATGACCACGAGCGAATTTGTGAATTTTGCAGCGAGGTGATACGTTGGATTTGTGTCAGTAAGCAGCCGCATGTCACGATGGGACTTGACACGGGACCTAAAGGGAGGAGGAAAATTGCTCTGCTTTATTTTGCGGAGAAACGCTTAAGCTTTTGACCTCATCATTTGTTTGAACGCTTCATACAATCGATCAGAATGAGAACTTCCACGCAGCGGATAAAGTATTCAATCTGAAACATCAATGAATGTCAGGAATTGCTTCGTAGAGGTGTTTTGTCTAACTTTTAGGATCACACAGACGTGGGGCGAATATAATAATAATTAATTTACCGAGTGAATCACCGAAATTTGAGTGGATTAGGGACTAGGTGCTTTGAGGAGCTCGAAATAGAACCAAGATGTCTGCCGCCTTCTTCATCTGTCAGCTTTATCGTAGATGGATGCAGTCATTATCCATAATAACGTTATTCTTGGGATGAATCCACTCTTCTTGTTAACCGTCAGCCTTTTTCCCCTGAGCCTTCCCCATCCCACATATCATAAATGTAATGGCACTTTCCACAAATAGGGTGCAAATTGGTGCCCCATGACTTTAAAAAAAAAAAGCGTTACAGGCACAAATTCCATGCTTTTATTGTAAGAACTGGAAATGTTAGATAACCATGAAATGTTAGCTAGTTCAAAACTCATCAAAAGTCTGTATCCCTCCTTTGGCCTCTCCATATTTCTTGATTTTATGATTGTATCCAATAATTATAATAGCACAACAATGTCCTAATTTTGACCTTATTTATTGAATTTTCATTCATTGTAATACTTTATTTTATATAAAATAATAAAATATAAAACAGTTCATATACTGAAAAAACTGTGTACATTCAAAAACAAATTAAGCCTTTTTTAATTTATGCAATTTAATTCATAGTAAAAATCCATCAAATGGAATTGAATAATCCTTATGTATTTTAATTGAGTAAGGATTGTTCAATTATTCAATTCAAATGTGTAAGGATTATTCAATTCAATTTGATGGAATTTTACTATTAATTAAATTGCGTTTTTTTATTGTTTATTTATAAAATTGCGTAAATCTTAAAGTTCTAATTTTTTTTCAGAGCTGTTTCTGTTCTATTCTTTTTATATAAAGTAAAATACTACAATGAATTGAATGCAGTTCAACATATTAGGTCAAAATTTCTTTGCGATTTGTGATCTAATACCGTGCGACTCCACCGGGCAGGGACAAGGGATAGAAGTATAGTATTGAAATGTTGTTATATGAATGCGTCAATTTTATTTAACTTCTTTATTTTCTTAAATATGTGGGTATATAGTATTTATAGAGTTGTAACTTTTAGTTTTAGTTACTTTTTCTTATTTGTAAGTCGCTTTGGACAAAAGCGTCTGCTAAATGACAAAAGTAAGTAAGTAATAATTTCTGAGTGAAAATTGTTTCAAAGTAAATCTTACACTGCTTTTTTTCAGTGTATGAGCTGTTTTATGGTCTACTATTTTATATATAAAAGCAAAATAATTATTTTCATTTTAAACAATTTATCACAAAAAATACTAAAATATTTCACAAATACTCACAAAGAAATTTTGACCTAATATGTTGAATTGATATTCAATTAATTGTAGTATTTTACTTTATATAAAAATAATAAAACATAAGTTCATAGACTACAAATATGGTACAGGATTTACTTTGAAAAATGTTCATTGAAAATTCACTTGAATACTCTAACTATCTTATTTACAACATCAAAGAATCATTATTTTTAAAGTGAGATTGACAGCAAGATCAAGATGGCAGCCATTGTGCTTGGCTCTCCAGTTGTTTTAGTGTTTTTGTTAGTTTTTCCTGTTTTTTGTTTGTCTATCACGATCAGTTTCACCAACGAAGAACTGCTTCCGGTTTTCAATTATTCGGATGTTTTGCTGAACATAGTAGTCGGCGGAGCTGCGGCGCTGTTTAGACGCTTCAGGACGCGCCGACGGGGGAAGAGAGCCGACACGCTCGTGAAGCTCAGACAGCATGGATTTTGAATGCCGTTGCCTAGCATCCATCTGGCTAATCTCCGCTCTCTACCAAACAAAACGGACGAACTCCTTCTGCTTTCCCGGTTTAACAAGGACTTTTCAAACTCTGCTGCTCTGTGTTTCACAGAAACATGGCTGAACGACACCATTCCAGGCAGCGCCTTACATCTGCCTAATTTCACACTGATCAGAGCAGATCGCAACGCGGAATCAACGGGGAAATCACGCGGCGGCAGGACATGCTTCTACATCAATGAGAGGTGGTGTACAGATGTAACAGTGTTAAAGAAGACAACACCCGGACTCTGTTTTAATAATTCTCGGGGACTTTAATAAAGCAAATCTCCCCCGCGAACTGCCAAAATACAGACAGCATGTTACATGTCTCACCAGAGACAGTAATATATTGGACCACTGTTACACAGCGATAAAGGACGCATATCACTCGGTTCCACGAGCAGCTTTAGGACTCTCTGATCACTGTTTGGTTCATCTTATTCCGACCTACAGGCAGAAACTTAAATCTGTTAAACCTGTATTAAGGACTGTAAAGAGATGGACTAATGAGACAGAGCGGGTTTTACAAGCCTGTCTCGATCATACTGATTGGAGTGTTTTTGAAGCTGCTGATGAGCAGCTCGAGCTCACAGAGACTGCAACATCATATATCAGTTTCTGTGAGGATATGTGCATTCCTACCAGGACTCATCTAACTTATAACAACGACAAACCGTGGTTCACTGCAAAACTCAGACAGCTCCGTCAGGCAAAAGAAGATGCTTACAGGAATGGGGACAGAGTCTTGTATAAACAGGCCAAATATACACTGGGAAAGGAGATCAGAGTGGCAAAGAGGAATTATTCCGATAATTTAAGGATCCAATTCTCTTCAGTCTAGAAAGGTCTGAAAGACATTACCAATTACAAGACACAATCCCCCAGCACTGTGGAGAATCAACAACTGGCAGACGATCTGAATGAGTTCTACTGCAGGTTTGAAAAAACACCATTCACACCTCCTGCAATCCCCCTCTCCCCCACACCTGAACTGCAGATAAGAGAAGATGACGTGCGCCAGGTCTTCAAAAAGAACAAGAGAAGGAAGGCACCAGGCTCAGACGGTGTGACACCAGCCTGTCTGAAATCCTGTGTTGACCAGCTGGCCCCCATCTTCACACAGATCTTCAACAGATCACTGGAGCTGTGTGAAGTCCCCTCATGCTTCAAACGCTCCACCATAATCCCCATCCCAAAGAAACCCAAGATTATAGGACTTAACGACTACAGACCTGTGGCTCTGACATCTGTGGTCATGAAGTCATTTGAAAAACTGGTTTTGGCTTATCTAAAGGACATCACTGGACCTTTACTGGACCCCCTGCAGTTTGCCTACAGAGCAAAAAGGTCTGTGGATGATGCAGTCAACATGGGACTGCATTACACACTGCAACACCTAGACAGACCAGGGATTTATGTGAGGATCCTGTTTGTGGACTTCAGCTCAGCCTTTAACACTATCATTCCAGACCTCCTCCTGCCCAAACTAACTCAGCTTTCCGTGCCCACCTCCGTCTGTCAGTGGATCAACAGCTTCCTGACAGACAGGCAGCAGCTAGTGAGGCTGGGAAAATTCTCATCCAACACCTGCACCATCAGCACTGGAGCTCCTCAGGGCTGTGTTCTCTCCCCACTGCTCTTCTCCCTCTACACCAACGACTGCACATCTAAAGACCCCTTTGTCAAGCTCCTGAAGTATGCAGACGACACCACACTGATTGGCCTCATTCAGGACGGTGATGAGTCTGCTTACAGACAGGAGGTTAAGGAGCTGTCTGTCTGGTGCAGTCTTAACAACCTGGAGCTCAACACGCTCAAAACTGTGGAGATGATTGTGGACTTCAGGAGAAACCCCCCTACTCTCCCCCCACTCACCATCATGAACAGCATTGTGACTGCAGTGGAGTCATTCAGGTTCCTGGGCACCACAATTTCTCAGGACCTGAAGTGGGACATTCACACTAACTCTATTGTGAAAAAGGCCCAGCAGAGGTTGTACTTTCTTCGCCAGCTGAGGAAGTTCAACCTACCACAGGACTTGCTGAAACAGTTCTACTCTGCCATCATTGAATCCATCCTCTCCACTTCAATAACTGTCTGGTTCCACAAATCTGACCTCAGAAGACTACGGAGGGTAGTCCGGACTGCTGAGCGAATCATTGGTACAACCCTCCCCACTCTCCAAGAACTGTACTCATCCAGAGTGAGCAAAAGGGCTGGTATAATCACTCTGGACCCCTCACACCCAGCACACTCCCTCTTTGAGCTGTCGCCGTCGTGAACCAGAACAACCAGACACAGAAAGAGTTTCTTCTCTCAGGCAATCCATCTCATGAACACTTGAACTCTTAACAATAAACATGAAACACACAACACTATCATACTTTTTATTTTATTTTACACACATACTTATTACATTTCAAATTTGCACCTAACATACCTGTACATACCGAATTATCTATTTTGTATATTGTGTTTGTGCTATTTGGCACTTTGTCCATTTTTGTATATTTGTACATTATTTATTTTATTTATTTTTAATTTTTTTATTAAATTGGTCCTGTCCTGTTGCTGTCATTTTGTCGCACTGTGGAGCTACTGTCACTAAAACAAATTTCACGTATGTGCAAACATACCTGGCAATAAAGCTCATTCTGATTCGGATTCTGATTCTGATCTCAGACAACAACAATTTATTTTGTTGAGAAACAAAGTATTTTCAAACCTTGTTTTGTATCCTATTCATTGAAAGTGCCTAATAATTCTTATTTTTGCATGGTAAAATTTTTTAAAACCAATTCACTTTTTTTTTTTTTTTTATGAAAACCCACATGACTGGATGAAAGGACAAAGCACAACATGGAATTTCCATTCAAACCTTTTGGGAAAGATGTAACCTCTATTTATTTACACTTGTTAGCATGTATTGTCTAGAAGCTGATTGGGACGCTGTCTGATTGGCATTCTGAAAGCATGTGTAAAGGGGCTCGAGCCAAGTGTTCCATCTCCCAGCCTCCCTCATGGCCAGAGCAGAGCGAGGGGGGAGGACAGCACTTGACAGCAGTGACTGCGAGAATGACGTGGTCCTGCCGCTGTGCATCTGTAATCACCGGGACCCAAAGCTCTGTCTGTGCTGTCTGGATAAGTGACACCCGCTAGAACATCACCCGAAGTTCACCACGCCTGTGTGCCTGTGGCTGCAACAACTGAACAATCTGCGCTTTAGTGTGACGTATTTGATAGATTTTATGGAGGGAACGACCTGGAATGTGACCAAGGGATTGATTATTGCAGTCACACCACTTAAAAATGCATCTCTTTGGTCATTAGAGATGAATAATATGCAATTATGCAAAGATCAAGAATGCAAATATTCAAACTCAGTCAGTGAAATGCCAAAACACTTAAGAATATAGATTTATGACAGAAAAAGTATAAAGTTGTATAATTTGAATTGAGTCAGTGTAAGAATTATTTAATAAATTCAAGGGCTTTTACTTTTTTCTGTCAGTAATTTTAATTGAGTGTCATTTTGTCAGTTGACGTTTGTCGCGTAATTTGGCTCCCTCGGCTAACCGTCTGAATGACAATTTAAACCAAACACTACAGTGTTAAGTAATATATTTCTGATATGTAAATCTATAAAAAGTAATAAATTGTAATACTCATGCTTTGTCGACGTATATAATCCCATGGCGATCTTAACGGGAACCAGGGAAGCGCTCGAGTTGCAATGGTTACATCTTCAGTTGAATGGGAGCTGTTCGCGAACGTCTGTTTACTTTTATGGAACTTTTAATAAAATATGTACTTTTAAGACCCTTTCCCTAAACTTTTGTTTTGACTTCCTGAGGGGTTTCAAACCGGTATTATGGAGCTTCGTATAATTAGTTTCATGTTGTCAAATATTAGTGTTCTAAATATTCCAAAAGGATGGGAGAAGATCAATATAGAGGATCCTAAAATACCCCTGGTTTTATATGCATCTTCTTTCACACACATACACACTCAAGGACGCACACACACACCTCGATGACTCACTGTTCACTTACGTTCATTCAAGTCAACTCTCTCTCCCCTCTGCGCAGACGCAAGCTACTAAATGCGTGACACTTGTCGCTGACCGTGCCTATATAAATGCAAACTCCAGCCTTCCTTTGAAGAAGTCCTAAAAGTAATAACTTGAAGACAGACGCTCCTCGCAAAGTTAGAAAACCATCCAAAGATATACCAATTACGCACAGGTACGCAACATCTTATATGGAATAAGACAGCTGATATTGAGTTAGCCTAGTAAACGTTAGGTAATACCATTTTACACTGGTAATCTTTATTCTAGTTAAGTTGTATTGCTGTGGATGCGTCCTCGTGTTTTGCGCACAATGAGGCACCGAGCTCTCCAACTTTAAAGCGCACGTAAATGCACAAGTAAACTTGTGCAGTAAAGGGCGCTTTAAACAAATTGCATCTGTCAAGATTTGAGCTTGGTCCCAGAGTGCGCAAAACAGTTGCTGAGAAGTTGAAATCGTGCGCATAATTGACTCACTTCTCCCGCAGATTCTCCTCGCCACTTTTTGACATGAAGCTCACTTTTCTCGTCACCACCGTGGCTCTGCTCGTTGCCTTTCCACCACCGTATGAATGTAGAGCCATCGAAAACAGCTTCAACCAGCCAGCCACGGATCCCGATGGAGAGCGACAGTCCTCGCCGGTTTTGGCACGCTTAGGGGAGGAGTACTTCATCCGGCTCGGTAACAGAAACCAGAATTCTCCCCGATCCCCAGCCGACAGCTTCCCCGAGACATCCCAGTATTCCAAAAGAGCACTGCAGCTCCAGTTAACGCAGCGTCTGTTGGAGGGGAAAGTTGGAAACATCGGCCGCTTGGATGACAATTACGCGCTCCGGGCGCTCGACTCAGTGGAGAGAGAGCGCAGGTCGGAGGAGCCGCCGATTTCCCTGGATCTGACCTTTCATCTGCTACGAGAAGTAATGGAGATGGCCAGAGCCGAACAAATGGCCCAGCAAGCTCACAGCAACCGCAAAATGATGGAAATATTCGGGAAGTAACCACGAGCAAACCCATCAGCCAAAGATATTTTTACATTTAGCACAAACATGAATATTCTGTACCATAGTGCTGCTTTTCCATCATGATCTATTTATACCGGTGACTTATTTATTTGTAGATATTTCAATGAAGGCGAATAGAGTACAGTAGGTGTATATGAAACGCAAAACTGCCATCACTCTCCATCAATGTTATTGTATAAGTGATCATTCAGAACTGTAGATGAAGAAAACGTTTGAGTTTCTTTAAAAAAGACAATATTTTCGAGTACTGTATTATTTTATCTGACAGACTTGAGTTTCATTGTAACATACAGTACATTGTTTAAGTTTGTTAATAAACTAATGAGCAACCATTAATTTTTGTTGTGCAAGAGAATGTCTTATATTTATATTTTTCAATAAAACTTTGAAAGCCAGATTGACACCTCTTGTCTAGATTATTGACATGAATAAGTGACTAATTAAAATACCTCAACTTATATTTTACAGTCATTATGTAAACAATTGTATTTATCAATGCATTAACATGTTTTCAATATGAACACAAACATATAACTTTAAGGATCAATAAATGAGGGTCATCCAGAGATGATTGACAGATAAGGCATCTTGTTCCTGAGTGGTTTAACCAGGGGTAGAACAATTCTTTATATAAAATATTTACTCTATAATTTATTAATTACAATTAAAAGGGTAAACATGATCTTATATTACAAGAAGGTAATTTTTACCACCTACCTTCAAAAAAATGGAACCTAAAAACGAGCTAAAAACAAGTCATGAACACAAGGTACCTCTGAGTATATTGCACATATACACTGAATCATTAAATCAATATACTTGCTGACGCTCAATGACACTAATGTACTTTTTCAAAAAAATAGATCAAAAAAGAATTTTTCCTGGACTTGGCCGCATGTCTTTGAAAAGGTAATTCACATTCATTGAACAAAATGTTAGTGTTGAAAAAAAAAAAAAAACCTTCAGTAGACATGACCATTATGACAAAGGCAACTGATTATCAAATTCAGTATAAACACTGGTGCTGACTGAAACGTTTCACACCAAACCAAATAACTGATGAGTGGTGACTCATTCTACAGCAACTGGAGATCTTAGGTGTAGTTTCACTGAACCATGTCCTAAAGTGAACGGCTGAAGCACATCCAAATCCAATCAATAACTCAAATGTGAACTAACAAGGCACTCAGAACATTTCAACCTTAGGTTTTTTACGCTGCACCACAGAATGCACGTCACTTTCACTAGGATTCATTCATTGCAAAAGGTGGAAATCACACATGGTGATCTGAGTGTTGTTTTGGGGTTGTGCTCCCTGGACCTTATTAAGTTGGTTGTAGCCGTTCTCTGTGTGAAGCCAGCAACAGAAGCACATCCTGTCACTGATCACCCTCCACTGGGCCAGAATATATGGATTACGCGATGTCCTGGCATCGTTATTTCAGCTCGACCACCGAGATGTGCGAACAACACTTGTTTACTCTTCGCCTATAAGACCAGGGGAAGACAATCCTATGAGCAAAGAGACAAGGCGATTACTTCCACGGATGTTTCTTCATGTAGATTAGGCATCTGCTGTATATGTGATACACCAATGCTTTTGGAACTGAACTAGATGTTGATTTGAATTAAATCTGTTACAAATGATTACACTACATGAGGGTAACCTTTTATTTGACGTTGACGTTTATAAATATGAAATCCAGAGAACATTTAAAGTGAATCATGTCATTCATAACTCAAATACCACTGCTGTTCCAACTGCAATGAAATACCACGCAAACACTCCCTACGCAGTAAACAACACCACAAATCTTGGAAGGGTTTCTTAAGTCATCTCCAATTATATTTAGTCATCTAGTGACTTTTCATAACAGAAACAGTACCAGCATTGGTACATTTGTCTGTTTTAAAAATGTAGGTGTCCATATTGTTTTGAACAGCTTGCAAAATGAATGCTGGATCAATATTTGTGTTGGCATGTGCACTTTGTGAAGTTAGGATGATGTGGCGGGTCTGCGTGTGCTCAGGGGTTGTGGGGGAAGAAGGGGAGGAAGGGCTTCATTCAGTGAGTCCACTTCTCCTGAGGCTGTTTGCCCTGCCCGGCCGTCCACATTGACAGCCACCTCCTCCTCGTCCTCCTCCTCTTCATCATCATCTGCAAACAATGAGAGTTTAAAGGAAGAGTTCACCTAAAAATCTAAATTTGCAGAAAATGTACTCTCCTTCATGCCATCCAGTATGTAAATGAGTTTGTTTCTTCATCGTAACAGATATGGAGAAATTTTGCATTACGTCACTTGCTCATCAATAGATCCTCTGCAGTGAATGGGTGCCGTCAGAATGAGAGTCCAAACAGCTGATTAAAACATTACAATAATCCATAAGTAATCCACACGACTCTAGCATATTGGTTTAACATCTTGTAGAGTGAAAAGCTGTGTGTTTGTAAGAAATAATCATTAAGTTGTTTTAACTTTATGTTGTTGAGATGTTGTCATCTCACATCAAAATTCACTGACATATTTGTTTTAGTGCTATCAAACGATTAATTGCGATTAATCACATCCAAAATAAACATTTTTGTCTACATAATATATGTTTTCGCATTGTAAACAATGCTTGATCTCTGCATATTTCCCTCCTGTTTCCGACTTTTTCACTGGAGAAAGCAATATTATGAATAGAGAATTCCTGTTTTGGCCAGAAGCAAAGATTTTAAGATAAAAATGTCTTGATAGATTTGTTTCTTACAAATATGCAGCTTTTAACTTTACAAGACGTTAATTGATGAACTGGAGTTGTGTGGATTACTTATTGTGATGTTTTTATCAGCTGTTTGGACTCTCATTCTGACGGCACCCATTCAGTGCAGAGGATCTATTGGTGAGCAAGAGATGTAATGCTAAATTTCTCCAAATCTGTTATGATGAAGAAACAAACTCATTTACATACTGGATGGCATGAAGGCGAGTAAACTTTTAGCAAATTTAGATTTTTAAGATAACTATTCCTTTAACATATGAAATGGAAAGGTGCATCTTCTAGACCTAATCTGAATATGAAGATACCATCAACCTCATACTGATTATATACAATACTGACAGTTTTTACACCACGTTTCTGATGAGGTTTAGTAAATTGACTGACAAATCTGATTAATATACTGAAACTGGCTGCTCATTGAGTCACAATCTGAAAACATGCTTTAGAGGCTTCTAAATAGCACATGAAAACGTTATTTTCATAATCAATTCAACAAGCTAACTTGATTTAAACCCACACATGTTGATAGTCAAAGTTGAATCAGGTTAATGAGCATTTCAGGTGAGATGTACCTCTGGCAAATTCGATATTGCTTAGGGCCCTGCCCTCTCTTTTGAAGCTCACAGAGTAATGATCCATGTTCTCATAGCCGCGCTCCACTCTCTCCAGGTGTGAGTTATTCGATGCCTCTGCAATTCTAGCAAACAAGAAATCAATTTGTGTGTTTGTTCAAAATACACATTCATGTTGCAGAAAGGATCAACACTTACTTTTGCAAGAGGGGTTTGGTATTCTGTATGGCATGAGTGAAAGAAAAAGAGATTATTTATTTCACAAGATAACACAAATTATGTGTAAAATATACAGAATTTCTATAGGGTTCCCACAAATCTTATCAATCTTTTTTTTTTATCTCATTCATCGCTGACATGGATTTCCGTGCCAGTCTTTTGAATTGAATGAATTTAAACAATTATAATGAATAGTGTATGAATGTCTCCAATAAGACCCTCAACAGATAGACGCAGACATGTTTTTCTTTTACTTTTACAGCATTTACAAAAATAAATATCTAGACGATTAAATATTTTAGAGCAGAGCAAACTAGAAAATAGCATATTTACAAAATTCCCATGATTTCTAACTTTTTCAAGCAATTTTTAAATAAATAAATGTTTTTTTTTTTTTTTATAAGAAAATGTGCTTTTAAAAAACAAGTCATAAAAAAATAAAAATAAATAAAAAAAAGTTTTTCGTTATTGTGTTAACCCTGTTTCTAATCTATTGTAGGCATTAAGGACCTGTATGAAAACAGCCATCTCAGGTTCTTCCAGTGTCTGGATTCCTGTCTCCATGATTTTGGTCATGGACTCCAGATGATCTCCGTACTTCCTTGTGAGGCCACGTATGTAATTCAGTTTCTCTTCCTGTTCAGCGTTCACTTTCCCGTTCATCTCTCTCTTCTTGTCCTCTAGGATGGCGTACAAATGGTCAAATTTTTCACACACCTTGGATTTTTGTCGCCTGCCATTTTCCTGTAAATATATAAAAAATGTAAATTAAAATAAATGATATTATATTTATTATATTTACATTCTAAAAATACATTTATATTATATACACTACTGTTCAATAAAAAAAAAACATTTTTTTGGAGGTGGCCGGGGGTCAATTAGAGTTGTTTTTTAAAGAAATTAATATATTTACTCAGGAGGATAAATAAAATTGATCTGAAGTGAAAATAAGGATGTTACACAATTTTGAAATAAATCTGTCAAAGAATCCTGAATAAACAATTGTTGTTATTGTTTAAGAAATTAAATTTTAAAATATATGAAAATAGAAAGTAGTTACATGAAATTGTAATAATATTTCACAATATTACAGGTTTTTTTCGTCAAATAAATGCAGCCTATAAAAGACTTCTTTATTAAAATCTTAATGACTCCAAACTTTATTTAAGCAGTATATAGTATATGATCATATAATTTTACTAAAGAATGCCACTTTATAGGCTACTATTGGGCGATTGGAACACAGCCATAATGTTTGATGTAAATCGCTAACTATGGACCACCGAAGTTTAAGATTAAGGTTTATTTGTAAATGTACTCTCTAAACCAATAGTTTGACTACCTGCTTCTTTCCTTCGACCGTATCTAACCCTCAACCTTGCACACAATGACTTTCCCATCAGAGAAGCCATATGCTCAACAGAGACGGCTCATTTCTGCCTGCTTGTCAATCATGGAGCCTCTGTGAACGCAACTGTGAGGTCTGGAGAGAATCCAGCTTCCTGCCTGCCTGGCTCGTCGATGCCAGAGCGTGTGTATCTTTTGTCAGAGGAAGCGTTCTTACGTTCCTCATCAATAATCCTGCTCTTATGCCAGGCTTTGGGGAGGGAGAAGCCCCCACACAGGGTGACTAACCTCTATGCTTCTGCAGGTCTCCTCCAACTGACTGATGATGCCTTGGATTCTGTCATTATTGCCCACCATCATTGCTATTCTATCCGAGAGCTCTGTCTGGAGATGAGGACGTGCGTAAGCATATTAACACACAACTGTAAAAATATATGCTGCACACACAAGCGCATACACACTGACGCAAACTCTGGCGTATAATGCAGAAAAACATAAATATTAATATGCCTGGAAGGCGCAAGAGTTTTTACCTTTTGCGTCTGGTAAATACTGTTCAGAGGGGCCACTTCACAGTCCTTATGGGCGCCGAACACTTTACACATAGAACAAGTGGGAACGCCGCAGGTCAGGCAGTAAATGTTGATTTTCTCATCCTCATGGACTTCACACATCGGCTGATCAACCTTCTGTTCAGGAGAAGGTCTGCTGCTTTGGAGAATAACAGATCCATGAGTATCAAAGTCTGACATCTGAGGTTAAACTGTATATAATAAAACAGATTCTAATGTTCGAAACCTTTTGTCTTTTGCCTCAGATGTGGACAGGACTTTAAATGAATGCTTAATGAAATAACTATAGAGTTCACAAGGCCATATTGAGGGTTTGTTATGTGTGTCAGGATGCCTAGGAGACTCAACACTGACTGGTGGAACTAAAAATAAATTTGCTGTCAGCTGACCGTCATCCTTAGCCTTCTGACCTGTCTGAGTCACAGGTCCAGGGAGCCACGTGGACTCTATTGCAGTGAAAAACACAAACTGATTTATAGAGCTTTAAAATATGAACCTCTCATTCAAAAGCTTTTTTTTTAGTTCATAAAGTGAAACGCTTAAGTGGGATGCAAAGTGACAGGGCGGTGGAGAACTTAATCGTTCAGCCTTGGGGAATTTCATTCTTAAAAGTATGTTTTTTTTTTTTTTTTTAAGGAGAAAAGGTTTCTTCATGCACTTTACTAAAAGGCCGAAGGATTATTACCTCTACAATAGGGGTAACTATTGAAGCCCATTTCCAACACATAATAAAAAAAATCATGCTTTGGTAATCATAATTATAATATTATAATATAATATAATTATGTGTAATTATAAAAAAATGTCATAATTTTTACAATTTATCTCAGTTTTGACTTGTCATAATTATACATTTCATCTCATAATTTTGACTTGGCATGTCATCATTTCTACTTTTTATCTAATAATTATGAGTTAGTATGCCATAATTTCAACTTTTATGTCAATTTTGGAAGCCCATTTCCACCACATAGGAAAAGGAATCATGCTTTAATAAATCAGAATTATTAAATCAAAAGTTAAAAAGAAATGTCAGTTATGTCAAATTTTAACTTTATCTTATAATTATGAATTACCAAAATCATAATTATGATTTACCAAAGCATGATTTTCTTTTCCTATGTGGTGGAAATGGGCTTCCAAAATTAACATAAAAATTGAAATTATAGCATACTAACTAATAATTATTAGATATAAAGTAGAAATTATGACATGCCAAATCAAAATTATGAGATGAAATGTATAATTATGACAAGTCAAAACTGGGCTTAAAAATGATAGACTAATAATATAAATCATATGTGACCCAGGACCACAAAACCAGTCATAAGGGTCCTCTGAAAGGTGAATAAATACGCTTCCCATTGATGTATGGTTTATTAGGATCGGACAATATTTGGCTGAGATACAGCTATTTGAAAATCTGGAATCTGAGAGTGCAAAAAAAAAAAAATCTAAATATTGAGAAAATCACCTTTAAAGTTGTCCAAATGAAGTTCTTAGCAATGCATATTACTAATCAAAAATTAACTTTTGATATATTTATGGTAGGAAATATACAAAATATCTTCATGAACATGATCTTTACTTAATATCCTAATGATTTTTGGCATAAAATTTTGACCCATACAATGTATTTTTGGCTATTGCCACAAATTTACCCATGCTGCGTATGACTGGTTTTGTGCTCCAGGGTCACATATTAGTTTAGACATTAATTTAGTAGCCTAAATGTTTTAGTCTACAGAGCTCCAGACTAAACAAAATGGCTCCTAAACAGCAGCTTTTTTAACCAATATATATTGGGCATAACTGAAAAATGACTCGCGGTTCATGAGTCATTTGTGTACTCACTGTCGCCAATTTTGGGTCACAACTGGTAAGATTTTACTCGCAGTCTGGAGCCCTTGACTATATTTGTAGCCTACATTTCTCTTGAACGTTGTCATCACACAAGGGATCTTGTTACTGTTAAACCATACGGACATCCTATTAGAGCTTCTCGAGGTGTTTGTTTCTCAGCTCTAACCTGATGTACTCCTGTTTGTACATGTCAATGATGTTTTCCACCAGAAGGTTTCTCTGCAGACCGTAGACCCCATGGCGGTCCAGCACAACTTCATGCCTGCAGGATGGACACCTGAAACGGCCACCTGACGACACTGTGCCTCCTCTGGTGGGAAGGTATGGATTTGAGGACTGTATAGAAAGTGTGGGACAGCAAATTAACAAAACACCTTATTTTTAATTTTTTTTTGAGATTATTGAATGTTTATTTACAAATATTCATATATTTTAGCTTTCTGAGTATATGTAGAGCCCAAATAGCCTGTGTTTAAATAAAAAAGCGATTGAGGTGAAGCAACACTAGACTAATGTTAAATATTAGGCTATAACTACAGTAAAATAAAACAAACAATTAATATATTGTAACTGAAAAAGTTTCTAAAACCTCCACACTAGGCTATAAAACAATTAATTTATTTTCTAAAAGAGGGTAGCCTATATCAATATTTTTGTGATAAATTATGTTGATGAACAAAAAACATTGAAACTGTACCTGGAAAATGTCATTAGCACATTTCCGGCAAAGATTGTGTTGACAAGGAAGAATCACAACCGGTTTCGTGAACATTTCCAGACAAATGGGACAAATAAGCTGCTTCTCCAAGCTGTCCATCCTGATTTGACAAAAACGGCTTCACTGAAGTTGAGAATGAGACCGTTTGGGATTGAGAAAATTAAATTGTCCCAGTTCTTGTACACGGGGTGAAATCAGGCCCTCTTCATTGCCCAACCGCCTGTCTGTACCCTCTATAATGAGGCTTGGCATTCCCCCACGACAAGGCCCACTATCAGTGAGCGCTGTTTTTAGAAAGCCGCACGTCAGAGGTTGCCATGTTTACTTGCCCATATATGTGACCCTGGACCACAAAACCAGTCTTAAGTCTCTGGGGTATATTTTTAGCAGTAGCCAAAAGTACATTGTATGGTAAAAATGATAAATTTTTCTTTTATTTAAAAAATCATTAGGAAATTAAGTTAAGATCATGTTCAATGAAGATATTTTGTAAATTTCTTACTGTAAATATATAAAAACTTAATTTTTGATTGGCAATATGCATTGCTAAGAACTTCATTTGGACAACTTTAAAGGCGATTTTCTCAATATTTAGATTTTTTTTGCACCCTCAGATTCCAGATTTTCAAATTGGATTCAAATTCCAAAAGTTGGATCTCGGCCAAATATTGTCCTATCCTAACAAAACGTACACCAATGGAAAGCTTATTTATTCAGCTTTCAGATGATATATAAATCTCAATTTTGAAAAATTGACACTTAAGACTTAAGTTTTGTGGTCCAGGGTCACATCTGAAAATGATACTGTTTACTCAACGTGCAATAAACACAGAAAAGAAAAAAAAAAAGAAAAAAAGGCATTAATTAAATACATGATAATAAACACATTATTACATATTCTACATAAAAATACGATTTAAATATAATTTATTATTTTAATATAATTTTATTATTTGTGCTCTTAGGAAAAGACTACTACAGCGCCAAAAAAAACAAAAAAACATTGTCGAACAACAAAATAAAATGCGGGAGAGAATCTACTCAGTGGTGTAATGTAACAAACTAATATTTTTGGGAGTAGGCTATCTGTACTATATTTCTGTCAACTTTCAATTTACTTCACTACATTTCCTAATTAAAATGTATACTTTTACTCCGATACATTTTCCCGAAGCATAATCGTTACTTAATACAAAATTAAAGTCAGAAGAACACCTACAAGAAATGTACAGTAGCACCTCACTGCAGAACACAAGATGCAGGGGGCGTGGTTGGATCCACATCTAGGGGGAGGAGATTGGTAGGGGTGGAGATGGTGGGTTTAAGGATCAGGGGGTGGAGATGGGTAGGTTTATGTATGTGTATATGTAAAGTGGGAGGAGATGGATCTGGATCCAACCATGTCCCGTAGATCTTGTGTTTTGCAGTGAGGACCATCTCGAAATTTTAGCAGGTTTGACGAATCAGTGAATTAGACTCCTTTGCTCATTTGCAAACAAGTGCTCGCACAACAACCGCGGTTGATTTAATTTGAGGCTGGTGTGTGCGATATACAGTATATCATCTGCTATAACATGGTAAGTGTTGTTGTAATGATGTGACATCTGACATTATCACACACAGAGAGTGCACGTGATTTATTAGTCTATTAAAACTCAAATTTCATTCTCAAAGGCATTCTAAACTGTAGATGGCAAAAATGCCTCGATCTGTTTTTTTATATTTATATAACTTAATATGGTTCATCTATATCACACAAAGAGTGCAATTTTTTCTCCATATAGCAGCATGATAACAAATATAATAATCATTTTATACAAGTTTAATAAAGTACGCATTGAGTGACTTAAATTTTAGACACAATATTGCCTGTTTTTGCTCAATTTTGCCAACGAAAATACTTCCAAACAAAGATCACAGCACTGTTTTGCGTCTCTGAGCAATGAATGGATGGTGTTCATTGCTTTTTGAACGAATCAGTTGAATGAATGATTCAAATCACTGATCAGTAACTCACTCTTTGACAAATACTTAGTCAAATACTTAGTCAAATGAATCAGCTGTTTGAATAAATCTGTTGCCACCTACTGGTGGTTTTAATTTAAAATTTCAACTATTTTTTCGACTGTTTTTCAAATATCAGTATTCAGCGTTCTGTGATTAAAACAAAGCATTATTTATGCATTTGTAACTGTAGGTTAAATGCATCCATATCTCCTATGAGTTACATTAACCTGTGTAAATGCCTATGGTAAATACATCTAAATATCACTTCAGATGCAGATTCTAGAAATGTTTTCTTATCATGTTGGAATGAAAGAGACTACCAAGTGGCTCTTAATGCATACCCAAAGATACAAAATGGAAGAAAGAGATAAAACTGAACACAATCTGGCTTCTCAAACTGTGTATAAACTTTTTAAATATATTTATTTGTTTTCCTTTCCATTTTGCATTTACCTGTATTTTTTTACTTTAAATACATAAGTACGTTTAATATAAAAATAAACTTATGAGTGATGAGGTTTAATGTCTCCGACAGCGCCTGTAGGCACATTTAGCAACTTGTTAGCAACCGTCTTTTTCAAGAAATGTAACAGTTTAAAAAAAAACTCACGAGTGTGGTTTAACTGGTGTGTTTTATGTTGTAGAATAAAACGTGAAAGTGTCTTAAGCTGGTGTTTACCACGGACCTTATTTAAGGGATTTAACCCAAATCACATTCAAAAAACCCATCCCTAAATAGTATTGAAAATTACTACTATCACATAGAATTTAGGATGGATAGTATGCACACTGGGATGACTGTGGGACGATGGAACCGGAAGTGCTAAGATGTTAAGTCACTTCCGGGTTTTTGCCCACAAAGTTATATCTTAGTTCCGTAGACATATACTATTTATGTATTTGTTATGTCTATGCATAGTCCCCCCCCAAAAAGCTTTGGAGAATGCGGGCATCGATCCCGCTACCTCTCGCTTGCGCCTACTGCATCCCACCGATTGAGCCAAAGTAAGCCAATCACGTATCTCTCTGTGGCTTACTTTTGACCAATCACGTTTCTCTCTGTGGCTTACTTTTGACCAATCAAGTTTCTCTCTGTGGCTTACTTTTGGCCAATCAAGTTTCTCTCTGTGGCTTACTTTTGACCAATCGCATTTCTCTCTCGTGTGGCTTACTTTTGACCAATCACGTTTCTCTCTGTGGCTTACTTTTGACCAATCAAGTTTCTCTCTGTGGCTTACTTTTGACCAATCACGTATCTCTCTGTGGCTTTCTTTTGACCAATCACGTATCTCTCTGTGGCTTACTTTTGACCAATCACGTTTCTCTCTGTGGCTTACTTTTGGCCAATCAAGTTTCTCTCTGTGGCTTACTTTTGACTAGGGATGCACCGAATCCAGATTTTTGGGGTTCGGCCGAATACCGAATCCACTGTTTAAGATTCGGCCGAATCCGAAACCGAATACCGAATCCTACTCGCATCCTTAGTTCGGCGCATCGGCGATGTTGTGTACTGCTTAGGGTCCTTGCCACTAGAGTGCTGCATTGGGATTGGGACCCGCCGGGTCCCATGGGACCCAACGCAAATCTCGCGGGAGCGGGCGGTTTGAACTTTGCTGCGGGCGGGAATGGGCGGTTAAAAAAAACACTGCGGGATCGGGAGGTAACCTAGCGACATGATGTCATTGTCAACAAAATCAAAGTACTTGAAGTCTAAAGAAACGCGCGGTAGCCTAAGCGTTTTAGATGTCCCCGATAGCCCAGGCTATATTCATCTTCCCTACCAGAATACATGCAGGTCAGGGAAAGGAACAAACATGAATCTCTTTAATAATAGCAATACAATACGTTTTTTTTTTTCCTGCGGGACGGGAGAAGACACAAAATCAATGCATCTCTATTATCGTGCGGGAATAAATTCTCAGAGTTTTGCGGGTGCGGGCGGGAGTGGATATACATATTGCGGGAGCCGGCGGGAGTGTAACACACACGTTGCGGGAGCGGGCGGTAATGGTCAGAAATTCGGCGGGCGCGGGATGAAGAAAACAGTCCCGCGCAGGGCTCTACTTGCCACCACGAGACAAATTGGCATTGCAAATTGAACATAAAGCTCAACTTGAATCGCCTTCTTTTGGTTGAAAGTACTGCCAAACAAAACTTTTTTTGCTTACGAGTTCCATTTTCAGATTCTTACAGCCTACTACATTCGAACGGGTCCTATGTAAACACCTTCACGTAATCAACGGCCGTGTGACGTCGTAGCGCAAGTCTAGGGTTCGGTTTCGGTGGAAAATAAATCTAAGGTTCGGCCGAAACCGAACCCCGTCAAAAAGCCCAGGATTCGGCCGAATCCGAATCCGAATCCTGGATTCGGTGCATCCCTACTTTTGACCAATCGCATTTCTCTCTGTGGCTTACTTTTGACCAATCACGTTTCTCTCTGTGGCTTACTTTTGGCCAATCAAGTTTCTCTCTGTGGCTTACTTTTGACCAATCGCATTTCTCTCTGTGGCTTACTTTTGACCAATCGCATTTCTCTCTGTGGCTTACTTTTGACCAATCACGTTTCTCTTTGTGGCTTACTTTTGGCCAATCAAGTTTCTCTCGTGTGGCTTACTTTTGACCAATCACGTTTCTCTCTGTGGCTTACTTTTGACCAATCAAGTTTCTCTCTGTGGCTTACTTTTGACCAATCAAGTTTCTCTCTGTGGCTTACTTTTGACCAATCACGTATCTCTCTGTGGCTTACTTTTGACCAATCACGTTTCTCTCTGTGGCTTACTTTTGACGAATCACGTTTCTCTCTGTGGCTTACTTTTGACCAATCGCGTTTCTCTCTGTGGCTTACTTTTGACCAATCACGTTTCTCTCTGTGGCTTACTTTTGACCAATCACGTTTCTCTCTGTGGCTTACTTTTGACCAATCGCTTTCTCTCTGTGGCTTACTTTTGACCAATCGCGTTTCTCTCTGTGGCTTACTTTTGACCAATCGCGTTTCTCCCTGTGGCTTAATTTTGACCAATCACGTTTCTCTCTGTGGCTTACGTTTGACCAATCGCGTTTCTCCCTGTGGCTTACTTTTGACTAACCGTGTTTCTCCCTGTGGCTTACTTTTGACCAATCGCATTTCTCTCTCGTGTGGCTTACTTTTGACTAATCGTGTTTCTCCCTGTGGCTTACTTTTGACCAATCGCATTTCTCTCTCGTGTGGCTTACTTTTGACCAATCGTGTTTCTCTCTGTGGCTTACTTTTGACCAATCACGTTTCTCTCTGTGGCTTACTTTTGACCAATCACGTTTCTCCCTGTGGCTTACTTTTGACCAATCGCATTTCTCTCTCGCGTGGCTTACTTTTGACCAATGGCTGTTAGCCGTGTATGCCAGGGATGTTCTGGGGCGACTGCTCGAGGTCAAGGCCAAAATAACATCTGTCTTTGGCTGTGTTCTCAAGATAGACTCCACAAAAAAGGTTTTTTTTTTCAGACCTGTTTATATCCAGAAATTTGCCAGATATGGATATGTGTGCGTACATAATGAACACAGTTTTTGACCCTTTAATTTTTCCCAATAGGTCACAAAGAAACTTGCCGGTGCTGCTTCAGGAACAGCTGCCTGGTGCACAAATGTAGGAAACGAACACAGGCAAGTCCTTGTCTCTGTGCTGACAGCCGCCGAGGGACATGGACTGGACCCCATGGCAGCTGGCCTGATGAAACGCTGGAGAGGCAGCCCCAAAAGTGATGTACGTGGACAGAGATTGCTGCAGTCAGCACGGCCAGTCTCGGGTGAAGATTATGTTTTCGGAGTGGGATGAGCTTGAAGTGCGCCTCGACATCTGGCATTTCGTGTGGCGATTTGCTGCAGGTGTCACGACAGAGGCTCATCCGCTCTACGGGATCTTCATGGCACGTCTGTCCACGTGCATCTTTCAGTGGGATCCAGAGGATGCGGCTGCTCTTCGCCGTACAAAGGAGGATGAGCTGGCGGCAAAGAAGACTGGCCACATCTCGGAAAGGGCGGTCAGTGCTCACTTTACCCGGAGGGAGTTGGCACTGCACTGCCGGAGGAGGACCAGGGGGCTGGAGGAGACCACCAGATCGATTGGATCACTGATATATCTGTTTGACAGTGCGGACGTAAAGGAGACTCTGGGAGTTCCTCTGCTGGACCATGAACGAATCCAGCAGATATGGAAGGAACAGCGGAAGCACGTTCCGTGTATCCAAGACCCAGAGAACTTTCCGCTCTACATGAAGACGGGGACACTGAAGAAAGGCGGTGTGGAGCTGTGCTGCTACAGGTGTGCCCGTGGCTCTACATCCATGGAATCATTCCACCTCCACCTGAACCGTTTTATTCCAGGTATTGCATACATATGAATTGTATGGTATTAATGTAAAAAAATATAAGCACTGTAACTGCTTCCATTACTTTAAAGTAATGTCACATTAATAAATGCAGTTTATAAATTACAGTTATTTTACAGTAGTAGCTCTGATTATAATGACAATAATTTTTCATGTAACTACATTACTCTATTACATGTAACAAGTTACTTCATAGCACCTCATGTGTAGTACATATCTTGAACATATGTGACATATAAAAGCCTTTTTTGTTTATTTAACTTTTAGGAACCAGTACCAGTGATGCGCATTTTCAGGCCTATCTCCTTGAGGGCTTGATGCGTTGGAATGATGATCGGATGGAAGACGCCATAAAAGGAACGCTCTCCATGTGGTCATATGGCAGTGCCAGTCTTTAGGAAGCCCTGGGATGAGCGCTATCGCCCTCCTGGAGCATATACAGGCAAGAAATTCATTTGTTCTTTTGTAATATTCTACTAAGTTATGTATTTAGCCTTTAACCTGTTTAATCCCATTTTTTTCCAGACATAAAAATATCCAGATGATGTGTCATTAGTAACCCTTTGAAATAATCAATAATAATTTTTATTATTTTAAATTTTTTTGGGGAAAAGTGTGTGAAAAATTGTGTTTTATGGTCAGTCACAAGTAGCCCAGCTATTTTAAACTCTGTTTCATCACATTCTAGGGTTACTATTATGCATATTAACCGTTACACTTTATTTTGATAGTCTACTTTAGACATTCTACTAACTATAAGTAACTTTGTAACTACATGTCAACTAATTCTCATTAATTTCAAACTACATGTCTACTAACTCTCAGTAGGGTAGGTTTAGGGTTAGTAGAATAAGTTGACATATACTTGCAAAGTTTCTCATAGTCAGTATGTTGTATGTTGTGGACCCATCTAAATAAAGTGTTAGAAGATATTAAGCAGCCAGTCTACTAATACTCTAATGACTGCTAACTGACATGTAGTTGCAAAGTTACTTACTGTTAGTAGAATGTGTAAAGTGGACTATTGAAATAAAGTGTTACCATAAAAACCCTTGTACAACACTGATAGGAATACTGAGTTAAAATACAAAAAAAAAAATACAACCTTCAACGTATTTCAAATTTGTTACTTTTATTATATATATATATATAATATATATCATAAAATTGTTATATTAGTGCTACCCGTATTACAACATCAATATTGAAACTTATTTGTGACATTTGAACTTTTAATTTAGTGCAATATTTAGTAATTTTAGACATTTTAGTGCAGCTTTCACTAACAACTGCAATTGGATTTATATGTGTACCTAAATTCACTGTTATCCCACCGGAATGTTCTTTGACCACACTCAACAAAACTGACTAATTGTGAATTAATATATTAATACTAGACACCTTAAAGATAATGTGGACCAAAAACCTTTGTCGTATGTTAACACACTTTAACTGGTGTGTTTAGCTGGTGCACTTTTGTTTTGGAGCTTTGATGCAGTCATCATCTTCTCAAGGTGAAAACAGGAAATAAACTGCTCTGGTCATGTGACAATTTGCAGTAACCATGTGAAACTGCACATATTTAATTGAGACCCTTTATTTTTTCCATATTTGCAGGAAATGCACTAAAACTTCAGTCAGTAAGGTTTTTAGAGCTTTATAAGTGAAAACCTTTTTTACGTTCACTATTGTGACCGGTGGGATTAAATGTCTTAATGTACTAGACAAAATATTAAGAACACTTTCTTTTTTCCCCCCATTTTATTGTTGTAGGTGAATTGCTGGGAATGGAGTACCTTTACAGCCAGACTGGCAAAACACTGACTCCAGTGCTCCAGAACCCAGAGGAGGAAGACAGGCTGGTGGAGGAAGTTGATGACCAGGACCTGCAAAATGAGGGGTTTGAGGAAGAGATCATGGAGGACATCACAGTTCCAGTGCTGTATGAGGATGACCCCTGCTGTAGTCTCGAAAACAGCCCCTCATCTTTGCCTCTGCCTCAGTCCTCAGCGTCACTGGCTGAACCGTCCACATCATCTGGTGGAGAAGGACAGCATCTTGCCCCTGCCCCTTCAGTGCTGTCACAGCCATCCGACACTGGAAGCAGTCTCTCCAGGTAAGACATTTTAAGGGCTTTATTTAATTCCAATCTGATTTTATTCCACATATATTAACATTAATCTGCATTTACTAGGGAGCAGTCATTGGACCTGATGGCATCACTGGGTGGGACAAGGTCCAGGATCTGGCTGGTTACCTGGTGGGTCTTCCTTACCTCACTGACCTGCAGGTGACCGAGGCCATCCAGCTGTGGACAGCTCTCAATGAAACTGACAAACAGCGGGTCATCTATCCGCCTCGACATCAGCCTCAGCTCACACATGTGTAATTACATTATTGACACACTATTTTCCTTTTTTGATATTGTGCAGTTGCTTTGACACAATTTACATAGTTAAAAGCGCTATATAAATAAAGGTGACTTGACTTGACATGGGCGCTTTAAAGCACCGAAGCGGTCCGGAGTCACACCGGGTGTAGAAACAGTGTCTGATTGGACATCCTGGGGGTCCAGCGCAGTGGCCCAGCACCAGCCGCTTGGTTGAGGCCATTTGTATCCAGCTTTGTGCTTTACACAAGTCGCCGACCAAGAAGGCTGGAGTTTGCACCCCCAGGTGGTTTAAAATCCTCTCAGATTACCACCACATCCGGCTGTTTGAGCTAAACCAGAAGACACTCATTCAGTGGTAAGCAAGGCACATTATTTGCTTCAAACTGACTGAATACTTCTAAACATATATATATATAATACAAGTAATTTATTTTTCAGGTTTCAACGGTGGCAGAAGAATCAGGAAATGAGTGTCCTCGCTCGTCAGGAGGAGTTTGGCCTCGAAGACCTGGAGGACCACCATGGAGTGAAGCACCGAGGCCGCTTGTCCAGCCAACGAATTGCTGTGGCCGATATGCAGCTTCCTCCACCGAGGGAAAAATTGGATGAAGCGCCATCGACATCAAGCCCAAAACATCCATTTGTCCTTCCGCCAAATCGAGAAGGACAGGCTCCAATTCTGTGACCATGTCGACGGCCCGCTGCCACCACGGAGTGCCCCATTGCACCTGCCCCCACAGCACCAAGAGCTATGCAGCACATTTCAGCACCTGGGTCATTGTTAGGCACACTAGTCCTTAACCTGGACATGACTGTGTCAATGGTGATTCCCTCTTCTGCTGCTTCGACATCCGGTGCAGGCCCAGCTCCACCTGCTCCTGCGTCTGATGCTCCTGTGTCCCGTTACACCCAGAGGAACAGGCGCCGGCGGGCTCTGGAGGAGGAAAGCGGAGTCCATAAGAGGAAGTATGTGCGAGGGGTTATTTACACGTGCAGCAAATGTGGGCAGCCTAAAACGAAAGAGTTTGGCCATAGCCGATATGCTAATGCAACATTTTGCTCGCTTGCCTCAGATGGCAAATCTTTAGATGACTGGTTGGCAGAACAGCGGCAGCAAAATAAAGGCCAAACTCCACCACCTCAATAAATAATATCATTCCTGTATACATTTTGTATATATTACATGGGCCCACTCTTTCATTTGTCCTGTATCCTCCTCAATAACTAATTTATTTCCTGTATATATGTTGTATATATTACGTGTATTCGTTTTAATAAAACATTTTACATTTGAACATTTGAAGTGTCTTTTGATCAGATAAATTAAATCTGATAAATCATATCAAATTATATCCCACACACGAAAAACATCTTTGAAGAAACATTTTAATTCATTTTATTTAACCATAAACATAAACCTGTAATATGCTTTTTATATAATAATATACACAAAATAATAAATATCAATCAGCTACTGAAACATTTTTATTAATTTTATTTAACCCTAAACATAAGCATGTCATATACATTTTTTTAAATAATATACACAAAATAATAAATATAAATAAATATAAAGTGCAGGGCGTGATTAGTGGAAAAAGCAGGTGGGGATGGGGGGGGGATGTTTTTAATGCGACGCAAACTCAACGTGATGATTCTGACACTGTTTCGAAGCGCTCCAATCGGATCGCGAATCATTTGATTCAGAACGGGACTTCAAAAACGACTCAGTCGCGCAGACCCACGGGTTCGAATCCGGCCCGCGGAGGGTGACTTGTTTCATATTTAACTAAAACATATATATATATATATATATATATATATATTAACATATATATAAATACCTCAAGATCGATTATAAGAATATGGGTTCCTTCGATAGCTCAGTTGGTAGAGCGGAGGACTGTAGAGGACACACTGTAATCCTTAGGTCGCTGGTTCGAATCCGGCTCGAAGGAAACTTGTTTTTTGTTTCTTTACAGTAGCAATCTATTGTTTGTGTTTTATACTAACATTTAGTGGCGTTCAAGCATGAAATGTTCATTCAATTGCAAACAAAAAGTCTGAAAACCGCCCAAATGGCTGACTCTGTGCACTTTATGTTGCATTAAGATTTTGTGAAACAATGAATATCCCATCTATATTCATGTAGAGTACTGTCACAAAGCAAATAAAATGTGTTATTTAAATGATTTGGAGATCTACAGTTAAATACACAACATAAGATTGGCCCCTCTATATTAATTGTGGCCCCTTTTGTGCCCCCCAGTTGAAAAAATCCTAAAATCGCCTCTAGTTATTTAAAACCACCGTTAAATGTACAGAAATATCTGAATTTATATTTTGAAAACCTGTAAGATATGCACTCAAAAAATGGGCCTAAATTTAGAATTTATGATTTTGACTTGCACACAACACAACACACTTTTAACACAGACAAACTAATATACCTATTGTGTTACATATTTGTCAGTCATACATAAATGGAACCGGTAAGATTTCTGTAATAGTACTAATAAATGTTAATACTAGTAGATTTTAACTCTTTAGACTGTTTTAAATACGAACAGACCTATTTATAATCAATAAATCAAATTTCTTTCCATCTCATACATTTTAACTAATTGCAGTTAATTGAATATTCCACAGGTATATCTGAACCATGTTCATACTTTTTTACTGAATAAATCTAATTGTTTTCACAATGAATGACTGACTGACAAATATGTGTCACATTACATTTATTAGTTTATGTTAAAATGTCCAAATGGATGAAAATTTTATATGGAAAATTTAAACAAAAATCTTACATTTAGGCCCTGATATTTTTGGAGTGTACATAATATTATTTAAAGGAGAATCATTCATCAGTTTTTATCACATTATCAGTTTTAATTCCATATGAAGCATAAGAATAATATAATATCTGTTATTTACAGACAGCATGGCTAAACAAAGCTTAAGAAGTTGAGTATTTTTAGCTTTCTCAGTCCTAACATAAACAGTATATTGTAAAAGACACCAATATATTCAGAAAGAATTTTAAAATGAATATCTATCGTCACATTTTTTCATTTAGGTATATGTTCTGTGTCCATCACCGATCAGCTGGGTCTTCTCACTAGCATTGGTTGGCTGCATCACAATCGGAGTGTCGCCATCTGGAAAACCAAAATCACAGGTAAAAGAGGTCACATATGTTCAATATGGGATATACAAGAGGTTACAGCATCTAATGCCATGCCATTTCACACTCCTAATTGAACTTCCTGCTGAAATGAAAAGTGTTTTGTACGCTCCAAGGACGTCCCAGCAATCTGCCGTTAGCCTGCCCCTGCTGGCTGCGCTTTTCTGACCTCATTGAGCTGGCTCAGTATCACTGATTTGAAGGGCAGCCTACTGTCCACTGGCTTACCTAATGCTGAGAGTTTTCTGATTCTAAGACCACAGGGGTGGATTTTTAGAGACTTCAGCAGGATATGACTTTAAAAGGAGTCTATGAAACATTTTATTGATTTTTATGGATGCTACACTAATATAAATGCTATCAAACAGACAAAATACGCTGTAAAATATATTTTCAGGTAACCAAAAAAATAATCTAAATTAGCTGCAAAAGTATTATTTAATGACTAATAACATTATTTTTACAGAGAGTAGAGTAATATACAATTTAATATTACTTAATGTGTTATGTGGTGCTAGACTAATATAAATGCTTTGAAAGACAATAAAATACACAGTTAAAAAAGTATAACCTTAAAAAAAAAAACACCTATATTAGCTCAAATAAAATTTTAAATGACTAATACAATTATTTTATATGGTAGACTAATAATATAAATAATATTGTTCAATGTAGGGCATGACTTGGGTATCAGAAAATTTTATTTTAAATTTTTTCTCGTCCTACACAAATATAAATGCTATAAAACAGGTGCTTGCTATACTTCACTAGTATAAAAAAGCAGGATCTTGTGTGCTTTGTGTTCTCAGCTTGTCTAGGTGAATAGAAGTCAACTGAAATGGAAGCGCAAGTCAACTTTGATTTTGCCAGTGTATTTTTTACATAGCTTGAATCTAATAGAAGACAAAATAAGGCATTTTTATTTTTTGTCTGTACCATCTTGCATGCTGACTTTCAAATGCAGGGAAAGAAAACATTGTTTATTTTTATTGTGAGAATGCTATAAAAAACTAGTATGCAAACACACTTTGAGAAATGACTCAGAGTGTAATTATCACTTTTGTGAGGGACTGCAGCACAAGATGTAAAAAACCTCCTACAGCTCACTGGCAGAACAACAGCGTATTATATCCAAACATCTGGCTCAGAAGTAACTATTTATTTTTGTAAGTAGGATGAGTTATTACGTTAGTTGAACCTTCTTAAAAACACTTCCCTCAACTGATAAGCCATGATCCGCTACATCAAAGCTTGTTGGTCTTTTTAAGTATTTAATACATGCTTTTAATTAGAAAATTATCATATAAAGCTATTTCGAAATTAATTTTAGAACGATTCCGTTGCACAATATGTAATATTTAAGTCTTTATAAAGTCTTTCCGTTTTCCATAGAACAATCTGTTTTGAAGATTAACATTTAAGACATTTAGAAGATGCTGTTATCGAGAACAAAATGTGATGCAGTCATTTTGGGATGTGCTTCTTTTAACCATTTTCATCCATTTTTTTCTGGCTGTAGAGTGACTGAGGTGTGTTCTGTGCTCATATGCTATTTCAAAACTGAGTGTGACCACCTATAGAACCGTCAGCATGTCCTTTTACCTCTCTCGGTGTCCGTACGGATCTGCTCCTCCAGGTCTTCAGGAGACACATAGACCTCCGGGTCCTCTTCTCCAGGTGTGTGTGGTTTGCACTTCCCACAACAGCAGTTGAAACAGCAGCACAGACAACAACAGAAATAGCAACCTGTCAGCAAGCCACAGATGGCAAACAGACCCTATAAATGAGAATGAAAATCAGACACAGTGTCAGGGTTTAGTTTAGATAAAAATGCATTCAAAATATCGACATTACAGCATCTGTATTATATAATATTACATTAGAAAATTTACTTAGATATATTAAGTTCATGCATAATAATATAACGTAATTTATTATAACAGCAAAAACAATATTAGCAAAAGAAATAGCTAATTAAATAAATGTAGTTTAGTAGTATTACTCACATAAATACACTGTAACACAAATACTATAATGTAAATAGAAAATATGACTATTTAGTGAGTAGATGCATTTATATAAAATTAGTATAAAGCTTTATTGACTTGTTCATTTTGCAATAATATTCTATGATTTATCTTTAATATTACAATATTCAGTCTCATTCTGTCTTTTTTATACACATTTTTGGATAACATTTTACAATTAGGTTCCATTAGTTAATGCATTAACTGAAAATGAGCAATACATTTGTTATAGTATTTAATATTCTTTCTTAACATGACATTGTAATTGTTCACTGTTAGCTAAGGTTCATTAAAAATTATGAACAGATACAACTTTTCAAATTAATAATGTATAAGTGAATGTTGAATTGTTTTTAACAAAGATTAATAAAGGCTTTAGAAGTATTTTTTGTTATAATATAATAATATTTAAATATTTAAACAGTTTCAAGTACATGGGGAAAAATATCCAATAATTAGCTGCAAAAATATTATTTAAAATGACCAATAAAATTAGTTTTTAAATGGTAGACTAATATATAATGTCATTAATATTATTTAATGTGTAGGTTACACCAACCGGAGTGGATTTCAAGGGTCAGGTCAGGCAAAAATTGTTCCATAAAGTGCTAATTTTTAATGTAAACAACAAAAAAGGATGATACCGCACCTTTGCCCACCAGCTGGAGAGCATAAAGTATGTGTTCACATTCTCTTCCCCAAACTGCTGCGACACATACAGACCCAGGGAGCCGTACTTGTCATAAATGTTCCTCTTAGTGACGTCAGACAGCACCACATGAGCATTGTTGAGCTCTTTAAATTTGTCAGTGGCATCGGGGTTCTCTGGGTTCTTGTCAGGATGATATTTCAAAGCGAGCTTCCTAAAAAAACAAACAAACACGTGAAGACATTTAAAAATGAAAAATTTCTTCAAAAAACTGACTGCTAAGAGCTGCACCGATCTGAGGATCATATAGAAGTCTTAAGAATGAAAATGTAAAGAACAGAAGTTGTTGAAAGACCCTAAGATCAATATAAATGTCAGGAAGTATATTTAAATGACCTTAGAAATACCGAATCTTGGCGAGAATGCTCACTTTGACTTTTTTCTTTGTATTCCCCTAATGAGAGTGACATAAAACAACCATTAGCTTAAAAAAGGAAACACAAATACTTCTGGACTCGCGCACAGTAAGAGGAGACTCATTAACATGTGCCAGTTTAAAATGCTGTCTGTCTGTTTGATGATCTCAGCAGGGTGTGATCTTTTGTGGCTAGCTGTCTTGTGCGCACGCTGCTTGACCTGTCTATGTGTCGGCAAGACCGCAGACCCCATTAGTGCCTCCAAAAGCTCCTCGGCACATGAGGGGTGGTGAAGAGAGGAACGTCACCAAGTCTGACATTTTTCCCATTAGAACCAGCAGTGCATTGCAAATGTCTCTGTCTCTGACTCAGTTCAGGTCTGCTCTGAATGAATGTCAGCATGTTCAAACTCTGGGCAAACACTGCAGCAATAAAGAAGAGTTTGACATTTTATAATGCTGTGAAATGTAATATCCTTAAGCTCAAAATGGTTGTGGATGATCAGATAGCAAACCATCAATATTTATGATATTTGTAAAAGGCGTGGAGTAGTATAAATATATTAATACCAAAAAAAACAGCCAAGCATTTTAAACTTAAAATCGTTACATGAAAATAATCTCTATTTTTTATTTTTGCTTAACCAAAAAAAAAAAAAAAAAAAAAAAAAAACCATCTATAATTTATTATGCTCCGAGCACGCTTGCTTGTTAATTTTTGATTAAGCCAATGGCGTCTGCAAGAGTTGTGATGATTATATATTCATTAACAGCAAACAAGTGCTGTTAAAATGCTAACCATATAAATGCCTGCTTGAGCAACGTGTAAATTAGAACAATTAGACACTATAATTGTTGGAACATCAGTATGGTGTTAGAAATGAAGTTGTCTAATGAAGCTCTCTGACATCTTCGTGTTTTAGCATACAAGGCACAGAAACAGCACAGGTTGTGCATAAATTGCAGCCTTGGAAAATGTTATGCATGTATGCATGCATGCATGTATATATATATATATATATATATATATATATATATATATATATATATATATATATATATATATATATATATACACACACACTCACTGGCCACTTTTGCCTTCAGAACTGCCTTAATTCTTCGTGGCATGGATTCAACAAGATGTTGGAAACATTCCTCAGAGATTTTGGTCCATATTGACCTGATAGCATCAAGCAGTTGCTGCAGATTTGTTGGCTGCACATCCATGATGCTAATCTCCCGTTCCACCACATCCCAAAGGTGCTCTATTGGATTGAGATCTGGTGACTGTGGAGGCCATTTGAGTAAAGTGAACTCATTGTCATGTTCAAGAAACCAGTCTGAGATGATTTGAGCTTTGTGACATGGCTACTTCATATAATGCAGGATAATGCAACATCAGAAGATGGGTACACTGTAGTCATAAAGGGATGGACATAGTCAGCAACAATACTCAGGTAGGCTGTGGGGTTTAAACGATGCTCAATTGGTACTAAGGCGCCCAAAGTGTGCCAAGAAAATATCCTCCACAGCATTACACCACCACCACCAGCCTGAACCGTTGAGACAAGGCAGGATGGATCCATGCTTTCATGTTCTTTACGCTAAATTCTGACCCTGCCATCCGAATGTCGCAGCATAAATCGAGACTCATCAGACCAGGCAACGTTTTTCCAATCTTCTATTGTCCAGTTTTGGTGAGCCTGTGCGAATCGTAGCCTCCGTTTCCTGTTCTTATCTGACAGGAGCGGCACCCAGTGTGGTCTTCTGCTGCTGTAGCCCATCTGCTTCAGGGTTCGACGTGTTGTGCATTCAGAGATGGTATTCTGCATACCTTGATTGTAACAAGTGGTTATTTGAGTTACTGTTGCCTTTCTATCATCTCTAACCAGTCTGGCCATTCTCTTCTGACCTCTGACATCAACAAGGCATTTTCGTCCACACAACTACCGCTCACTGGATATTTTCTCTTTTTGGACCATTCTCTGTAAACCCTAGAGATGGTTGTGTGTGAAAATCCCAGTAGATCAGCAGTTTTTGAAATACTCAGACCAGCCCGTCTGGCACCAACAACCATTCCACGTTCAAAGTCACTTAAATCCCCTTTCTTCCCCATTCTGATGCTCGGTTTGAACTTCAGCAAGTCGTCTTCACCACATCTAGATGCCTAAATGCATTGAGTTGCTGCCATGTGATTGGCTGATTAGCAATTTGTGTTACCAAGCAATTGAACAGGTGTACCTAATAAAGTATATATATATATATATATAAATAAAGCATCCACAGAAAAGAAAAACTATTTACTGTCTTACATATACATTCTCCTATGTGCATGACAAAGAATGATGCTATGAATATTTTTCTCCAGGTCTTCCCAGGTTGCCCTGCTCTGCTGCAGCATAACGTTTTGTTAAACCAACTGACATGTGAAAACAACACGTTATGGTATAAGCGTCAAGATATTACCACCAAAGGCAAGGTTGGGACATTTCCATGGAGCTATGTAAATTATAGTGCAGAATCATTCATGCACACGTCGTGCACCAATGAACATGCTCTTGTATCTAAGATTCCTTCATCATTCCTGATCCCAGTAAAATAAGGGATGCCATCTGTTCAGCATAATGAATATTTTAGTTTTGTGGAAGTCATATTATATTCATGCAGCTCCACTGCAACTGAAGGCTGAGATTATAGAGGAACGAGTCGCAGTTTGGCACTTTCTCTATCCTTTGCTCCCTCGTTCACCCCAAGTAGAATCCAAACTTCATACAGTAAATGCAAGTAAATCTTACCTGTAGGACCTCTTGATGTCATCATGAGTGCAGTTCTTGTCAAGGCCAAGAACCTGGTACAGAGCCTCTCCCGATGTGGACAGGGCCCGTTGCCTTTGTTCAGCCATGATCTTAAACCATTTCCTGAACATCAAAAGAACAAAGCCACCGTTAATATATTGGATAAGACGGTAGATTAGGTACAGTTCTCCTGGGTGGTGAAGAAGATACAACCTATAGCTAGCAGTTATTGGTTCCCAGAATATTTTGTGAATGCTATAACAAAATAAAAATGGTATAAAAATTTAAAATATATATTTTTAAGACATAAAACCTAAAAGTAACTCTTTGTGATGTTCTGTGTAGGTTCTCAAGGTTGTCACAAAACAAAAAACTCCCTGCAACATTCGGGGAAGGTTAGCTCTTGGTTAAAAAAATAAAACCTAAAAATAACCATTAGGGAATGTTCTGTGTAGGTCCCCTTCAAGTTGTCACAAAAGGTGCAAGAAAAAAACAAAAGAAAACTGCCTACAATGTTCTGGGAAGGTTAGCTTTTGATTAAGAAGAAACAACAAAACATTCACAGAACATTCTTATTTTGTTCCCAAAAGGAAAACAAATGGGGAACATTCTGTGTTGGTTTGAGACTTACAACGTCACTCTTTCCACATCAACCCAGACCTGGCTGAATTTTTGTTTACATAAGTTCACAAGCAATCTCTCTGTTTATAAGAAAGGACATCCATTGGAAGGTTATTGCAGAGAATATATATAAATACCTGATTCTGTGATAACCTCCAACCCCCACCCCTGAATAATTCCATCTTTTGTAATGAGCCTTCATAGAATATTAACTAGTTCTAAAAATTATACAGCCTTCATATCTCTATTGAGCTTTACAATGGCTGACTGCAGAAGTAAGGAGCAAAAAATTGCTTCACTAGTGCAATACTGCACCAAATCCCACAGAGGATAATTCGTTTTCTTACCTGTTAACAGACTCCAAACTTAAGTCCTTCTCCAGGGCAGGTAAGACAGGCTAATGGAGTCAGATTCCTTCTCTGAAGGTGAGTAGATTACTGAGGAGATGAATTATACATGGAACTAGTCGTGAGCTCAGGTAACTTCAGGCCAGTTTAACATGGTTACCAACAAGGTTCATTAGGTTTCAGTGCCTGGTGCTTGAGCAGAGAGTGGAAGCTTTTGATGGAAGATGTTTGGTGGATGAAGGATAAACCCATGTTATCTGCTAAAACTGACTTTTAAACCTGCACGATGAGGACTGGAGAGGATAAAAGGTTAGCTCTTATGTCTATACAACTTTTTAGCTAGAGTCTTACATTGTGTGCCTTCATTTGATGCATTTTCTTTCTGATGCAAGATCGCCATCTTGTGGTGTTTTTCTGCACATGCTGTTTTCAATTCCATTGCGTGACAAACGTCTAAATGCATTTTCAACAAAACTACATTGCTTGTGCAAAAACGGCAAAATATAAAAGTCTTAAAATGAGTCGGATCTAAAATAATAAAAATGAATGTTTAAAATGAACAGCGTGACCTCCACAGTAATTCACTTCAGAGAATGTTGTCAGCAATATATTTCATTATGCTAATATGAACGATGCTATTCGTATTTTGCTACCGTATTTTGCAATAAACTAAAAACTGATACATTTTTCAAGATATTTGTGAACAAACTGAAGTGTTTGTGAACTAAACAAACGATAATTATTTTTGATGCCTTACTACATTTTAAATAAATACAAGACATTGCATAAAGTTAGAATACTAGTACAAAATTGGTACTAAAGTTATGTTTTTAACATTAATTATTTTGTAACTCTTAAGGGGTGCAATAGTAATGTAAATAGTAAGATGAAAAAGTGAAGAGACCAGAGATGCTGTCAAAAGTAATTTATTCAGTTAGCTACATAATGTTATCCACACATTTTTGTTTGTTTGTTTTCTCACAAATATATGTTCCAATTTAAATAATAGGTTTTCAATCTATTTGTTAGATGCCACAGACCACCATTTTATCATGTTTGTGCAAGTGACCCCCATCCTACAGTTTATAAGGCAGCTATATATTGTCTTTTTTAAACACCCAATTTATACTTTTAAAAAAATATTATAAATTTGTGTGAAATAAATTTGGAAAATAAATTTTCTACTCACAGTAGTACCTTTAGATGTAGTATTTATTAATTTAAGGCAAACGTATATTATTTTTATTTTAAAAAATATTCTTTTATTTTTATTTATTTTTTACTTTTCCCCAGACCCCACTTTAAAAACCCTTGATCTAAAAGCAGGGTAAAAAAACAAAAACAACCTAGCACTTACCTTGCATCACCACAAGATGGCAACTGAGCACAAATTTTATTCTACAAGCATTTAATGGAAAAACTTGCATACTTGTTCTATAGATAGTGTTTTAATCTACAACACTCTTTTCACTCACCATTTTTAAAATGTCAGTCAAGTGTAAAAAAAAGGAATATTTCTACATCTATTTAAATTATTCATAGAAATTGTATGGAAAAAAGACAGAACTGTCACATATTTTCTTCTTTTTTTTTCAAAACCACATGCAGCAGTCAAAACAACTGGGAAGTCACCAGTGGGCCGGTTGACGTCATGCAGCAGTATCAATTATGCCGGCGCTCCCCTTGTTTATGGTCTCCTGATGACTGCTGCATAGCACAGGATCGCATTGCAAGTGGATACATGGAGTCTCAAAGGGAATTAGCAGGTGTGCTGCTCGCCACCCCTCATCATTGTCTCCTCAGGAGGCTGTTCCTGCAAAGCACGTCTGCCTGGGGAATGGCATTTGTGGCAAACTAAGCCTCAGAAACAAGCCATTAATGAAATGATTGCCCCTCAGTCTGGAAATGTGAGACTCCCAAATGAGCAGCACGCATGGGCCAATGGTAGTGGACGGGAAGCAGTCCTTGACACTGATTAAACGGTATTGTAAAAGTAAATGAATAAATAGATCTGTTAATAACTACACCGGCAGATATAGGCATGATGCCAGACGTTTTATCTTTTTAAGTGTGTTGTGTTTGCTTTCTCTGTTTAGTCCCAGTGTTTAAGTCACACTAAAACTAGTAATATATTAACATAGATCAACAATGCATGTAAAAAATAATCTCAAAGCTTTTGTATAATATTTCCAAGAAGTTCTGGTGTGCACTGGGTAAAGCACTCTAGTAATCTGTGTAATTTGGCAGTGTATATTCAGGATGCCTAGAAACGGATTAGGATTGCATGGTCTGGGGTTTGGTTGTGCAGAATTGTATTGTGAGCAGTGGGGAGGGGGTGGGATGGAGCAATTATACTCACCACTGGCATATGGCCTCTGTTGCCATGGCACAGTTCACTATTGTCCCCTGGTCTCCAGCAACTCAAGTTAAAACATTTGCTAACATTGCAAAGCTTTACGACTTAAACCGACGAATTGAAATGACCCAAAGAGTGGGTCGAACTTGATTATTTTGCTTCTAGGTAAATGTCTGCTTAAGTGATTGCAAAAGAAAGGATAATGGTAAGAAAATGGCTCTATGCTTTTAAAAATTAAGGTTCCAAAAGGTTTTTTTTTTGCAGCAATGCCATAGATTAACCATTCTGGCTCCTCAAAGAACATTTCAGTGAAAAGTTAAAGAACTTTCTTTTTCTCAATGTGAAGAACATATAATAATCTGAAGAACATTTTCCACTATAAAGAACCTTTTGTGCAATAAAAAGGTTGTACAATCTTAAAAATAAAGGTTCTTTATTGGGATTGATGGATCCGTGAAGAATCTTTAATATCCATGGAACCTTTCCATTGCACAAAAGGTTCTTTATAGTGGAAAAAAGTCCAAAATTATTCAAATGCTCTTCAAACTATAAAAATGGTTCTTTTAAGAACTGTTCATTTAAATGTTATTTGGTGAACCCAAAAATGGTTCTCGATGTGAAAGGTTATTTATGGAGCCATAGAGAACTAATAAAGAACTTTTATTTTTAACAGTGTTAACTATTATTTGGCTTACACAATTACCTTGAGGATGAATTTCAGTTAGTAAACCTAAGTGTGTATTTTTTCACATTAATATTTTTGTTGAAACTGTAACAGACCATAAGCCTTAGTTCATGATTATGACTTGCGTTTCCATGCAAATTGTACCTCAGCACACAATGTGATACTTAGAGACTGCTATTGACTGTGTTGTCATGCAATTATCTGGTAATGCCTGACTACATGCTTATTGTTTAAACTTACAAAGTTCTCTGTGGTACGTTTACGTCTTAAGCAAACAAACACTCTAAAGGCAAAACTGGAAGAAAGAAACGAGCTTATGTGTATGTGTAATCACACACACAAAAGAAGAAAAAAAACATTTATTTTGAGCATTTCTCCTCTTAAACCTGGCATTTTATATTAAGAACATTGTTGCCTTTTTGACAAATTGCTTCTGTTCTTCTTTGAAAGTCTCTTTGTATAAAAGCGTCTGCTAAATGTTAATGTAAATCACACGGATCTGCCACGGGCCTACCACATACGATAACATGAACATTACATTTCACTGGATTATATATACATTTGATTGCCAGGTTTCTTTATACCCTGCTAAAAAAATCAGCTTAAACCAGTGTATGATGGTTTGGTGGTCTTTAGATGGTCTCTCAGCATGGTTTTAGAAGGGTTTAGGAAACCTAAGTCGGTAGGTCTGGTCAAACAGCTAACCAGATGAACAATTTAAGCGAGCTGAAGGTATGTTTTTCTGCAGGGTCCTTAAAAAATGAGAAAGGAAGAAACTATGAAGAGTGAAATGTTCTTTTTCAAAAATAAAAAAACACGTTTACTCATAGGTTTTATTATTGAGAGAAGTTAACAGTGGCCCACTGCTCACGAATAACTGGATGACTCATACTGAGAAAAGGTAATCACTGGCAATGATGTAGACCGGCTGCAAGGCAAACCCTGTTGTAGTGGAATACCCTTGTTGAGGTCCGTACAGTCAGTGAACGAGTGCATAAATCAGTCTTGAAAGCAGCGTCAATGAGATTCGCTGTTTCAAAATCGCTGTACGATGTAATCCAATGGGAATGGGCGTTGCATGAACTGCTGCGCGCCTATTGGCTCAGAGAGACGAGGACGTTTTGCGAACGCTTTCTGTACAACCCCATCTCTTTCGCAGGTGGTGCATGTTCGGAAACAGCTTGCAATGTTCAGGACTAACTGAGACTGTCGTACGTAATAAGCGTAATTTATTTCCCGTTTTGCGTTTTGTTTTTTGACACTGACCGAACAGCATGTGCCAACAACACACGCACGGCGTGGTCGCGGGGCGTGTTTTTATTTCACCAAGGCCACTTTCTTCTGGTTAATATACAGTGCTGCATTGAGTGTGTGCTATCTGTGTGTCTGCATTGAAAAAAATGAGAGAGGGAGAATAAATGTTCATGCAGCGCGGAGCTTGAATGAAATCCGTCGCTAAACGGAAACAAGTTCACGTATATTTCTTTATATATTCGCCGGATCTCTCCTCCAAGCATCGGGGTATGAAGTAGTCATGCCTTTTGTTTTAATTTGGGAGACGAGACTGCGGAGCCATTTGCAGGATGATGATGATTCACGACTGGACGGAGTTTAAAAAATGAGGAAGCATTTTTTTCTAAAGATACTAAAAAGATAGAGGAGAGGCCTCGTCGTCCCGCAGACCGTGGTCTTTGCATGGGAAAAGGGAGAAGAAAGGAAGAAAAACGAGCCTGATGAATAAAAATCGAGTGAAATGGAGCACGAGACACGCGCGTGGGGAAATATGGACCATATCAATAATGACGGCGGTGTGCGCGAGAACCAGATCGATCCGAACAAAATGAAGCACTTCGCCTCTTGAGCATTTAAACTGATATATTTTTATTTATTTGCAATTTAAAAAAGGCGATTCCCGTGCTTTTTGAGAGTTGCAAACAGCGCTCAAGTTCCATGCAAGTTCTCCTCTCCGCCTGCTTTTGATTCCTTTGATTATTTTATTATTTTTTGAATTATTTTTGATCCGGATCCATAGCGTTGATTTTATTCAATGGAATTATGTTATCAGTTACCGGTTTTGCCTCTAGACAGGCCGGTTCCCAAACATGTTCTCAGCCGGAGGGGAGCCATTAGTTTCAGCTCCAGTTCCTCTTTATTCGGAGCCCCCGACCCGAGGCAGCTGTCACAGGTAAAGAACAAAACATCCTGGCTGTGTGTCAAAACCTCTCGAGCTGCCTACCTAGAGAATCAGACGCGCGGTTCGAATCATGTCGGAGCATCTGAACTATTCGAATGTTCGGAACGCTCGAATGTTACGTTACTCTAAAATGTTGCCTGCTGTAGAAATGGAACAGTTTTGGTTCCGATTTACTAGGAGGATTTATCAATCTAGACTGTTCTATAGATTTAGTAGGCCTACTTTTGAAGAAATAGTTGGAGAAAGGAAATGTAGCCTAATTCAAGTTGCTTTTACTGCTGTTATAAAATGACTTTTTAATGAATGATAGCACATTTCATTCATTTGTTTATTTATTTTAAAGAACACCGCAACAAAATTCCTGATGTGTATGTTTAACTATTAGTTGCAAGTGATTAGCGAGTCTGTTTAATTCAGCAGCCATTCAGACTGATTAGTGCTTTTGGTTCACTAAAACGAACCGGATCGTAAGAGTCATTTTTTGGGGAATCGGATTACTGTATGTTTCTTAATGTAGATTCAGACTGTTTTAGCGAAGTATAACTACACATTCGTGAAACCGAACCTCTTACAATCTTCTAGTTCCGGTATCTTTTATTAATGAAACCGATTCTTTGTTCTCAGCCCTACTAGGTAGGCAGCTCACAAGGCTTTGAGACGAGGCCCAATTTCTGTTCATGCTCAATTATTCTTGTGCTTGTTCAGGGTCTTGATTTATTTACTCAGAAGTCCCCAAGTGTCAGGGCTTGACAAGAGACAGCGTTATTTTCCCTAATTGTCTGTTGTCGCTGTCATACTGTGGTGTTGGCAACACAAAATATGTTTTGTTGTCCCTTTGGGTCACATGCTGACAGTCTTTTCAGGCTGAAAGTGTGTCACTCTCCCCCCACACACACGATGTTTGAATTTGTTGGGGATTCTCTTGGACAGCCCTCTTGCAACTTGTTACTCAGTGTCCTTTGGGGAGATTTTAGGTGTTTCTGTGCTACTCTAACGAGCTGAATGATTCATCTGGTGCTTTTAACACTGTAAGCACTGTGAAATAGTAGTCAGAAAAGAATATACGTTTATTGAAGTTTGTATATGTGTATGTTTTGTATTACATTTGATGCATCAGGCTTTCATGGCTCATATAGTGAGAATATGGAGCTCACATTTGTGAAAGAAAAATACCTCAGAGATCCAAACTGAACAAAATTATGCAATTTGGTGCAGATGCTATTTATATGGACAAAAATAATGCATATAAATATGTCACTAGTTTTATGATTGAAACTCAAAACATATAATGCAGTGCAATACAATGATGATACAATGAAGTTCCTGAAATTAACGTTCCTGAAATGCCTGTTGTATCATGTTTCAACAACACATTTTAACATGATTTGTCAAAAAAAATGGATGGTCAAGTAAATATACTAAGTGATATGTAAGAAATGTGCATCTTTAAATAGTACTAACAATATTACGAAAGCTGTATGTTTACTTTAAAAATCATTAAAGATTTCACAACAAAAAAACATGACCTAAAGGGGGATAGTTTTAGAATTATACTAAAAGGTCTTTTACTTGCTAAGAAATTAATTCAGAAAATGTAGATGTGTGGGCAACAGGTTTTTCAGCAAAGTTTTGATCATGTTCATAATTGATAGGCTTTAGTAGTTCATATATGATATAGAAGGGGTTAAGTAGCATTGCATCTTTTTCAACCATGTTGAAATGGATATAAAGTGTTGCATGCTTTTTAAAATAAATATAAAGTGATGACGCAGTAAAACAGTTGCTTGCACTTTGATTAATATGCTTTCATGTGCTAGATATCGAGTATAAAGGCGGTGCATACGCTTTTAAGATGAACTGTAATCTATTGTCGGCCTGTACTGAACCTTTAATGAGAGATAACGCATATCTCCAGGTTAAAGGATTGTCACTCACTGTACTTGATAAAGCACATGATAAATTTACTAGTCTTGCAGCAAGCTCACACAGTGAGAGATAACATGCTTAGCTAGTGAAAGAAGCCCTGCAGGGCTTCGAGGCCCAGAATTTAAGATGTAGTCAGTCAATAATAAGGGTCATGTCACCAAGCAACCGCTTGTATTGGGAGTTAGATTAGATAACCCTTCTGTCCAGTGTATTGCCTCAACTGCCCCTGGTGCTCTCAGTCTACCAGATGCTATCAGCATCTCTTAAGTCATTCATATGCAAATGTATTTGGCAACTGCTTTTCTAGTCAAACTAGTGATTGCTGATTGGTTGGAATTGTTATAAATAACAACAATAACCGCATTAGCATTGCATCATAGGTTTTTTTTTGACTCGCTCTCCATCCTAACAGGTGTTCTGCCAGTGGAATAATAGTTTCCCTTGGTTTTTAATACAATTTTGAGGTCCATTGGGAGTTTGACCCAGAATGCATTGAGACCTATTTGCCTCTCTTAATGGCATTGCTTTGGCAAGCTTTGTGCAAAAAGCATTTGTCTCTTATCTCTGTCTGTTATGTTGCATGCATGAAAGCCCAGCAGCTACAACCGCCTTCTCTAAAAACACAATGCCTGACTAAGTGCCTCCCAGAGAGCTTGCTCTGAAACCAACCAAAGCTCTGCCTGGATTTTCGCTGGAATTTCATCTGTGGGTGGAATGTGGGATAGACCCAGAGCGGCTCTTCTTGGCCCTCGGTCGTCTTGACAAGTCCGGGCCTTTGTGCTCCCTCCGTATGGAAGGGCTGTGTATTTGGGATTTCTGTAGTTACGAATAAACTGTTCCCAGCCCAGCTTGCAGTGCAGCCACTATCTATGTAAAGATGAGATCAGCCAGGTCTTGGATTTGTATCTGTAGCCCAGCTTTCCACCAAGTTAAGGTCACTGTTTCTAGTCATGTCATATGTATATTCAGTTTAAATGATTCGATACCTTGTTAAATTACTTGAAATCTCAAGTGTAATTTCCTGCGTTGATGTAGGCTTTAGTAACGTCACATTCATAAACCATGCAAATTGCTATTCCTAGTTGTTGGCAGTTTGGTTTATTTGATTTGATAGTAGTGCAAGATGAGTCATCAATATTTTTGCTCTGCTCATCTGAAAGTGTTATAATTATATGTTATGTATAATAAATATTTATTAGCAGTAGAAGTAGGAGTAGAAGCATACATTTTATGCAATAAAAAATAATTATAATATAATCAATATGAATATTATATTAATGGAATATTTGCATACACATTTTATACACATTTAAATAAATACAAATATTTGTGTGTATATAATGTAAAAATATATATTTATATCTACAGCTATAATAAATGTTAATATTATAATTGTAAATCGACATATGTACATACTTAAAATATGTATTTTATGTATTATTATTGTATTTTAAAGGTGTATACAATTATACCATTTGCTGTGATAATATTAACATTTATAATAATACCACTGATGCCATTTACTATGATAACATTAACATATTGTTATTATTATTCCTATTAGAAATAGGATTTTTTATTATATTATTATTAGTAGTATATGCTTCATGCAAATAATAATATATACAATATTAATATTAACATTGTAAATGTATTTATGTACACATAATATATATTTAGTGTATTACTATTAATATTTTATGCAAACAACAGTAATACATTTTAATACTAATTGTAAATGTATTTAGTGTGTCCACATTTGTGCGTGTGTATGTATGTGTGTATGTATGTGTGTATATATATATATATATATATATATATAAAAAAAAAAAAAAAAAAAAAAAAAATATATATATATATATATATATATATATATATATATATACATATATATATGTATGTCTGCTAGAAGTTCTTTTTATAGAAGAATACCAGCATATAAATGGCTTCAGAGCCAACAGGCATAGACTAAAAGCTAGACAATTTTAGTCTCTAGGCAGTTTGCTATGTCGTGCCATTCAAACAGAATAACTTTGAACCACAGTTTTTACAGTTTTTGCTAAAATTAAGAATGGTTTCTGCACAGTTAGTGATAAGAGAAAGTGTTTTAACATCTCCATGCATCAGCTATAAAGCACACCATTCAACAGATTGCTGTATGTCACAAACAGCTCCTCAGAGTTGGAGCAGTAGCGTTTAGACGGTTATACACACACTTTGCAGGCTCATAGAGGCAGGGCAATTATCTTTTTGTAAACACTGAATTTTTGTGTTTGTGCAGTCATAAAACATAAGTGACTGTTTCAACGCTTGTGTGTAGGTGCCCCTCGCTGCTGTGTTTGTTTGGCTACCATTGCAGAGGGAGGTAGTTAAGCATGTGCCTGGACTCTGGGGGCAGTGGTTTGGGCTGCAGCCAACATCACAGATGGCCAGGATCTCTCGCTCTCTATCGTCATACTTCTCTTCACTCTTTTTCCCCTCTCAACTTCTCCCACACTTGTTTTTCTCAAACATGCTTTTTGTAAACCAACGAATGGCTTCCCAAAAACAAGGGTGTTGCGATATCTGTCACAGTCTATGATTTTAGCAGCGTTACACATACATGCGGACCAAACACACTTGAAAAAACAAAGACCAGGGAATGGAAAAACGCCACTTGCATTGTGTTTAGTAATTGCAGTGTGTTTTCAAGAATCCCAGTAACATGTCAGATTATGCCGTGCTTTCTAGCAGGTTAAGGCAGTTGCCGTGTCTCTGATGTGCCTGTGCTCGTGATTCACACACTTATTCATGTGCTGCATTACTTTACTGCGTCAATGACTTATCAGCAGCTCGACAGCATGTTTTTGCCATTTAGGCAGAGCAGCCCGTTCCCGAGCGGCATGTGAAGCATTGCGGTCCTCCGGTGTGTCCGCCATATCTGTGGGCTCTCACTGACACCGTTGGCAGCTAGTTTGCAAGTGGAGAGCCAAAGGTATATCACATCATTGTGTGTGTGTGTGTGTGTGGATGGAAGGCCAGCATGCTTGCTTGAATTGCATTTGTTGGAGGTCATATCAGCCGTGTTTGGTGGTGCAGACAGGGCGAGGAGGAGTTTGTTTATCTCACTCATGCGATAAAGTTTTTTTTGTGCTGTGCTGTTAGACTGACGTAGTTTCAGGATGTGGTAAGAATGTAGAGGGAGCTGTTCGGTTTTCAGTATTTCACAACCTGCTGCTGATGTGTGTAAATGTGTGAGTAACCCTTGCACTGCCAAGACTGCTTTCACATTCAGCATTAACTTTCAGTTGAGTTTGCTGTGTTGATTGTTTCTGGGGTTTTTTTGTTGTTCAGGTCAATCTTGTGCATTAAAGTTTTGCGTTCGTTTGGAAATGACGCAAATCTCCACCCTTGTTGACAGGCATTCAGTATCTCGCTTGAAAGATTTTCTTGCTCCATCCTGATGTCATTTTCCTTACATATGGGCCTCTGAGATATTTTGTTTGCGTGGCATTTTTGCACATTAAACACATTGTAGCCTACTTTTTTGTGTAATTCTTATTCATGATGCTACTCCAAAAATATGTAGTGATTTTTATTTTTTTATTTTTTTTGTCTAGATATACTTTGATTTTATCATTTAAATTTAAGTTTGTTTATATCTGTATAAAGTATTTAAATTACATGAATAATACATAGAATTACATACAATAAGGTTGATATTAATTGATTAATTTATAAAAAAAAATATTATTTGATTTGGGTGGATGTTCGGGTGGCATTTCTGTAAAAACAATCCCTTGCATTGAGCTCTCTTTGGCTTGTCGACTCTGTTGTTGGCTCAGCGAAGTGACCATTGAATGTTAATCCTTGTTGCACTACAAAACGGCCATCAGCAAATTGTTTTGCCGTCTCGCAGTAAGGCCACCTCATTTGCCATTGAGAACGCTGTGTTGTTACACAATGTGTTGAGAAGTTGAACAGTAGGAGCAACCACAGCTTTGACACAGTTTACTGGTATTGCTTAATAGTTCATGCAAAAATGTCAGCATTGACTCACCTTCGTGTTTTTCCAAACCTCTATGACTAGAGTCAAACAGGTTTGGAACAATCTCAAGAAATTGAATATAGTGCAGTGTACTTAATAAGTTGCACACAAGAAGATATCTTGAACAATGTTTTAGCTGTTTTTGTCTACACAATGAATGTCATTGGGTCCAAAACAACTTTTGATCCCATAGACATTCATTGTATGCACAAAAAATAAATAAATGAGGAAGAAAGTCATACAGGTTTGGAACCACATGAAGAAAGAAAAGAAAGTGCAGGTGTACTTAACTAATAAGTTAGTTTATATTGCGACCTGACCGACTCTATAACCTGTGCAGTAAAAACAGCGTTTATGGCTTGGCACTTACAGGAATGTGCACTACCGTTATCCAGCATCTCACAGCATGGTGCTATAACTCATGAGGACGCTTTGAATTTATGAGCCGTCTCCGAGGCCTGTTCCTTTAATCTGAGTGAGTTTAAAAGCACAGCGTTGGATAAGGTTTAATGGGAATCTGTCTGGCTTCCTCTTTTGTTTGCTTGTTCTGTCATGAACCCACTCCCTTTTTTTTCTTGCCTGCAATTAGACAAGAGGAATAAATAAGTTGGAGCTTGACTATAAACTGACCGTTATCGCTTTCAAGCAAAAAAAAAATGCAGATACGTGCTTAGAGGAATGAATGCTGCAACCCTGTGGCACACCCGACCTGAGATGACCTTATTGTGCTGGCCTTTGTTGCATTTGATACTAAGTCAAGTTGGATCAATATGAAATAAAACGCCTAATTTTTAAACATATATCAGCAAGAAAAAAAGGATTCCATAAGACTTTTAGGGACTCCTTTTAGGGAACTTGGAAATGCTTTATGGCCAAAACATTGACTAAAGTATAAATCAAATGTGACCCTGGACCACAAAACCAATCTGAAGTCGCTGGGGTATATTTGTAGCGATAGCCAAAAAAACATAGTATGGGACAAAATTATAGATTTTTCTTTTATGCCAAAAATCATTAGGATATTAAGTAAAGATCATGTTCCATGAAGATATTTAGTACATTTCTTACTGTAAATATATCAACTTCATTTTTGAGTAGTAATATGCATTGGTAAGAACTTCATTTGGACAACTTTAAAGGCGATTATCTCAATATTTTGACTTTTTTTGCACCCTCAGATTCCAGTTTTTCAAATATTGTAACTCGGCCAAATATTGTCCTATCCTAACAAACCATACATCAATGAAAAATGTACACTTAAGACTTAAGGTTTTGTGGTCCAGGGTCACAAATATTTATAGATGCAAAAAAATAATTGTATCAGCTTAGGGGTGTGCGATATGTCGATTTTTGATCATGGTCGATACAAATGTCTCCACGATCTGCTTTTGAAGAAATATCGTAGTATCGTGCTATAGCGCACATTCTATCAGCTGCAGTTCTGGTGCCTCCGTCTCAATACACTGTACGCCACATACATTCACATCAGTGTTAACTCAGCCATAGAGTTACACTCATGAGACACTGAACTTATTCGCAGTCATAAAAGTACATTATTTGCATGTGCTTTAAAGCCTTGCCGGTTAAATATTGAAGCACACGCACTAAAAAGCCTGTCAAACAGCACCTGATTACTGAACTAAGTTATCTTTTGCGCTAATACTGTCAAAACGCACAAGGTTTACATATGGACTATTGATGATGTCTAGAATGAAAGTAAACAGTTAAGAGAAAAACAGCCTGTATATTAGATGCGTTCAGGTCTTAAAGGGATAGTACTAAACATTCTGCCGACTGTTATTAAAGGGATAGTTCACCCAAAGATTTTATTTCTGTCATTATTTACTCACATGTTGTCCCAAACCTGTATTAATTTCTTCTTGTCCTGAACACAAAAGAAGATATTTTGAAGAACGTGGGAAACCAAACAGTTGCTGGTCCACATTAAATTTGGTAGTAGGAAAAATACTATGGAAGTCACTGTGGACCAGCAACTGTTTGGTTTCCCACGTTCTTCAAAATAGCATTTATGTTCAGCAGAAAAAAGAAACTTGTTCAGGTTTAAAACAACTTTTGAGTGAATAAATGGTGGTATAAAAAATAAACACTGACAGAATTGACAGATAGATGACAGAATTTTTATTTTTGAGTGAACTATTCCTTGAACGATAATAAAACAACAAAGCGCAAAGAGAAAAATCACTTACTATTCTTGACTGAAGAACTATATAGTGTTTTATTTTTATATTTGTTCATTCAATTTCTTGAATGGTCCTGCTAAATACACCTATTGTACACCTATATGTGACCCTGGATCTCAAAACCATTCTTAAGTTGCACGGGTATATTTGTAGCAATAGCCAAAAAAACATAGTATGGGACAAAATTATAGATTTTTCTTTTATGACAAAAATCATTAGGATATTAAGCAAAGATCATGTTCCATGAAGATATTTTGTAAATTTCCTACCGTAAATATATCAAAACTTAATTTTTGATTGGTAATATGCAATTGCTAAGGACTTAATTTGGACCATTTTAAAGGTGATTTTCTAAATATTTCGATATTTATTTGCACCCTCAGATTCCATATATTGAAATAGTTGTATCTCGGCCAAATATTGTCCTATCCTAACAAACAATACATCAATGGAAAGCTTTATTTAATTAAATTAATTTTTTTTTATAATATTATTTTTCTTATTTTTTTATAACAAAGATAAATTACAAAGATTTTTTAATGTAAAATATATATTTTTTCTTACAAAAAAAAAAGTGACTCAGGCAATATTTTGAGATTCATTCTATGCGATTTCACAAATTGGCCACCCAAAAAGCTTCTCAGACTGCAAAGTTGTAAATGTGGTGCTGATAAGAGCTGATTCTGGTTTTTGGTCCAAACCCTAATCTGTAACCACTGTAATCAGTTTTAATGTTGGCAGACCTTGGACTAGTATCAAACAGATCACTCAGAAATGTTGAATGTGTTTTTTCTGTCCGAACAGGCTATATTACATTCACGAAATGAGGCTACGAGAGCACGGGGTCAGGAACAGGAGCCTCATGAGGACCACGTCATGCTCTCCATCATTACACTTCCTGTGTTTGACTCAGGAATCCACAGCTGTGATGGCCCCTCTCTCAGCCGTTAAGCTCTCGACTGCAAATACGCAGATCGTCAGCTGTGCTGTTTATTAGACATGTGACCTAGCGTGCAACTCCCATGTCATTGATCTCACATTTACATGAGTGCCAGTAAGTCTGTACTGGGAGAAACATTTAAAGCAGAGAGGATGTTGGGTTTTGGACGTAGCGGTGGGGTTTTCCCGGACTGTAAGCGAAGATGTTTAAATAGGAATGATATGTGATTGTGACGCTCATTCCACACATGCTATTGGCAGGTTCGAATGTGGCTCGCTTCTGCGAAACGGGGCCGTTAGTGTCTTTGAGTTGTGATAAAAGTCTGTTTTCTGTGACTGTGGTTTGCGGGGGTTCGGCTCATCCAACTTGCCGTTCTGCTATTTATGGAAATGCTTCTCCACAGATAGATGCGGTGATGTCACTGCAAAGACAGGCCAACTTTGGTCTGAGAGAGGGAGCTTGTTACACCTGTTCCTAAAATGAGTCCAAGCCACGCTTAAAACCTGAAAACAAATCATTATGTTTTTGGCTTGTGCTGAACAATAGATTCACTTCATTTTGTTGAAAAGTTTACTATTTTTTATTAAAGTCCAAATGAAATGGTGTTTGCAACATTTTATTTGTGTAAAGTGAATATTGTGCTAAAAAAGTTGGTTTTGCATTTTTATTTTTGAGGCAAGGGGTTGAAAAATAGACCTGAAAAATCATTTTAGAGTTGGAGCATGTTCGTTTATTTTGATGAAAGATTTTTTTAGAATAATTTGTTTGTAATTATTCTTATTAAACCATGAACATTTGTTAAAGTTATGATTTAATGCTAATTTTAATCATTACAGTTAATTAAATTAATGCAAAAATAAATGTACGCATAACAATGCAGCCTGTTATTTGATGCACTGTGACTTAATATTGTGTAAAATAGCAAGTTTGCATTGTCATAGTGGTGAATATGATCAAGTATTATAAAATATACATATTTATAATATATAAAGATATTCATCATAATAGTTTTAATTTTATACAGTGATAAATATTTTAACACATTTATAGACTGTATATGGAGTTTATATATTGACTGAATATGTAAAAAAAAAAAAAAAAAGTAAAAAATAAATCTTGCTCCAAATAGATCCTTGAACCAGATTCTTATGAGAAGTGAGTCCTTGAGGTCACAAAAACACAAATGAAAAATAAATATGCTCCATGATAGCAAGCACACATCTTTGATTACAAGGCGGCAGAGAAGCTGACAGTGTTTTATTCAGAAAATAAAGCATACAGTCTGCTTTCTGCACTGCTGATGAGGAGACTCTAACATGCTCTCCTCCTGCCAACCCCTCCCATCATGTGCGTCAGTGGCACTGCTGGTCTGGTTGGCTGTTGCTAGGTGGCTGTGTGTGAGTGTGTATGAGAGAGAGAGAAAGAGAGAGAGACATTTAGGTCTAACACGGGCAGCTCGTTTAAGTGTGTGCGTTTGTGTGTACAACTAAGACAGCTGCACTAAGCTCAGCACGCATTCTGTCTGGGCCTTGAGCTGGTCTCCGGCCATCTACAGTCGCGCACACACGCAAACCCACGTACGGAAATCCATACACCCACATACTGACATACACTGTAACACCTGCACACAAACTGACACAGAGACTATGATCCACAGTTTTCACAAGGTCAAATGGGAATAGCTCTGATTTGGTCTATAATCATGATTCTTGTCAGATGGATTTTTTCTAAGGTAGGTTTCGGTGGATTTCCTAGTTGGCTCGGCGTTTATTACGCGATAACCCTTAACAACTGTTCTCCGTATGTTTTGGAGCGAAAACTAACTCTGTTAATAGGCCGAATGCTTTGTTTTGTGGATCTAGATCAGATACAGATCGTGACTTACAGATAACTTCACTTGGAAAGTTGCTCGCATGGGGTTTGCTAATCAAGTAGAGATTATGAGTCAGTGAGGAAACCCCACCGAACCGCATACAGACCCGCTCGCCATGGCTCCAACCATAGCAGTCACCTTGGAAGAGTGAACGAATTTTCCATTCGGTTATGTTCAGTATTTGAGTTGTAAAACGTGTTACACTTGCTTTCATCTTTGTGAACATCTGGCATGGACTAATCAAACAGTTTATGGTTTAATTCTGATATGGTAAAATGCATTATTTTGTTTCAGAGATAAACACAGAAGAGACCATATACATTTTATATAGATTTATTAAAGTTATAAACTTTAATGTTGTGATGCAACCGAAGTACCGACAGATCTTTTCTTCTGTATTGTGATTTATTAATGAAACAGATTATCGGAAAAGAGAAAAAAATGTGGTTTTGTATGTCGGTTTTTGAGTGGATGGAGGCAGACCTGAATGCAAGATTGGGGTTTGTTGTTTTGACTTTGGGATAAAATGATTGCTTGAGTAATTGGATTAAATTCGCCATTAAACGGAAGTTGCGACAGATCTTTTTTCCTATATTGTGGTCCAACTTTAACAGATTATTGAAAAAGAAAAAACTGTAGGATGGGGGCTCAGTTTTATCCATTGATTGCAGATTGATTTATTCTGTTAAAAAAATTAATCAAACGCATTAATCATTTAAAATAAGATCAATAGCCACCCCCCCCACCCCTCCAATAAATTTACCAAATAAATTCCTTGATGTACACCAAAAAAGTCTTGAGACTTTGCCTCAACGAACCATGAGATTGGATAATGGAATTAAGCAGTGAACCGATCTCATCACACGCCATCTCAAATGTTATTTTTATTTTATTTATTTATTTTTTAAGATTTATTTTTGGCTGATTTTTGACTTTATTACGACAGGACAGTATGTAGACAGGAAGTGAAGTGGGAGAGAGAGAGCGAGAGCGAAATGGCCACAAGCCAGGACTCGAACTTGGGACACCCAAAGCGCAACAACGCTATATGTCGCTACGCTGCCCACGAGGCTATTGGCGCCATCCTCAAATGTTATTTTGAATGATTTTTTGTTATTTTGAAATGCCTCGGCCAAGGTCTGTTTTCAAAAAGATTTGGTAAAATCTCCTTCCATGTTTTGCATGTTTGCGCACCCAAACCTCAAATCGTCTGAAAGCAAGATAATATGACAGCGTTTGTTATTGAGCTTCATCTGTACGCTCTGAGGTACAAGTCATTTGTTATGTAGGAAAAAAATATACTTGCTTTCCTGATTGCAGCAACTTCTATTGTAGTATTGATACTTTGGGCCAGTTTTCCAGGAAGTGACGATTTTATCCTTGAACATATGGGTTGGAAACAGTGCTTTATTTGCAGATGATGAATGAATTTGAACCTCTTTCAGTTTTTGCAGTCAAGTCTCATGTAGTTACATCTCAATTTATAGACATTCACCAATGTTGTTCTGGTCCCAATGATTATCCAAATAAATAATTTTTTTTTATCTTGAAATGTTGTTTTTGTCAGGCAGTCCATGTGGTAAACGAAGAGGAACAAAGTGCTGAATAATTTTCCAACTGCCTTTTCCTGGATTAGTTTAAAGGAAGTGGTGATGGTGTTTTCTCCTGTTTGAAGGCCTCAGTCGAACCTCCAGCAGGAGACGGCGGTGTGGAATGGAGTCCGCTGTGGTTGTGGCGTGTTACTGTGAAGTCTTTTGGTGAATTGATTGGGCTCCGTCCCTCTTCACACAAGCCCTTAACTTGTTTCGCATCCAAACGCTGTGTCAATAATTGGCTTGTAGGCCTGCTAACCTGTTCAAATAGACCCCTCAAAGCATTGCTAAAATTCCTCAAGAGCTTCATAAAAGGTGGTAATCATGCCTTTTACCACCATCAAAGCAGTTATGTTTGCTGTAGCAAGAAATGCATACATTTAATCAGCATTTGGACATATTGAGTTGATAAATTGTGGTAATCAGTTGGAGTCAGTGGCATGAAGGTTGTATGAAAACTTCCAAGGAATAGGAATCACTAAACTTGTCTTGGTTATCATAGTTCCTCTGAGCAAGGCACTTTACATCAGGTTTTCCCAGTGGAGCTGTTCCTGAAGTTGGTGTACTGTGCAGGTAGGCTTTGGGATTGAACCTTGAGGATTTGGGATTCTCCTTGAGTAATTTGACTGAAGTCACGATTAAATAGAAGTTGCAACAGATCCTTTCTTCTGTATTTTGATGTACATCTGAGTTTAAAGGGGTTATTGAGAAATTTTATCCATTGGTTGTTGATTGGATTTTGAGATGTTTGTGTAGCACTCTAAAATGAATGAGAGGTTGCAGATGATATAAAAAATAGGGGTGGGTTTTAAACAGCCTAATGAAAATATGGCATAAATCACCAGAAAGAAGTCTGATGTTTCACCAGAAATCAAAAGAAAGTCAATACTATAAAGTTGATTTATAATATAAATGTTTAATTCATTATATTTATTTATGATTATCTAATTATATTGATATCTATTAAATTACATATATTATTAGCTAATACCAATAAATTAAAAAATGTCTGATAACTGATACGGTCCATTATAAATCTTCACAGTGACAGTGAGTCAAACAATGCTGAAAGTGTAGATGGAGCGCCCCTAAAAAATGGCATATGTCAAACATTTGACCGCTACATATTAAAACTACGTAAATGGTGACCGCAGTTGTTGTCCACATTGTGAAACCTAACGTATCACAATGGTCCATCTTGTAAACAGAGTTAACACGCCTAGGATTCATTCTAGAGATAAAATATGGAATGTTTTGCATTTATGTCATTGTAGATAGATGTTCTCACATTTAATTTTTTTGACTGCTTGTCCAGTCACGAGCATGTGCTGTTTTATTATGATACGATGAAGCAATTAATTTGCATTGCAAATGCCTGGTATCATGGTGAAGTAGGCGTGACTACATGCATTTTTGAGATGTTGATCGTCTAAATACTTTAGTTGAATGCTAGGTCTCAATGAGGCATTTAACAAACATCAGTGAACGACACATAAAAGAATGAATTGTTGAACAAACTAGCTGGATGGGTTTGAGTTTCAGGTTCACCTGAGGCTTTGAGTCAGACAGACGCAACAGTGTTTAGACAACTAAGAAACTTTTGACCAACTTTTGACATTATCTGGTTAGATTTTTGTGGCTAAAACGTGTTCTTAAATACATATTTTAGAGAAACTGTACAAATAAACAGTAACTGTAATAGTAACCTGCTACTTCTACTATCTGTAGTGCTTTGGATTGTTCAATTTGACTTATACATTTTTTTAGCACATTCTTTAAATTTCTACTTTAAACTAAGTCTAGCACTTTCTGCTCCATTTAACGCCATTTAAAAAAAAATTCCACTGTATTTCGAAGCAAAAGTTAGTCTGGGTTTGGTTTGGCTTGGTGACAAGGATGAGTCGAAACTTTTTCAGTTTATTTTAAGTGTCATGTAGTTAAAGTAAGTCTTGAATAATACACATCCACCCATGTTGGTCTGGTCTTACTACTTGTACTACTAGACCTTGTACCTTTTAACCCTTTACAGAGGAATAAAATGTAGACCTATGGTATTTTTATGCTTCTTCGCAGTTAATTGTCAAAAATACTTGTTTTCGAGTATATATTTTTGCCCGAAAATCAAGACTGAGGTACACTGTAAGCTGCAATATCTACACCTGAATATTATTAATAAGGTATACTTAAACTTTTTAATGCACTCATTTTTGCTAAGTATTTAGAACCATTTTATTAGCTTTTATTTAGTTTTATCTAATTATCCCGTTTTCATTGTTTATTATTTGTCATTATTTATTAATGATGGTATACTTTACAATTATTCTGGTATTCTGATGTAACTGTTATTTTAAATGTGGTGGTGGTGGATTTTTTTTCTTCTATTTTTTTAAACTGAGTTAGTTATTAAACTGCTCTCAAAAAATTATTTGCAGTTTGTTGTGGATAAAAGTTTCCATGAAAGGCTGAGTAAAGACTGATGTTTGTTTTTGTCTGTTGCGAGCTCAATTCAGGGAACTGTTTTGCTATAAATTTAAAATCCGCTTACTTTAAATATTTTTTGATCATTTCTGCTGAACTCCCAATTTATAATTATTATTTTTTGTTTGGGCCTCTAGCCACCTCTCTGAAAGTCAGCAAAACAGCACAGACCGTCACGCCTCGCTGGCGCAAAGCGACGTTGGTCTCTCCAAGAAATTAAACTCCTCCGTTCATGCTCCATGTCCGGCTGTGCTGATGCCGCTCGTGTGCTGAGCCCATATGGGCACGGCTGGGTGGTTTGTCATGCCCCGCTCAGCCCCCTGGTAGAAATTACTCACACGCAAAAACACCAAGCAATGTGTGTAAACACTGAGTTTGCTGATAATAAAATACTGCCGCAGCAATAGCGGATGACTCGTCTCATTTTTCACCGGCTTGATGGTAGTTATTACAGATAGGGGATGTCAAAATGTCATATGAGGGTTACTGCAAGGCGCAGTTGTTTTTGTAGCCTGTATATTCACTTCTGTTCCACTGGTTAATAACTTAACACAAAGCACTGCCATCAGTTAAGACCTGTTTACAAGGCCTGTTCTCAAACTGCAGACTGGCCTATAATGACCGAATAATGACCACCTGCAGATTACCAAACCCTCTGTCTTTCATTTTTAATGAATGCACTTGCCACAGGATTACATGAGCGACGAGCGTATTGTACAGAAATCATCTTTGTAGTTGTTTCTCACAGTCGTGTTTAGGGATTTTAATAGTAATGGCTAGATGAAATTGGTGTGATTTGGTTACTATTTATTATAATATTTAACTTTTGAAATGCAGTCAAATGTCCATTAGCATATCATTTTTTGCTGTGGTGATGGATAGATAGATAGTGTGAAATGACATGAAGAAACTCATTGCAGGTAGGTTTTTTGAAGCATCTTCGAGATGTTGCCACAGTTCTTCTGGATTTAGTCTGTCTCAGTTTGTTCTGTTTCTTCATGTCATTTCAGAGACAGACAGATATAAATTCAGATGTAAATTAAATAAATATTGTATAGAGATGTATTGATTTTTTGGGTATTTTTATATATATATATATATATATATATATATATATATATATATATATATATATATATATATATATATATATATATATATTTAAAAATAAAAAATAAAGTGTTTTTATAAAATACTTGCATTAAATATGGCAACAGTTTCTGTATGAAATAGTTGGACCGAAAACCAGAACGTAAATGCAGAGATATTGTCACAAGGCTGAGATGTTCTTTGGCTATTATTACCCATCTTTAGTGACAGCCTTAGTTTTGTGCATTTGCAGTTTTATTGGGCAGAGGCTCGAGAGGGCTGTTAATGGATAAAAATCAAGTATGCAAATTGGTTCAGTCCATTGACGTCAGAGACTGAATTGTATGCCATCTGGGGACACCCTGACCAGCCATCTAAAAGCTGCGCTCAAGTGCTTCTCTTTGTCTGTGTATACACAGGTTCTTTTTGGGTATATGACGGCACAAGACGTGCCAGGTCTTGTGTATTCACACCAAACCTTTCTCCGCATCATCTTCTCCAAAGGATCCCCTTGTGATTTTAAGTTCACATGGATGAGTACTTGCCAGAAACAAAGAAAGGTGGATGTTCATCAAGTCCTATTACAAAGCAGCCTTTATGCTGTCATCTAGTTGAGTTTTGTGCTAGCAGTTTCTGTAACATCTTAAAAAATAAGCCTGTGCTACCTTTAAGAAACAATGAGTACGGAAACTACGTGTTTGGCACACAAAGGCCTCTTTCGAGTGCTGTGGTCATAGAAAGCTCCGCCCACTGTTCTGGGACAGCCAGTCACACTTGCATCTGCATAATGAGCAGCGGTGCGAGTGTCTATTCTTGAATTAATCTCTGAATGGCCCAGTGTGGAAGCGTAATGGACAGGAGAGCAGATTACACTGGACAAATGATGCAGGTTTAATTCAGTGAAGCAGGCTTCTGCTCCAGCTTCCTCCTGCTGCTGGGAATTGTTTCTCTCACGTGATTATAGTAAGATTGAGTTTTTAAGTCACGGATTGACCAGTCACTCAAATAAGTGGCGTTTGGAGATATAGGACAACTTGCACACTCTTTTCATTGCATGACTACTTGAATAGTTAAATAAACTTGAAAAGGAGGCCTAATGATCTGATATTTGTATCAATATTTTTTATATATTTTCAAAAAAAATCAAATGTTTAAATAAAGGAGTGTGTTTAGGGATGCATTGTTTATGTATTAGATAATTAGTTGTGCATGATCATTTACCATATTTATACAGTGATATTATCTTTGCTGTCATCTAACATTTCTTAAAAGTTCATCTTTGAAAAAACTGTTAAATGTAAATATGAGCAAATAAAATATTAGCAGATATCAAAATGAATATCTTTTTAATACTGCATGCTTTAATGTTGTGATTCAACATTACACCCTGAGGGATTTAAATGATTACATTTAATTTATACTGTTTATTTTTTTATTTATTTAGAGAAAATAATACTAGTATTTTAATATCTGCCATTTGTCAGTTTTTATCAAATAGTATAAAAATCAAATAATTATGGGATTATCAGTAATGGTCAGACTTTTAATATCTGTGCATCCCTAAATATGTTTATTATCATATTTATAGATATGTATTAATGTTGGTGTTTTTTCATACTGTACTTTTTAATATTGTGGTGCGTATTCCTTATTTTATGTGAATGAATTTAATTTATGCTGTTTTTTATTTTTTTATTTATTTACACAAAATAATGCAGCATTTCAATATCAGTAATTTCAGGTTTTTATAAAATAATATAAATATAAAATAATTAATATCGGACAGACTTGATATCTCTTCATTCCTAAGAGTGTGAAAAAAGGCATATTTATAGATTTGTAATCATTGTATGCTGGTGTTGTACCAAATGTTACAAAATGCTAATAAATAATTACTAATTACTATGATATTTGTATTGTACTCCAAGCTACTTCAATGAATGCTTTCTCTTCTCACAAGTTGTCTTTAAGATTTTACGTTCATCTTTGGATTGTTTATCTTTGTACTTGAAAGACACTTCTATTTGTCAAGGCCCTTTAAAAGCACATTTTTCCCTCTTAAAATCCCATTGACTCAGTTAAATAATATTTAGTATAAAAGCAATTTACAATTATTGGTTTTTGATCAGAAGGTTCCAAAGAACAGAGCAAAATATGAAAAACATTTATAAAAGAAAATACACAATAGAGAACTATTATGAGCTGATTTGCATTCTTGAATTTTTTAGCCTTATTTGAATATACACTGCTGAGCATTTGGCTTGTATATGAGTTTTTCGCACGTGTTTGTGTAAATGCAAATACTGACGTTTGTCTGCATCTCTTCCCCCGCAGAGACGCGGAGCAATCTCCTATGACAGCTCTGATCAAACCGCTCTGTATATTCGCATGCTAGGTAAGCATCATCTTCCCTGCCTAATGCACGCACACACACACACTCAACCTGTAAACAAATTCAGACACGCGGTAGATGTACCGCTCTGCACTGGAAGTTACCAAGTGCAGCATATTATACAACAGATTGTGTAACCGAGAGGATGGAGAGCCTCAACCATCAGTCAAAAAGCCTCTGATAATCTCTTCATTACATCCACAGCTTAAGTCATTCCTCAACTGGGAATGGCTTAGCGTTTCTGTGAATTTTCCTTTGATTTAATACTTATCAAGCCTCGACTCTGCCTTATTGCTGACCCCAGGGACCTCCAAGAGTTTTATCTGTGCCCCTTTTGACTTCATAGGACAGCACTGAAAGATCTGACTGGGCCTGATGTTTAAACGTTGCGTATGAACAAAATGCACATCGAAAAGCGCTTATTCAATCCCATGTTGGATTAACCTAGGAATCAGTTTAGGTTTATACTTAGTCATTGTTTTGCGTTAGGAAATTTTGATTTCAGGTGAAGTACATGTTACGGGAAACTAGAGCGAGTTTTATTGCAGTTTATAATCTCTCTTATCCGCACAATTGAAATTTACAGCCTGTGTCAGTTTTTTATTTCTAGTATTGTGAAACGCAATAGTGTCACGTGTATAGATGGCAAAATGCAATAAAACCTTTTTTATTACTATAAAATATGCATGAATGAATGAAGTAAAAACTTCATTAATTTTTTTCCATAGGGGCATACATTTTTTTTTACGTAAACTTACAAACCTTTAAAGACAGAGCTGTTGTTAGTTGTGAGGTTTTTAAAATAATCATGTACCAATGGAATATTTAGTGTAAACCACATTACCCATGATGCTGTGCAGGAAAATTGCTCCAATCAGAGACCAGCAAATCATGCCAGAAGGTAATCTTAAAGATTTGTGTATAAATGCATTTTTTCTTTAAAAATAATATTGTTTCTATAGATGTAATTAAAAACTTAAAATTAGTAGTTTTGTTTCACCATAATTTTTGTCATTCGTAATGCTTCATGGGATTGTAGCTCTAATCCTGTATCTTTGTCTTTTTGCCTGATTTTCAAACACTTTTTTTTTTTTTTTTGCTACAAAATAAAAGTTTTTAATGTTTCAGCTGGTTGGCTTGGTTCATGGCTCATGAGGCTTTAACAAAAACTTTTAAATAAATCCTTATGGGAAAAATACTTTCAGAACCTGTGCTGCTAAAAACGTTGGCAGACACTATTGCACTACAGTTTACAGTTTATATAGTTTATGGCTAAAATGTAAAATAGTTATCAGTATATCATATTGGGCAGAATTGCAGTATCTGTGCATGAAACCTACGTAAATTTTATTCATGAGGCCCATGATTTGTGCTGTCAGAGATTTTACACAACAGTGTACTTAGAACGTGGTGGTTCCACATGTTCCACATTAAATCGGTTTGACTGACATTTACCACAATTAATCACTTCCGAATCACACTGACTGCTTTGCTTTCTGTAACTGTACCATGAGTTAGAAAAATGCTAAACATCATAACAACCTGGAGTCTCTACACCTTCAGTAACATCACCTCCTCAAGCATGTAGCCAAAAACCTAGTAAAGCTAACCCTGACCTAATATTTGATCGTAATTTCTTTTTTTGTTTTGTTTTTAAGCTGTGACAAACAAAACAATCAAACCCTCATTCGTGTTTACACCAGGTATGAACCAACACATCTCACCAGGAGAGACAAACCCGCTCACTCGCTTTCACAGCCTTTCCCTTTAATAACTTTTCCACACCATTCCTCCTCAAAGACCTGCGTCAGTGGGCACAGTCTAATCAGTGGCATTTCTCACGTTAAAATGTCTTCTAATGATATTTGTGGGTCAGGAGATGCGTACGAGAGGTTTGGCGCTAAAACAGAAGACGAGAGCACTTTTGGTTTCCATAATGTGGTCTTGCTTCCTCGACCTCTGCGGCTTTTCTTCTGCATGTCAGATTACCTTCCGTCTGTTGTTTTTTTGTCTGATTCGCTTGTTGCATGTGTGACTTTGTGCTATACTCTTCTACGGTTGTTTTTGTTGTTGTGTTGTTTCGTTTGAAACTCATGTCTGTCTTTTTTGATTAATTTGAATCGTGTTTTTTATGTAATTGTAATTCACAGTTTTGGTATTTTGATAGGAGCTTGTGTAATATTCAAACAGCTGTTTTCAAGTAAGTAAATATACTGGTGGGAGGCTGTTTTATTATTTGTTTGACTTATTTACACGTTGACTACTTTTTTACTGCACATGAACTCCAATCAGTAGTGACTGACATGTTGGAGGCTGCCATTACTCAGTAAAAGTTTATGCGTCCCCCTCCTTCTCCCTCTCCATGCAAATACACGCGCACACACAGCCAGAGTTTGATGAAAAGGCCTATTCAATGACTTTTTAACAGATGTGACTTTAGAATTTTGGCCAGCCTCGTTGAAGTCCCTCTGATTTCCTCTCCATTCTGTCCTGGGCTGAAGCACAAGCTTGTCTTTCTTCCTTGCGTCCTCCTTTGCGCCTAGCCATCTGAATACTAATGCATAACTCCCTCTGGCATGGCGACGCATGGTCTGTTCCCTGTCCTCCCCTTTCCTCCATCCATCGGTGGTGTGTGTCTGTCTGTCTCTCTGTCCCCCTGTATACAGGCCTGTAACCTGCTGTATGTTGTGTTTGCTAACAAATCTCTTGAGGACTTGTGTGTTGATGCCTTCTAGGAGATGTGAGAGTGAGAAGTCAAGTAGGCTTTGAACCTGAACGAAGAGGCTCGCACCCGTACCTGGGCGTCGATTTCCGCACTTTGCACTGTAAGTACCCAAATTAGCGCTCACGCACATTCCTACCTCTGTGTAGCGCAACAGGGAGATCCAAATCAACCAACTCTGAAATGAATTCTTGGAGTATTTGATTCAACTTTTGAAAAATCAAAAATTCGACAATTTCAGGATGAGCTACTATACTCTGAGGAAAGCGAATCGGTTTGGGTCATTTTAATGTATTTACTTTTTTGAAAACATCACTACTGTCTTTTATGCTGTAAATGTGCGGTCACAGTAGCTGCGAAATTTCGACAAACTTTAGTTGCCATTGTTAATATTGTTGTGGTGCACAAAGCTTTCATACCTGTCAAAGTGGCAAATTCACTTAAACACAAGCGAAATGTGCACAAGGACATTTTCTACAGTTACTCAAAGCTCCCACTTTTGCTGATTTCCTATTGAAGTTAAATCGATTTTGAAAATTTGACCGCAACCTTAAAGGGGTCAATAACCCAAAAATTACAATCGTTATAATTTACTCCCCACCACCAAGTTGTTTCAAACCTGTATAGGTTTCTGTCTTCTCTTGAACACAGTATAAGATATTTTGAAGAATGTTGGTAATCAAACATTTGACGTTAGCCGTTGACTTCCATAGTAGTAGTTATTTTTTCAATACAGTGGCTACCGTCAACTAGGCTAGTTTGCGAGAACTTTAAGATGAATAAAAACATTTTAGGTAGTTATGTTTTAAAAGCTTTTAACTACACAAACATGAATTAAACCTTTATTTATTTGTCAGTTTGAAAGTAATGCCTATTTGCATTTTTATTATTTAAAAAAATCATAAAGTTTCTAATTAACCTTTATCAAGTTAATATATTCTAACCTGTTTATCTTAAAGACGTTCTCTCCAATTCTCATAGTCTCTCTGTTTGTGTTTATCTGAATACATGAGAACGTACATTTAGCACATGAGAAGATTTATTGCTCTTTTGTTTTGGTGAAATGAAACTCTGTTTTAAAGACTCTCCAGACTGGTTTTGTCTTTTGTGCTTCAGTCAGGCGTGACCTCTCGTAGGCTGCCTGAGCACCACAATCGCAACGATAGCAACCGAAGTTTTAAACAGCAGGGGGTCCAGTCAGTGGGGCTGGGGGTGGATTTGGACAAGAACGAAAGCCAAAGACACAAATTTGAAAGCAATTTCAGCTTAATTGTTGAGGATACTAATTTTAAATGGCATTTTGCATCATGGAATTTCCATGTACTCTTTCTCATGTGTGTGTTTTTGTTCAGCCCGTGCTGAGTCAGCAGGGTCGATTCCAGCTCGGAGGATCCGGAGGCTCTTTAGTTTCCAGCGACACCTGCTTTCGTCCCGTCTGCTGCGAGGAGCACCACACCTCAACCCTCTCCACATCCTGGACGAGGACTACTGCGGCCAGGCCAAGGTATGGCACCACAAACACACATTGTGTTAAAACCTTGGTCACTTTAGTTTGTATTGAATATTCAACATTTGCAGTATGAATACATAACATATGCAGTTATTGATTTTTCACCTGTTCTCACTGCCATTTTTTCACAGTGTATGCTTGAAAAGGTTGGAAGCTGGAATTTTGATATATTCCTCTTTGACAGACTTACAAATGGTAAATATTTTAATTCTGACGAACCCTGTTATTTCTGTGTGTGAATGTGAGATTTGTTGTACTTTACCTTCACTATATCAAGCCACATTGTATATGTACACGTCACATTCAGTTGTGGTCAACTCTGCCATCTGCTGGTTGAATCGCAGCTGTGCAATATTGAGGATGAAGCTTTGACTTGCCAAATTCATCATTCCTCTTATATTCTTTGTTGTTTTGAAGGAAACAGTCTTGTCTTCTTGACATTTCATTTGCTGAACCAGTATGGCCTCATCGAGCTCTTCCAGTTAGACATGGTTAAAGTGCGTCGATTTCTAGGTAAGTGTTTTTCATTTTTATGGCTGAAACTAACAATGAATTTTTCTTTTATTAATATTATTTTAAAAGCATATATTATTTTAAGTTTTTTATTAAAAGTTTTATTTGATTAAAATTTGATTAAAACAATGCGACGTATGAAATATAAATGTATGAATGTATATGAACTTAATATAAGTTTGAAAATGATTTCACATTCACACTATTGTAATTACTAGTTACTTTTACAAAAAAATGTCTTGTAACATTTGTGAAATTTCATTCATTTCAAACCTCAAATATTTAACAACAAAAGAAAATATTCAAAATAGATTAGCATTTTTTTATTAGTCCAGATTTACTAACATTATCATAATATTTAATAATAATAATTATTATTTGTATTATAATATACTAATTATTATTATTATTATTATTTATTGTCTTGCTTTTAGGATGTATTTAGCTTTTCTTTTTTCTTTTTTTACAAAAATTAAAAATTTTTATTTACAATAAATTGTTCTTCCCTTCTTTTTTTCTTTTATTATTATTATTTTTTTATTAATTGATCAACAACCAGTGGGTAGCACACAAAACATCTTAAAAATCATGATCACGACAAAAAAGCCAACAATAATGATAATTAATAAATAAATAAAAAATAAAAAAAGTAACAAAAACATACAAAAGAAAAAAAAAAGGATTTTTAAAATTTACAAGAAGTATACATTTCATCATGAACATAGTAATAAGATGTAAAATTTGCATGGAAAGCCATCTGAACTACCTTAAACAGCAAACATTAAAATGACTTAATGCCCTCAAGAAACATCTGATCAACTCATCTGATTTATTTTTATTATTATTAAAATATATGTATTGTAATTAAAAATGTATTTTTCAGTTCTGTAATTATCACTGATGGAGGTTCTGCATGCCACAGTGCACTGATCCAACTAACTGCTAATGAAATTAGTTGTTGATTGTCATCATATATTTAAATGATTATCTGCAGCCCTAATATACTGACTGTACTAATCTTCCTGAATTACTTTAAATGTTGTACTTTTGGTTTCAGTTCTGGTTCAAGAAGACTACCACAATCACAACCCTTACCATAATGCAGTCCATGCTGCTGATGTCACCCAGGCCATGCACTGTTACCTGAGAGAACCCAAGGTGATTCTCCTTGTATTAAATGTACTGTAATTGACTTTTAATGATTACATGTAGACTTACAGTCATTCTTTTGTGTGTGTATCCACAGCTCGCCCAGTCCCTCACATCATTTGACATCCTCTTAGGGTTGCTGGCTGCGGCCACACACGATCTGGACCACCCTGGAGTCAACCAGCCTTTCCTCATCAAAACCAACCATTACCTTGCAGCTTTGTACCGGGTTAGAGCACCATCCAATGGGATTTAAGCACATCATTAGCTCCACAATCCTCTTTATGTTCTAAGTAAATTACTGTATTTGTAAACATGTCGAAGTCAATTGGCACTGACGTGTGTTTGTGTCACTGTGTAGAATACCTCGGTTCTGGAGAACCATCACTGGAGGTCTGCAGTGGGTCTGCTCAGAGAGACCGAACTCTTTTCCCATCTTCCTGCAGAAGACAGGTCAGTCTCTCCACTTCTTTTTAGCCTAAAGTTCTTTGTTAGTATTAGTTATGGCTTATTACTCTACAAGCAAGTCATTTAAAAAAATTATAAAACAATTTAATTCTTATTTATTTTAATTATAATATTTTTTATGTATTATTGTTGTTATTATATTGTTTATTGACAGTATGGACTTGATGGACCAAATGGAAACACTTATTTATACATTATTAGAATTTTACATTTGATTTATTACAATTATTAATTATCTATAATAGTTATTATAATGTTTTTCAACTCACTTTTGCTGTGAACTTTTTTGCAAAATGGAAATACTTGCAAGAATTTATTACACTTACAAGAATTATAAATCTTATCAATTTCTAAAAAGTAAAATAAAAGTGAGAAGTCTTAAAGAGAGTAGGAAAAAAGCAATGTAAATGACCTCTGTTATGATTGGCTGACTTTAATTGGTGTCTCTTAACAGTCTGAGTATAGAGAGGCAGCTGGGATCGCTCATTCTGGCCACAGATATCAGCCGACAGAATGAGTACCTGTCCCGGTTCAGGACACATCTGGATGAGAACGACTTGTGTTTAGGACACGCTTCTCATCGACATTTCGTTCTGCAGGTGGGAATTTCACTAAAAACAAACATCATGCAGTTTTATATATAGTTTTATATACAGATTGTATGCCAGCTTTGGCTTTGAGAAGTAACAAATTAAATGTATTCAAATATATATATATATATATATATTTTTTTTTTTGGTCATTATAATGCTGTGATTTTGCTGTCGTTTGTGATGTCCCGTTTTTAAGTGGAAGGGCTGCATACCATATTTTCAAAAACCAAATTGCTGTGTGTTCCAGATGGCCCTGAAGTGTGCAGATATCTGTAACCCGTGTAGACCGTGGGAGCTCAGCAAACAGTGGAGTGAGAAGGTCACAGAGGAGTTCTTCCACCAAGGTAGCCAGTTCTCACGATGATCATGCTCTCACTGTGTGCTGTTAGTTCACTGTGTTCAGAAGCTAATCTTTGTGCTTTGTTGTCGTCTTGTTCAGGTGACATTGAAAAGAAGCATAAACTTGAAATCAGTCCACTGTGTGATAGTGAAGCCAACACCATAGCCAGTGTTCAAATCGGTAAGAATCAGAACATTCTCATTTATGATTGATTGATTTTAACATTTCATTCCTAAAAATGTGGTGAATTTTCTGGCTGTTGACAGTATTTTCTCATTTATAGAGTAAAAAAAAAAATAAAAAAATTTGGAATTCAATATTAAATTCAGTAAACAAATTCCCTTCTGTAAAAATCTTCAACTTTAATGTGTCAACAAAAGGTATTCAAATGAGTGCATATTTCATTATATTATAAAATATTTGACAAGAAAACTTGTAATATAAAACAGTCCACTATATATGTATATACATACATACATATACAGTGTTTGTCTTTTTTGTTGTTATATGTGCGTATAAAATATATGTAATAATTATTATATTTATCTTTTAAAGTACATTTTATTTTTGATTTACATCTTAAATTCAATAAAATCCTTTCTGTAAAACCCATCAGCTCTAATATGTCAACAAAATGAACTTTGAACCTGGCTTTATCCAGTGTTCAGATTTCTGTTCTGGAAATGCATGCAAATGAGTGCAATTTAAGTCGCTTGTAATACTGTACTGTAATTGTACTGTGATTAATTACTGTGATTAAATGTAGTGTCTTGCCTTTTTATAAAATAATACAAATATATAATTATGATATCAAATATATAAAGTGTATATAATACAGTAATATATTATTACAATATAAATATCATATTTAAATAGTGTTTTTTTAATATCTATACTTTTTGTATTTATTATATATAATAATGTAATATGTAATAATGATATTATAATAATTTTTTATACGGTGTGGCTGATGTAGTGATACCTGCCTCTAATTCTCTTTCTCTGCCACCAGGTTTCATGACTTATGTGGTGGAGCCTCTGTTTGCCGAGTGGGCGCGCTTTTCAGACACACGGCTCTCTCAGACCATGCTCGGCCATTTGGGCCTGAACAAGGCCAGTTGGAGAGCCATGGAGCCCGAGGCGTCAGGGAGCTCCGAGGAGGGGGAATCCGAACCAGGCCGAGCCACAGAAGAGCCCAGTTCCAGAGCCTTATCTCAGGGAAGCCAAAAGTCATGACACCCCAGCGCTCGCAGAACACCTCTACTGCCCTCAGCCAAACATCTTGCGTCACGTTTGAGTTGCTCGCCACCCATCTCCAACCAACCACTGATGATTTAATCGATTTAATTTTAAGCGCTCATTTACCCTTCAACATAGAGCAATACATAGATACCTCATTTGGCTACTGCTGCAATTTTGGTTTCTTTTAATTATTGTGATATTTATTTAACCTTTTTTGTTTAGTTTTTTTTCTCTTTTGGGCGTTACTAATTCAACTCCGATGCTTTGATTAAAGACTGTAAGGGAATGTGGGGTAGAAAGGAACTCCCTCCTATGGCTTTAAAGTGCCATTTTGAAACATTGTATTGCTCTGAAAGTCATTTGAAACACCTTGAGTATTTAAAGGAGAGGTTTTTACAACCGCACCAAGACAATGTGTGTGAAACCGAATGCGTGCGAACGCGTGTGTGTGCGAGTGTATGCCAGTGCTTCTGCAAATCAATCTTCCTCCTTGTGTACAAAAATACAAATGTGAAGAGCCCAGTCCTTTTGCTGCCTCTGAAGACTGTTTACACATGTTGTTCCTAACTGAATCATATCAGTTCTGTGATTACTGCCTTTTAAGCACAGATGTGAAGAACCACTTGTACATTTATTTTATTTTAAACCTACTGCTGATGATCAACAAGATCTGTTGGACTGCAACCCTGTCGGTGTGACACATCAGATGCCATACGAATGCCATTTGTGCTCCATTGCATCTTTCTCTCCCCTGTATTTCAGACAATGTGTTGAAGAAACGTCGCTCCGTGAAAGGTGGCAGAGATGAACCCTTTCGACCATGGAAGAAGGATCTTGTCACGGGACATGTAGCTGAATGGACTCTCCATAGATTTTGCTCAGGGTTTCACCGACCTGCTTATTTTGGAGAAACAAGGAAGTAAAGGTGCCTTTTGTAGGTAGCCAGTACCCCTCCATTTCTTTCTCTCCTCTGTATTTTGTAAAGAAAGATAAGTCCTTCTCAGAATGTCTCGAAGCCACTCGTCTCTTCGGAAGACTGCTACACAATGCCTTAAAACTATGCACAAAGCTAAGTGACCAAACCAGCTTTAGTTTTCATTTTAAACTCATCACATTGTCCATTTAGTGCACTGTCTGACCCTTTGCTTTTCTGTTGTGGAGAAACCTTTATATATATATATATATATAAGGAGAATTGGTTTAATGATTTTGATTTTTAACATTGAACATTCCATTATTGTGTATTGTTTTGAATTCTGTACAGAACGGACAGTTGTTTTTTGTGCTTCTTTTGATACTTGGAAAGAGAAGAGGTGCTTTATTTTAGGTGATTTGTGTATTTGTTGTAAGTGCTGTAAGACTGTTGATTTAAGAAAAAAAAAACTGTTTACAGTTTGTTTTAACAGCCATTTTGGGGAGACGACCTATGTGTCAAGCCATTTTGTAAAGGCTTTGCCGTATAACCTTTTGATACATACTTGTTGCAGTTGCATTTTTGACGAATAAAACTTCACAAAATGTTTCTCTACCAGATGGCATGAGCTCATGCTGTTATATGTGTCCAAATGTAACCAAGTAGAAACCTCATTACAAAGACACAGATTGACAGTTTTGGGTTTATTCAAGAAATTAAAGTCCATTCAAAACTGTTCTGTAGTGTGCAAAAAAATCTACTTATTTAGATAAAATATCACAATCCATCATAAAAACCAGAAATACATCTCCGCCAGGAGATTCCCTTCAATTCTGAGGTTATGTGCTGGCCATTAAATCCAGTTAGAAATCTTTGAAATGAGAAATTTAGTTTAGTCAGCAGACATTTTAGTTATATGTGCAAAAATACAAACCTTTTAAGGTACACTGTCAGAAAATTCTGCTGATAGACTGAAGTCGGCACTGGACTACAGATGGCAAGCTTGATGTCACAGACAAACAAAACTACATTATTCAAGTGATTTATTAAATTGGTTAAATAATAAATGACTTCCAGACCAATATCATGGAAATGTTCCAAAATAATAAATTAGAACCTAAAAAGGATTTTAAATTAGCTCTCATTAAATTAGTGAGCAAATACTACTGACAGCGCCATCTAAGCCCCATTTATGATGATCACAAAAGTGTGGTTCATAATTGTTAGTGGTCACATGACGGAAAAACCTGAAACTAAAGTTACTAGCAACTATGAATTATACATTTTGAAGCAGACACAACTTCTGTGCAAACAGGTGTTAAAATACAAAACCACTGATAAAGAACAATCTATACGCTTTAGTGTTTTTGTTCAATATTATCCCTTCAAATGAGAGGAATCCAACAAGGTTGAATATTTGCACTGTTGACATTCAACAGATCCAAATAAATCCACACATAAAATCATACATAAAACCCAACAAAAATAACTAATTTCTTAGGTAACTGGCATTAATGATGGAACTGGCTATGGTACAAGAGGCACTGATAGAGATGAACTTTTCAAAGTGCAAATTACATACATATTCAACTGGGAAACCAGACTGACCATGGTGTTTGGCATTTCCATGCTCACCTAAAAGAACACAACATTTTGAGGGCTAACAAGAAAAATTAGCTGGTTTTTGAAAATTAAGGGTCATCAGGTTAACTACATTAACCTGATCAGGCGAGTAGCTCCATCCTAGCACAGTTTCCTCCTTCCAGTTGACTTTAACATATGCTGTCCAAACTGCAAAAGAAATTGCACATAATGACGATGGCACTGAAACAAAACAAGTCAGAGATCATTTTTTCGAGTGATTTCTCTTACCAGTGGTGTTTCTACGTGGGACTTATTCTCAGGAGCTGGCAAGCTGAAGTTGCCATCACATTCACTGTCGCTCCGGTAACGGTGAGCGAACTTGCGTTTCAGGGCCTCTGCGATTAAAGCTGCAGCATCTGTGGGCTCAACTGGTTTTGGTTTCGTGTCCTCTTGAAGACTGGGAACAAAAGGATAATTGAACGTTACTGGTAAGTGTTTATGATGAGATTTGGATGTCATCACTATAACATTTACCTCTTAACTGAGCGCAGCTTCACTTTCCCCATGTCTTTCAGTACGTCTAGCATGTTGGGAAGCTCTGGCTTTTTAGGTGCTGAGTCCAGTTCTGTCTTCTGCTCTGCCTTTTTCCCACGCCGCTCTCGAATGAGATCAATGGCAGAATAGCATCTCTGCATGCCAGGGGCGGGACACGGAGGAGGAGGTGGTGGAGGCGGCGGAGGTGGAACTGGAGCTATTGGTGGAGTTTGGGGTACAGGGGGACCACCTGGCGCTGGAGCTGAAACAACACAAAAATAGCTACTTTAAATGGGTAAAACCGACCAATACCAAAGTATTTAATAGCAGAGTGCGATTTTGTCTTTTGCAAGAATGCCAGCACTTTGCAAGCAAACATGTTGTACATGCCTAACGTTAACATCACTGTGGCATATATTTGGGGCATAAAGAACTAACTAGTGTTGTTAAATATAACTAATTAATCAATGTTGTGAAGAAATGTATTTTTGATACGTTTGCATGTACTAAAAGTGTGTGGGATTCATTCAATTTTGCTGTTAAATATTAAAGGGAAAATTTATAAAGGGAAATTAAGAGAAAGTTATTTTATTTTTCTTACCCACTGATAGACATTTGTTCTTGTTTCAAGTATAAACCCACTTAATTTTGGTAAATGTGACCCTGGACCACAAAACCAGTCTTAAGTCGCTGGGGTATATTTGTAGCAATAGCCAAAAATACATTGCATGGGTCAAAATTATTGATTTTTCTTTTATTCCAAAAATCATTAGGACATAAAGTAAAGATCATGTTCCATGAAGATATTTAGTAAATTTCCTACTGTAAATATATGGACGAAAACTATTTAATTGTTTGTGGATCATCATAAAACGCAATAAAAAGCAAACCTTTAATCATCCCTTTTCTGGTAAAACTTAAGATTCGAGGAATGATTTCTTGTAAAACAACCAACGTTATTTATATGTTGCGTTGTCCTTGTGGACTGGGCTCAAAACTCGTATTGCTGGACATAGATGTGCAATTAGGCACCATGACCCTAGAAGTCCAGTAGCACAATGTTTTTCCAAGTTTAAACATTCGGTTTCGACTCTCCAATATATTGGCATCAAAGCAGTTAAATTACCTCGAAGAGGGGGTGATATTAGCAATCTACTCTTAAAACGTGAAGCATATTGGATATATATTTTGAATACTTTATCTCCTAATGGTCTCAATGAAGATTTTGATATTCGCTCTTTTATTTAATTATTATAAAGATTTAGATGGTAAGATTGACCACGTTATATTATATTTTCAATGTTTTGTCTTGGATGTATTTTTTTTGCATTTTTTCTTTGGTTTAATTTTGAATGTTTTGCAGTGAGTTATTTAGTGAAATGTATTTGGTGTTTGTAATTTATTCATGTAATTTATTGCTGTTTTCACCTTTATGTGATTTGCTTTTTGCCCTTTTCTTATATGATTTGTTGATTGCCCTATTTATTTTTTTGTGTGGTCATGTGGGCAATCATGTGATTTAGTGTTGTGTATATAAGGGCGCTGTCATGCATGTTCATTGTCTGATGAAGAGCGTTTAAGCTCGAAACGTCACCTGTGGTGAGAACATAATTAAATACTTCTATATCTCTGGAGCTGTGGTGTGCCTACTTTGATGTTTTCGTCCCAATTCTTGTGTGGTGGAGCACCCACATTGAGCCTTTTTGGCCTAATTGATGTGCACTCTTGGACTGTTTTTTGTTCTACTGTAAATATATCAAAACTTAATTTTTGATATGTAATATGCATTGCTAAGAACTTCATTTGGACAACTTTAAAGGCGATTTTCTCAATTATTTTTAATTTTTTTGCACCCCCAGATTCCAGATTTTCAAATAGTTGTATCTCAGCCAAATATTGTCCTGTATTGTCCTATCCTAACAAACCATACATCAATGTAAAGCTTATTTATTCAGCTTTCAGATGATGTATAAATCTCAATTTCGAAAAAATTGACCCTTATGACTGGTTTTGTGGTCCGGGGTCACAAATTTCTCAGAAAACAAGACTTTTATCTCTTCGTTTTGCATCTTAAGTAAATGTATCTTGATTCAAGGAAGATAAGATTTTCATATTGGAAAACAAAACAAAAATACTGAGTATTTGCAATGCATGCAACATTTAATAAGACTTTCAGCCTTGATTTTAGAACTTTGAAAACTAGAAAATGTAAACAACAAATATCAAAACAAAAGCTACTTCAAAATACTAAAATATACACATAATACTAAAGTAGCACTGCAACTAACCTGTGGATTGAGCACTTTTCTCCTGTGCCTGAACGATTTGTGCAATTTGTACTCTAAGTTTGGCCAGCTCAGTCTCCAGAGCACTGATTTTCTGAATGGCTTCATCGTTGATGATCGTCTGACTCTGTGGTGCAGGTTCAGCTTGGTGCAAGCTGGGTAATGACCGCCGACGTCTCAGGGGTCTGCACTGCTGGGTGCGGAAAAACAACCCAGAATCCGACTCAAACCTGCAGAACACACATATGATAATTACGATATTCAAATTTCTGTTTTCTAAATCAATTTAGAAATATTTTTACCTATTTCTGCCAGCACCATCGCTCTCTTCTCTGTCCATCCAGCCCACATCAGCAAGTGTGGCCACAAGTCCATTTGAATTGTTGAGGAAACTCGCTCCTGCAGCGAACGGATGCAGCTACATGACCCAAAGACAGTTTAAAGGACAGTTAATAATTACAACACCTGCTCAGGGCACTTTACACGTCTCACAACAATGGCAAACCCTCACAGACACTCAAGCTCTCAATGTCAGAACTACAAAAGCAGAGCAAGCACCAAATGTTTTCACAGCCATAGCAAAGAAAACAGCACCAGGGAAACCAGTTTAAACATTGCCTTACATCACAACAGCATTCAGCTCCTTTATCAAGAGGACATCAATAATAATGCCAGTATTTTTTTTTTTTTTTAAATAAGCACTTTTTAAGCAAAACTTTTTTTGGGGGGGGCCTAGATTTTATCAATGAACCAGAGAACTGACCTATTGCAGACATGCTGCATTCCTGACATACAGGACAGCTGGAAGGAAGGGCAGAGAAGAGAGAAACAGAGACAGTAATAAAAGTTTCAAGGTGAATTTAATGTCATCATACTTTTGTTTTAAAGATTAGACAGTAGGAAAGGGCTAGATTAGATATTGTGAGCTGACACCTGTCCCTGTGATTCATGATTGTTTATTGTCAGCACAATGATGGAATCAAAACAGAACAGGACAGAAACAGAAATATGATGATATGGGAGAACTGAATAATGACAGGCCCAAGATGGAGAATGTTGGAGGTTTTGAGGCAAAAATGCAACAAAAGTGGAAAACACTATGATGATTATGGAATGAACATGAATGAAGATTACTTGAAAATACTAAAATAGAAAAACACTGCAAATATTTTAAAACACAACAGGCACTCAAAATCATTTGTAAAGATCATTTGAATTGTCTGTTGAAATATCTACAAAAAGTTTGAGATATTGTTTTATGTTTTTGATGCAATTGAATGAACAAAGACTGACATATTACCTGAAAATGGACACGAGGGCAGGGTGCTAAGGGAAGATTTGCGGCAATTCTTCTGACAATACTCCTGGATGACCCATAAGGCTTTGATGATGATCCTACAGCCTAAGAGAGATATAAAGACAATCATTCTTCTAATCACAGGATGAGTGAATAGCAAGAACTGTACATATAATTCTGTGTATGAACTTGCCAGGTCCATTTCTATCCGCCTATGATTTCCACTCATCTTGTAACTTCACTTACAGATCTGTCTCATCATCATCAAGGATCTGGGCTTGGTCATCTTCAGATCAAAACCAAAAAGAAAAAACCTTGTTAGAATCACTTTTACACTCATATATATACTTGTAACATTACATTAGAGTACCCTGGTTTTCCACATGAAAAACATGATGATATCTGAAGCTGTCATTCTCACATAGCAGAAGAGCATCTTGTACAAACGTGTCTCCTCCACTCCTTCTTTCATAAACAGTTAACTTACAGCCATTGTTCAACGTGATGTTCACCTTGACATTTACCAGAAAACACTGAGGTACTAGACACTTTCAAGTCGTTTCTTCGTAAGCCACCTGAGTGTTTGTCACCAACAGATACCGCAAACAGAGGACTAGTGAACTGTCTAACTTGCACTTTATGACAAAGGTTAAAGGCGCTAAAACCGAAGCGTTATTGTTTCAGTGTTTAGTAGTTTACAAAAGTTGTCGCGATTTCTAATAGAACAAAACAAGAAAATAAAGATGTCTTACCGTGTCAAATGCAGTGTAGTAGGATCCTGGCTGTGCTACGCTAATGCTATCCAGCGGTTACCTGTGTTTTCCACAGTGCGGGAGCAGACGTTTGGGAAGAAGGGCGGGACTTAACAATATTGGCCAATGAGGTTTGAGAATATTCCAACAATGGGTGGGTTCTATGAGTACGGAGTCAACCATTGGTTTAGAGTAGTTGATTGACAATACAACTGTCCAGTCATAGTGAGTTATGACTCACATACACGAGGAAGGCAGGAATGCATCCATGGAATGGATTAGCTGAATTTCGGAAGTGAGTGGTGGTTGGATGACTACGACCGGTTTAAAAAGAAGACAATTTTATGTTATTAATTTAATTTTGTTTAGTTTCATATTCAGAAATAAAAAAATCCATCTGTTTATATAGGTTTTATAAAGGACAATACTGAATACTACTACTTAATTATAGGTTATCAAACAGCAAAAAAAAAAAAAAAGATTGGAAAACAAAAGTACTTTATTACTACTACTACTACTACTACTACTACTACTACTACTACTACTACTACTACTATTATTATTATCATTATTATTATTGTTTTGTTTCGCCCTTCTGTTGTTTTATGTATTGTACTGGCTGAAGATAAAAATGCACAATGAGAAATTTTAATTCACGTTTCTCCTGAACTAGACTATTTTTATCTGTTAGTCTACATTAGATGAAATACAGTTGTTTTTATGTTTCTTTTCTGCCCGTATCAATTACATTTGTTTTGCATTCAATTACATTGTTTTTTATTGATAATTGATAATACATGTATTGTCATGTATTTTAGTAGGGACCCAATAAATAAAATAGCATTTTTACTTGCTTCCTTGGCTGATGCTTTGTATGTATTTTCGCAATACAATAAAAAAAACAATAACAATAGCCAAATACTTTTTGGTTCAGATTTGAAATAATTCCATAATTTGCTTTCATATTTAAATATCACATCTGTTGTGAGAAATTATTGTTGTCTCTTAGTAAAACTCTTTCTGATTGGTCAAGAACGCATGGCGTCATAGTCCACATCTTCCAATCAGTCTGTCTAAATCCAGGAAGTGCTGTAAAGGGTGCTAAAAGCTCCGCAGATAATGGCCAAATATACCTGACCAGGACAGCTGTCATAGAGACTTTTAACCATATTCACTGTCGTCGTTATTACACCAGTTGTGTATCCATCATCAGTTCATCTGTCGGCGGGTTTGAGTCTTTGACTGGACAGGATCATCGGAAGCGAGGAGTCGTCCTGGGCGTGTTTGCTGTAAGGTTATCCGTGGACAACAGTGCCACAACACACACAAGGTTAACAAGACAGATACCACGCGGATAAGAATAAAAAACCCTGATTACACATTTATTTCTATTATTTGGCTTCATACAGGTGTATATTTATATGCGTCCTGATAGAAATAGATTCTGCCTTTCTCTTTTTGCGTGCTGGCATTGTTTTGTTCATAGAAAGACATTCAGATCCACACATATTGATGTCTGTAGACTAAATATTAATGAGAAATAAGCTCCAAATGTTTGCTTTTACATGCAGTTTTATGATTCATATGAGAATTCAGTTTGTCATTGTCTTCTGATGCCGGTTAATGCACAGGCCCCATTTAAAGGCCTTGTAATGCTATGTTGTGCTATGTGAATCAGACATGGCCATCATGGGTCATTCAGTTCACGATGAAAGCCAAAAATAAGGCACGTGTATTGAGATTATCTGTAAATCAATGCGAAACGACGCACGCGCGACAGCAATGCATATTGACTAAGTGACGTCAGTCAAATAAACCTCACTTTTTTTTTTCTTTTTTTTTTTATAGTTTTTTGGTTTAAATAATTTATTTACAAAAAAAATCAACGTATATTTGGGAAAAAAATCAAATACTAGAGGTTGAGCAGACCATTAAAAATTTTGCAGCCTTTCTCCTAAAACAGTTTATACTACTGTTTCGGCTAATAAAATAGTTCAGTTTTGTGTGTAATGGCAAAAATATTATATTTCGTTTTGTTTTTTTATTAAGTTAATTTAGAAAAACGTTTGGAGCATTTTTGTTCGTTAAATAGCCTATAAGTTTTTTTTTTTTTTTTTTAAAGTAACGACCAAGCGGCCAGCTGCATGAGCTGATCATAGCCTATGTTTGATCAATTTAGCCTTCTCATATCATCACGACTTGCCTAAAATAAAATATATAGATATACTAAAACAGTTCAAGTATATAACAATGTTTAAACGTTAAACTTGCGCTATAATAATAATGTGCGCTAGCCTATATCTCAGTTTGTGCGGAGAGTGGAAGCTAAAGCGCGCTCTGCAGGACATGGAGGCACCAGCGCAAACACTTGGATTGTTTTCAGTGGAAACAAATTAAATTAGCCTACGCCGTCTTTTTTTCTTTTTTTTTTTTGATAGAGGTAAGAGTAATACATCATTCAGACCTGTAAAGGGTCTACTTGTATTTGTGTGCACTCACAATACCAACAAAAGGTAGTTCTTTTATAAAACAAAGAAAACAAACATGATGTGCTTTCTGCCGTCTTGAACAGGAGCGCTTCACAAAAATGAACCGAAGCTGAGCGAATACATGCCTCACAGACATGATAAATATAGGTAGAAAGCTTTAAATGATCACTTAACGAAATAAAAAAACTGAAAACAAAAACTCTTATTATAATCTTAATCATAATCAATAAAGATGCATTTCTCTCTAAAGGCGCGTCTAATGAGGAGACAGCGAGTCAGGATCAGCAACTTCATCCTTGCGACACGGACTCAGAAAACATTAGTTTATTAGTAAATAATTCAAATATCTCCTTACTATTTCCCGCAGACACATTCATGGTTATGTTTGCTGGGGTTTTGCAGCAAGCTTTAGCCTATTGCGTGCATTTGAACGCAGAACTATTCAGCCGCTGCGGGACACTAAACACCATGGAGCTGCTCTCAGTCGCGGCACGGTCTGGTGTTCTTTCCACCAGCGCGGCAATTTTTTTAATCACTAATCGATGGATGTCTACAATATAAAAATAAGGAGAAACCCAAAACAGGCCAGAGGCCTGGCCCGCTTCTGAACTATGATGTGGAAATTGGCCCGAAGCCCGGCCCTAGAGGCGTAAAAAAGTCTCTAAACTGCATGTATAGCACGGTGAATGTTTATATGATTGTCGACCAATGGGATGCTACTTTTTATTCTTTCTGACATTAAAGCACTTGAATTCGACAAGCTCGTAATCACGACTTCATAAGTGGGAAAGAGGAAATTTCCGATAGCACATGAAGGCAAGTAGGGCTCGAGGAGATCTCGGAAAATGCTAACTTTAGCCTGAAAGCGAAAGCCCCACCTTCCCTGCAATCGCTGTCCAAAGCCACACCCCCTGAACGCACATACGCTCAAAGAGAAGAATACCATAATAGCAGTAAGAAATTGCTAGTCATCCAGTTTTTTAATATCAACTAGACATTCCTTACCGTTTTGCAAATTGGTAAGTTTCATCAGGTCGCGAAGAATATAGAGCTGGGTATCATCAGCATTACAGTGAAAGCTAACACCATGTTTTCCAATGATTTCTCCCAAGGGTAACATGTAAAGCGTGAAAAGTAAGGGGCCAAGTACTGAGCCTTGAGGTACTCCATACAGCACTTGTTATTGGTATGATACCTCTTCATTTACTGCCACAAATTGATGGCGGTCAGATAAGTACGATTTGAACCATGCCAGTGCACTTCCTCTAATATACACTTCCGCCAACATAATTTTCTAGTCTATTTAAAAGAATGTTGTGGTTGATAGTGTCAAATGCGTCACTAAGATCCAGTAGCACTAATAGAGAGATACAACCACGATCAGATGATAAAAGCAGGTCGTTTGTAACTCTAATGAGAGCAGTCTCAGTACTATGATATGGTCTAAAACCTGACTGGAAATCCTCACATAATTGTTCTCAAAGAAGGAATATAGTTGGGATGATACTACCTTTTCTAATATCTTTGACAGAAAAGGGAGATTCGAGATCGGTCTGTAATTAATGAATTCTTTGGGGTCAAGTTGTTTTTTTTAATGAAAGGCTTAATAACAGCCAGTTTGAAGGTTTTTGGGACATATCCTAATGACAATGATAAGTTAATAATATTCAGAAAGCGGATCTATTACTTCTGGAAGCAACTCTTTTAGGAGCTTAGATGGAAGAGGGTCTAAAATACCGGTTGTTGGTTTAGATGATTTAACAAGTTTATACAATTCTTCATTTCCAATAGAAGAGAATGAGTGGAATTGTACCTCGGGGGATCTATAGTGCACTTTCTGATGTGATACTGTGGCTGACAGCTGAACGGTTACAATTTTATCTCTAATAGTTTCGATCTTGGAAGTAAAGTAGTTCATAAAGTCATAATTACTGTGCTGCTGGGTAATGTCTGCAACTGCTGATGTTATATTTTATAAATAATCCACAACAACGCCGTGCTATGGGCACAGCCATTGTTAGAGGCTGCAGCGGAAGTTCTTTTATGCTACTATTTGAATCTTCTGCTTTTCGGACACGGAAGTATGATAAAGGCCTATAGGCTACATCAACGGTTCCCAATTCACGCCCTCCCCACTCTGCACATTTCATATGTATATCTTGTCACGTCCGAAATTTGAATATCGTGAAAAATGTCAATATTTTTTGTCACTCATTTCAGAAAGGGAAACCCATATATTATATAGATTCATTACACATAGAGTGAAATATTTCAAGCCTTTATTTCTTGAAATTTTGCTGATTATGGCTTACAGATAATGAAAACCCAAAATTCAGTGTCTCAGAAAATTAGAATATTACATAAGATCAATAATAAAAGGATATTTTAAACAGAAATGTCAGGCTTCTGAAAAGTATGTTCATTTCTATGCACTCAATACTCCTTTTGCATGAATTACTGCATCAATGCGGCGTGGCGTGGAGGCAATCAGCCTGTGGCACTGCTGAGGTGTAATGGAAGCCCAGGTTGCTTTGATAGCGGCCTTCAGGTCATCTGCATTGTTGGGTCTGGTGTCTCTCATCTTCCTCTTGACAATACCCCATAGATTCTCTATGGGGTTCAGGTCAGCACAGTAACACCATGGTCATTGAACCAGCTTTTGGTACCTTTGGCAGTATGGGCAGGTGCCAAGTCCTGCTGGAAAATGAAATCAGCATCTCCATAAAGCAGAAGGAAGCATGAAGTGCTCTAAAATTTCCCGGTAGATGGCTGCGTGGACTGTGGACTTCAGAAAACACAGTGGACCAAAACCAGCAGATGACATGGCAGCCCAAATCATCACTGACTGTGGAAACTTCACACTGGACTTCAAGTAGCATGGATTCTGTGCCTCTCCAGTCTTCCTCCAGACTCTGGGACCTTGATTTCCAAATGAAATGCAAAATTTACTTTCATCTGAAAAGAGGACTTTGGACCACTGAACAGTCCAGTTCTTTTTCTCCACAGCCCAGGTAAGATGCTTCTGACGTTGTCTCTGGTTCAGAAGTGGCTTGGTAGCCCTATTCTGATGCCTGAGCTGGTGACTCTTGATGCACTGACTCCAGCTTCAGTTCACGCCTTGTGAAGCTCTCCCAAGTGTTTGAATCAGCTTTGCTTGACAGTATTCTCAAGCTTGCAGTCATCCCTGTTGCTTTTGCACTTTTTCCTACCCAAATTCTTCCTTCCAGTCAACTTTGAATTTAATATGCTTTGATACAGCACTCTGTAAACAGCCACACCTTTCAGTAATGACCCTCTGTGACTTACCCTCTTTGTGGAGGGCTTCAATGTTCGTGTTCTGGATCATTGCCAAGTCAACAGTCTTCCCCATTATTGCGGTTTCAAAGAACAAGAGATACTCTGAATTTATACTGTAGGGATGGTCATTAATTGAAACTCAAATGTAAATATTCTAATATTTTGAGATACAGATTTTTGACTTTCATGAGCTGTAAGCTCTAATTATCAAAATTAAAACAAAAAAAACTTTTTAAATGTTTTACTTTACATGTAATGAATCTAAAACATATGGAAGTTTCACTTTTTGAAATAAGTTACAAGAAAAAATGAACTTTCACGATATTCAAATTTTTTGAGATGTACCTGTAAGTTATAAGTGCCCTGCGACGTGGACATTACCAGATATTTTGCCATGATTCCAATTCAAAGCGTATTCCATACAAAGGGCATTAAAGTGTGCAAGACATGATTTTAAATTGTATTTATTTGCAGAGGTATATTGGTAAATTGGTATATTGTGTGTGAAGACGCTGCGCATCGCAAATCCGTGAGTGAATGTTCTGAAGTGAAATAAACTTCAACGGATTTCCCCTTCTCAGGAAGTAGGGAGCAATGAACACTGTGTAGGGAGCATGTCAATCGGATAACAATTCATGCACGTAGTTCTCTTCTAACGAGCTGGTTATCTGAATCAGGTGTGTTAACTAAGAGAGACATGCAGAATATGCAAAGGGTGGGCGCGAGGACTCGAATTGGGAACTGCTGGGCTACATCATGTGTCATTCACCTGTGAGAAAACTTAATTGCACAGTTCGTAAAAGTACTACAATACCAGGAAGGAAGATTGGGTTGTTAATGTGTGCCTGCCATTCTCGCTCTGTCTGCACAGCGTGCGTGAACGCGCTGATGACGTATCGTGTCTGCGCGAACAGGGTGCGCAGAGGTATGCAAATACATACGTTGACAGGAAGGTAGGAAAGCCAATTAAAACACTCGGACCAAGCATTTTGATTGGACTCACATTTCTTGGTCCTACACCTTCCACAGAATATATAAATACAGATAAATACAGTTAGACCACTTAACTTAATGATTGCTATAGGGATGTGAAGAGACTTTAAACCAGAATAACAAAAAATGTTTCTGATGACAAGCACCTATGCTTAAACCAGTTTGTTGTTTTTATGATAAACCTTAGTGTGTTTTCTGTCATTGACAACATGTTCTGTGATATCAGAAGTAATCCAGTTCCTATTTTTATTCCCCCTCAGCTAAGATCTGTGTATTTCATGTGCATGGCCCTTGGTGTGGGAGCACCATGAGTGGGGAGCCTGATGCCTTGGCTGTGGTGAATCAGCTGAGGGACTTAGCTGCTGACCCCCTCAACAGACGAGCTATTGTTGAAGATCAAGGCTGCTTGTCAGGCCTCATTCTCTTCTTCGACCATCCCAATCCACAAGTAGTCTACTCTGCGCTATTGGTGAGATTCTGTTTGTGAGACATCTGCAGTCAAGACTTGTGCAGACGGTTTTTCTGTAGTGACCTGCAAGGTGTTTACTACCATGTTAGCATAGTGGTGGTTAAGGGTTCAAATTAGGAGCCTTCATGAACTCAAAAATAGAAGATGATGATAGGATTCCAGTAAGGACATTTATGCAGTAATAATCATGCATATTTTTGGTGTATGTTGATATTCTCAAACAAACAATGTTTTGATGGCTACTATTAATTTGATAATTTTTCTGGGAACTTTTATTAGTGGTTTACTCCTAGTTTACTATAAGCGATTTTAGCTTTAATTTCAATTCAGATAACCCAACATAAAGCATAATAGACAGCATTTACTATTTTAGAATTTTTCTTCTTTAATATCAAGTTAACTCATTATACCCCCAGACATTTTTTACATTTCCAAGTACTTTTATATGAAAGTATTCGAGTATAAACCAACCAGATCACTCAAAGCCTAACCCAGCCACTATATTTGTAATAAATAATTATCATTTTGTGGTTAATTTATATATTAATTATTCACTCAAATAGATTAGTTTTCAATGATAATATATAATAATAATAATAATAATAATAATAATAATGATAATAATAAAATAATAGTGATAATAATAAATGATAATAAGAAAATAATATTTATTATTATTGTTGTTAAACTCGTAGTTTGATACCAAGGTATTCATATCAAACAATTAGATTATGCAAAGCCCACCCAGCTGTCCATAGACACATCACATGACTGCCACCTGCTCTCAAGTATTGTTACAATGCTTAGCCTAACTTCTTCAGGAATGTCCAGACCGGAAAGTGTTTTCTCTTCCTCTGTAAGATGGACAGAGACGTCTCTGTCCATGTTCCCTAGTATGATTTGAGAATGTTCCAGGGCATCTTGTTCTTCAGTGGAAGCAAGAACATCTGGCATTCTGTGTAAAGAAGCTGATATGGTAAATGTCACAAATGTCCTTATTTGATTGGTGAGAAATAGTGCACAACCTATAATAATGTCAATGTTTTTAATTCCTAAAACACTAATCCCAGTTTAAAATTAGATTTTGAGCCCCAAAATTTTCATGTTTTGGAACCCACTTTGTTTTACCTCTTTCAGAAGGACATCACACCTGTGGAGATATCTGGACCATGTTGGAATAACACTTTTTCACACACACACACACACACACACACACACACACACACACACACACACACACACACACACACAGACAGTAACTCTGACCCAAGTAGTTCTTGGTGTTCTGTTAACGGATTTGTTATCACAGCGGTGCCTGGCGGTTTGCCTCTGTAATGGCCGTGTGACCCTTAATGGCTTTGTGTCCTTCCAGGCGGTGCGCTACCTGGCGGAATGCCGTGCCAATAGGGAGAAGATGAAGGACGAGCTGGGAATGATGCTGAGCCTGCAGAACATCATGCAGAAGTAAGTCACTCCCGTCACGCTGCCACAAAACATGAAGGCAACACAAGCTCGCTTTGCACTTTCCTGTAGAAAAACACATCCTGCTGCTTTAGTTGAAGTGAATGTGTGTGGTGGGCAGATTTTAAGCGCACGAGAAAGGTCGTCCTGTCATAAGCAGATTTGTCTGTTTTGAAGCTAAATGGGAGTGATGATGCAAGCTTGCTGTTGAAGCGTAATGTGAACTGTCAAGCAACCTGATGTAGTGCACGATCACCATGGGTTAATGTCCAGCAGAGGTCAGCCTAAGACGCCAGAGAGAATATCATACCACTACAGACATGTAGTTCATATTCAGTGCCCATATTTAGAATTCTTCAGAATTAAAGTAACTTATTTTATTAATTAACTGCATCTAGTGGGGAAGTTGCATGCGTAATATCGGTACAAAGAAGGTTGTACGCATATACAATGACAATAAAGAAATTCAATTCAATATTGTTCAATCAATATGATCGATTTTTATTTATTTTTATTTTTTTTAAAGATTTGTTTCAAAGAAACATTGTTTCTTTAAACTTTCTATTTATCAAATATTCCACAAAAGTAACAGTTTTCAACATTAATAATAATAACGATAGTTTCTTGCCTACCAAATCAGCATATTAGAGTGAATATTAAAATTCAGCTTTCCATCACAGGATTAAATAATAAAAAAGTAGTAATATGCAAAATAATCTTGTATGTATGTATGTTATTTTTTTTATTTTATTTATGTATTATATTATATATTTTTTTATACTATATTACTGTCAATGAAAATGCAAACTTGGTGAACAACTTTTTTTACTGACCACAAACTTTTGAATGATATTGTAAATATCACAAAATATGATGTTATTTAGCTGGCTAATGTAGATTTTGTAGAAATTTAGGATAAGCCACCATTTTCTAGCAAAATTGTTTATAAAGTTATAGATGTCTTATATCTACATTAGTGCTGTTTGAAAAAAAACCTGTCAAATTATTTGTTAATAAATGTAATATTCTATAATAATAATAATTTTAATAACAACAGTTTGTTATATAACAATATTAATAAAAAATTGTATTATTATATAATAAACCAATAATAATTCTAATCATTTTTATTGTTATTTAACTCCTTATGACAGATTTTTTGTTTGTGATGGAGCAAATAGTGCCAACGCAAAACTGATTTACTGCAGAAAAAAAATATTGTTGAGCCCTCTTTTTGTGCTTTTAGAAAACATGAAACTCAGGGTTTCTTTTCCCTTATGTCAAACAGCACTATAGTTGCCAACTGATTCTTTAAATATCCATACAACTGCATGTTTTTGCATGTTAAGTATGGAGGCGCAGGAATCAAGGATCCACGTATGTGTGTATATTCGCTGCATTTCAGGCTTATTTTGAGTGCGAAAGTCTGCAGGCTTTTAGACAGCGAGTGCCTTCTGTTTACATGGAGCCTCACCGACAGAAGTGCCAATGGTTGGCAGAGAGCTGCGTATCCTTCTCTCAGGGCGACTCCCTGCCCGCCCCCTTCGACTCAACAGTCACTTCAGTTAGCACAGACGCCATCAAGGAGTGCCCTGCAGTTCCACAAGCTGGCCGTCACTATTTCCGGCACGACGACTTTGGGTAGAGGTCATGTATCGCCCCAGTCTGTAAAATTTTATGGCTAGAGGAAGTGAAGGAATCCTTCATCCCTGATGAGACCGCAGAACTTGGAAATAAGCAATGCTAATGCTCGAAATTGTGTTTTGATGAATTGTCAGTGTTTTCTCGCATTGTGTCTTTAATACTAGCTATTGACTGCATGTTGATATACATCTTTCTTTTGACGGAGGTCGGGATATAGATGCCGATAGATCAGCATTCCCTCAGGTGTACATGGGAAGCTCGGACGTCTGGCAGCTCAGATATGCCAGCGAGCAGATGTCCGCTCCTGTAACTCTGCATGAGTGATGGCAGCGTTGCATCTCTCCCATTAGCGCCTGTAGGGCATATCAAGATCCTGATGTCACGCCTGACCTCAAATGCTGATATCAATGAACTGCTGTCTTTTTTAACCCTATTAAACGAACAGGCCACTTGACTATAGTTGGTGACCAAATAACTGATTATACATTTTTACTAACTTATGATTAGTTATTTGAATTCCCATTAGAAGGGGAGAGTGGGTTGATATGTGCCATTGGGTAACCTGTGTGCATAATTTTTGTCATGTGATCATATATTTATGATCTTAGTCTTCAAAACTTTAACAGTATATTATGTCTCTTCTTACTATGATGCATCAATCTCTTCATTTTTAAACTTAATTTAGTTAAGTTCAATATGCATTTATGCTTACTTGTGATATTAAACTGTATGGAATGCATCACACTTAATGAATCACAATATTGTATGTGCTAAAGGTTAGTTGGTTCAAGCTCCATCAGACTGACTTTTCTCCAGCTCTCATGCCAGCAGATTTCCCCCCCCTGCGCAGATCTATGTTGTCTCCCCTTATCTGCTGGAGTGATGACCTTTTCAAATATCAGCACCGACAAATACTGAAATGTACAATACACGATCTTTTAACCAGACTAGACTAGCATATTTGCTCAATTATTTCTTTGTTCATCAACAGTGGCTGTTATTGTTCTTTTTTGTCATCTGTTGTGAATCCTACAGTGATCTGTGATGTGTTTCACTAGGGGCACGTCGCCAGGCGAGACCAAGCTGCTAGCATCTGAGATCTACGAGATCCTGCAGAACTCCAGCAGCGCAGAGGCCGAACAGGCAGAAGCGGGCGCCTCTTGCAGAAGAAAAGCCCAGTTTTTCCTGGGCGCCACGAACAAACGGGCCAAAACGGTGGTGCTTCAGATCGACGGGCTTGATGATTCGGTAACTGCAGTCAAACTGCTTGTAATGGAACCTGTTTAATCAGAGCGCATGGAGATTCAGATGTTTGGTTCTGCACAATTTCACACTCTGTCTCTATGTATGTCAGGCTCGGAGGAGTCTTTGTGAAGAAGCCCTGCTAAAGATCAAAGGTGTCATCAGCTTTACTTTCCAGATGGCTGTGAAGAGATGTGTGGTGAGGATCCGTTCAGACTTGAAGGCTGAGGTGAGTTTACAGTCCAGCACAATCCATATGACCATCTACAGAGTTAACATTAGCTAATGTTGCATTGATTGAATGTATAGTGTGTATATATAGTTTTTAATAAAATAAATTAAAAAGTGTCTTGCTTTTAGTATTTTTAATAAAAAAAAAAAAAAAAAAAAAAAAAAAAAACCTTTCATAAAGTAATAGACTTTTTTTTTTTAATTAATACTTTTTCAGCAAGGATGCATTCAGGTGACTAAAAGGGACATTAGCAGCATTTATAGTACTATTAAAGATTTCAAATAAATGCAGTTCTTAGAATCCTGAAAAATATGTATCTCAGTTTTCACAAAAATATTAGCAGCACAACTGGTTTCAACATTGATACTAAGAAATGATTCTTGAGCACCAAATCAGCATATTAAAATGATTTCTGAAGGATCATGTGACACTAAAGACTGGAATAATGTCTGCTGAAAATTCAGCTTTGCATCACAGGAATAAATAGCATTTTAAAATCTGTTAAAATTAAAAACAGGTATTTTAAATTTCAATATAATTTCACATTATTACTGTAATTTGTGATAAAAAAAAATGCAGCTTTGGTGAGCATAGGAGACTTCTTTTAAAAACATTGAAATAACCTTACCAATCCCATACTTTTGAAGAGTAGTGTATTTAAAAAAAAATAATAATAAATGTAAAATGTTAGGTTTGGACGTCTGTGAACATTTTTGAGTAGTGATATAAAAAAAAAATAATTGATATCAGTTTGAAGGAAGTGATTCTTTAGAAATGAATCGCACCTAATAGCTCAGAGATGGTATTAGAGAGTCTATTTCATTATTTTCATACTGTTTCTTCATTCTTCAGGCCTTGGGAACTGCTATAGCTTCAACCAATGTCATGAAGGCACAGCATGTAGTGAAGGGGGAAGATGGATCGGAGGTGAGTAAATCAAATGAACAGAATGCACACAGTAAACAGACAGTTGAACCTAGCATGAAAATGGTCTTCTACTCCCCTTCATGTCACTATTTGAAGCTAGACCGCTTTCCAAGTTTGGCTGGGAAATGTATCTCTTTTTGCATTCAATGTAAAATCTTATGAGTTTCAAATGACAGTTTTCGGGCAGGTGAGCTATTCTTTCAAATTAGGTGCTGCATCTAATTTTGTTGCCAATTGATGCTGAGAGTAATGCAGTTCCACATGATCTCTCAGGATGTCCCTCTGCCTTGACACCTTGTGTCAGAGGACCCTGGAGACACACACATATACACACACTCTTGCATGCAGTGCAAATAGGCACTGTGTGGTAATTAAAGAAAGATGTGTCCTCTCTGGTTGAATTGGAAGGGCAATCTCTACCTGCAGCGGCACAGTCATGACCTCCAGTGGCCGTCATCCCGGAGGTCTTGGATGCTGCTTCACTATGCACTTCCTTCTTCAGCCAGCAGGTGGCACAATTGCTTGAGTAATGGTCTTATCCGCTGTTTTGCATTGAACAGACACAAATGAAGAGCTCTGTATTAAGAAAAACAGCAATATAGTTAGTAGGGTTGGACTAATACAAGTAAAAAATATTATGTCTTTATAAATTTTGATGATGCATTTGCTTTAAAATAGTTTAAAAAAATTAGTGAAGAAACAATTTTCACCCTGAAATTGCTAGTAAATTTCACAGTTACAAAGAAAAGCAAGTAATACATTGAAGTAAACATGTACAACATATTCCAATAATCTTTATTTAATTTCGGACAGTAATGTTTTTGCAGTGTACTATTAGCACCAATAATGACAATAATAATAAAATGTTATTTTATTTATTTATTTTGGCCATGTGCACCAATATTTTTGTTCCAAAAAATATAATTCTTAAATGCCACATGAGGGCTTCCTTAACCATTTTCGAGTCATGATGCAAAATAAGTAATTAAATCATTTTTATGAACCAGTTTACTGAAATAGACAAAGTTCAAAGAACTGACTCTCATTTTAACAGTGGTTAAAGACCCAATTTAATCACTTTTTTTTCTGCTTCTGTGGATTCAACCCCTTTTTGATACAGGAAGTTGGGGCAGAATATATCTTTCTGTTTTTGTATGTCTTATTTTACCTAAAAAATCATTCAGCATATCAAGTATAAATAAGTGTGTAAGTATAAGTAAGCAATTTATATGTATCTGATATATTGCTCTAACAGTTCCTTCATGGTGTATCATAAAGATGGTTGGGTTGTTGTTTGGGCTGCAAATTTATGTATTTTTTATTTTAAATAATATATATAACATAAATAATTGAATTCTGCTTGCAAGCTTAGAAATAACAAAATGGGTCAATTCCCTCCCATCCAGATTGTAATCCCATTCCAAGAGGACTCGGATGTGGTGGTCGAGCAGAACATACATTTGCCGGATTATTTGCCTGAGGACGAGAGCCCGTCTCAGGAGCAGCACAAGGCTGTGACACGACTGGGCTCCATTCAGGATGGCGTGAGCTGGCTGAACACGGCCGCCAACTTTCTGTCCCGCTCATTTTACTGGTGACTCCCCGCATGCCCTGCACCTTTACAACTCCACGTGCCAGACTGCCGAGCGCTTCCGCAATAAACTTATAACCTTGTTCCAACTTTAAAAAAGGCCACAACCGGCAGCTGTAAATGGTACGCGATCCAACCTGTTCCTGAAACTTACATTAGCGCTGCATACGCACCACACAAGACACTAAAACCTGAGAGCAACTGGGAGAAGTTCACAGAAAGCATTTTGTGTGTATCTGCTCTCTCTTATTCACCTTTTTTGTTTGGTTGGGGGAAGGTTTTCAAACGATTCGCCACAGATTCTTCTTGCAGGTGTGTTTCTGTTGAGACAAAACAACACCTTGGGGGGTTTCACCATGCGGGTCGTACATTTAAGGTTTTCTAAATTTCTACAAATTTGGGTGCTTTCTGATGTTCTAACCCTTCATCTCAGCTTTCTTGTACATTTTAAACAACTTATTGTTTTTCAATTATTTGATAATCCTAATACCACTTTATTCATCAGCACTTTTCAAACCATGCCGTATTTTTAATGCCTTTTTTTTTTTTTTTGAACACGTTCCTTCTGTGTGTTCCTTTGCTATGTAGCTTGTTGATTCATTTTCTCGTTTTTAAATCCTCTTTATTTGCTTCGTCTGAACTTCTAAAGCCTTCTGAAGACATGAATGTTAGGCTTGAAACATGTAGCGATGGTCCACTCTTCCTCACAGAGCTGATTTCACATAAAACACAATTAAAACACCAGCACTAGTTGGTGTGCGGTGGTAATAATTAACGGATAAAGCATCCAATAAAGGGAAGCCGCAAGGAAATAGCTGTTACTATGTGTGTAATGCTAACCTTTTATTTTACAGCATGTGCCAAACACCAGATAACCTTCTTTACACAAAATATGTTGTAAAATAGCTCTGACCCTATAGGAATTGATATTATAAACTTTTTTTTCAACATTTCACTTTCTTCAACATCAATGCCGTTTTTCCTTTATTCCATGCTGACTATTTATAAAATGATTTTTGTGTCCGTGTGTGTTCCTAAATACCATAAATCTGAATGTTTTGTTCAGGGCCTTTCATAAACATGGTCATTTTTAATGTGGGGTTCATTTGCTAGCCAAAAGCATGATCCGGTCAGTTTTGACCGCTTATGTGCCCGCCACCTCTGCATGACCATCACCCCTTGCCTCTTTTTCTGAGTTTTCCCTGACCGACGGTGTCTTTTAACAGTTTAGATAATCGACTGACCTCACATATCGCATTCAGGACGTTCAGGGATGTGTGTACGTTCTCCCGCAACTGATGGTCTCATGTATGTGCGTTCCCAGAAGGAGACCTGCACACATTGATATCAGAATGAGTTAAACCAGTATGTGTCCCTGTCGTTTTATTTTTTGCCTTGTTATGCTGGAAAACTTGGGTTGTCGTGAAGTATCCGTGTTTGCACCCTTTAATATTTTTCCTCATCAGCAATGCTCTAAGACTGTTTTTTGTTTTTGTTTTTTTTAAGTCGCATCATGTCGGTTCACGATCAGAATTTGTTACAAAGACAGCATTAGTGTATAGAATGGTATCACACAGTGGTGTGCTTTTAGTTGGGTTTAAGATGAGATCGAGGCCATCAGTGTTATATTTATGAACAAAATCCAAATTGAATCAAGTTTTGCATTTTCTGTATTTTTATTTCCCTCATCTTGTACTGTATACCATCTTTCCTTGAAGCTTTTTAAGCTGCTGTTCACTGTTATTCCAAGAACACAGAACCAGAGCCCATGGCAGATGGTAGATTTTAGTAGCTTCTCCTGTACAGTGCATATTCGCTGTTATATACAAAGAGTTTTAGGACACACAATTCTTGGCTGTTCACAGTAATGACAAGGATTATTAAATAGATAAAATAAATTTGGCTTGAGTTTTGTTTTTACTGGAAATTGTTTTATTAGCCTCAGTGGCACCAATTTGTTACTGTAACATTCTTCTTTTTTTCTTTCTGATTTGAGCTGAATGCTCATGCCCACGAATCTGATGATTACGTCAGTTAACATGCTTCAAACATGTTGAAACCTACCACAGCAAATAATTCTGGCTCATCCCTCAGTTTGGGAAAAAAAAAGATTTTTTCCAAATACAAATGACGTGACCGACTGATATATGTTGACCAAGCTTATCAATCGGCTGCTATTTAGCCATTTCAAGATTCTAATATGTCCATTTGGCCGATTAACGGTGGTGTTTATCTCCATACTTTGTCTGTACCAAATTTACTGACAGCATTGTGCATTTTGATTTAATGTTGTGTAAAATAAGACTTCATTTTATCAATTTTATGCATTGTACCTCATTAACGGTTAACTGAGTTCTATTAATTAAAATTATTAATAAATACAATTAATTATCAACATCAGTTACATTACTTTCAAAAAATTTGGGTATTTGAGATTTTAATGGGTTTTTTAATGCTCACCAAGGCTGCATTTATTTGATAATATTCTGAAATGGTATTAAAATGTAAAATAAATAATTTTCCATTTGAATATATTTTTATTCCTCTGATGACAAAGCTGAATTTTCAGCATCATTACTCCAGTCTTCAGTGTCACATGATCCTTCAGAAATTATTCTAATATGCTGATTTGGTTCTCAAGAAACATTTCTTATTATTATCAGTGTTGAAAATGGTTATGCTGCTTAATATTTTTGCAGTAACTGTGATTCTTTGATAAACAAAAAGAACCAAATTTATTTTAAATGGAATTGTTTTGTGATGGTGTAAAAGTGTTAGCTGTCTTTTTTATCAAATACATCCTCGCTAATATTGTTATTATTATTATTATTATTATAAAAAAAAAAAAAAATCTTACTGACTCCAAACATTTGAATGCTAGTCTATATATAATATTTAATTATATTACGGCACATAAAAAACATATTGTCAGCCACCACTAAAATGTGTTATTTGAGCTGTAAAGCGGTCTAAATTCTCCTTTGCAACTTTTATAAAGCATTCCCGATGTAACATTACACAACTCTCCTCTTTTTTATATCTATACACTTCAAAACTGTATATGAATATTTTAATGTTTCTCCTGGTACAGTGCCTTGCCCCATAGACATCCATTGTAATTGCATTGCTGTAAATGCAGCTTTTGCTTATTTAAAACCAGGGTCCAACCTCCAGTCCGGGGGGCCACTACCAGCATCACCATGACAGCTGAAATGCTGAGGCCTGCAGCAGTAGAAGAAGAAAAAGAGAGTCTGTTATGTTCGATGATGGGTGTAAACAGCCGAAAGGGATGCCCACTTTCTCCAGCCCTGCTTAAGACAGCAGAGAAGTGCATGGCCAACTATGATCTATACCGGCGATGGTGTTAGATCATCAAGCTTAAATTGGTAAATCAACACTTTCCTAGTCTAGATTCCTTAATATTAGTGTAGCAGCATTAGTAAGGTAGTCCATGCTCTCTGAGATATCAGGATGAAGTCATTCTGCTTTGTGCCTCTGTGAAGGCCGTGCAGAGAGAAAGCTGCAGGAAACCTCATCAATCATCACAGCACACCTTATTCAACATACACACCTTCATCTCTCTGTCTGAAAGACCCTAATGCCACTATCACAATGTGAAGTGGGTCAGATACTTCAACTGGGCCACAGGCCTGGAAGACGCGCATATGGCGACCATACTGTGCTCGTATGGCAGGTTTAGCTGGGGGTAATTGTGTTAGTATTATGTGACTCTTTAGGTTTTGGCTTTCAAAAGCCAGAGCTGCCGAGGGAGCCCTCTGCAAGCCTCTGGTGAAATGTCTTTTATTATAGTAACTGTGTCAGTTCTGACACTAGGGGACGCTGGTTGGCTGTGCTTTACTTGCATTTTCATTGCAGCGTACTAAATGGTCACATTTAAGGACAAAGTGCATGTTTTGCCTTGACGTGCTTAAGTGTTTGATGACAGCTTTGTGAGGGCCGTGTGCAAGTGTTTATTGAGACTCAATGAGACTAAGACTGATTTAAGACCCATTCTGCCAACCGCTTTACATGTCGACTTCTTCCCGTACCTTATGAACAGCAGTGAGAAGTCAAAAAACGCCAAGGAATGTGCAGAATTTGTGATACATTTACTGTCATACTTTGGAATCAACAACCCTAAAGGATTCAAATGGGGTCAAAAAGAGAGAATTTGCAAGGAAGTGTTTTTTCAGGTAATTAAAAAAGGTCACTTTATTTTACTGGTGTTCTAGTCAAAAATGTCATTTAGTCTGACTAAATCAACCTGACAAATCAGGTTACACCAGTGTGTGTACATAAATGAAAATGTATTTTTACATAAGCTAGAAGTGTGTTTTTTTTATGTTTTTATCATTTATGAAAATATGTTTACATAACACCTGGTCCTATGACGCAAAATTTGATTCCTTTATATGTCTCTACACACAGCGGAAAGACAATAAAGCTCTCTTGACTTGAAAGTCATTTTTATGAGTTAGATCAATTAAAAATTAAGTTTCGAGGAAACCACGTTTTACCATGTAAATGGAAATATCTACTTTTTGTTGTAGCTTATTTTTTGATCATTTTAGTTTATCCATTATGATCTTCTGCAGAATTTCCCTGATTCAGTTAGGACCTGTGTGGATTGGTTCCAAATTATGAAAGAATTTTAATTATCATTCCTTTAATGTTAGATTTGTAGATTTGGAGTTTTATAAAAAATAAATAAATACATTTTATATATATATATATATATATATATATATATATACACACACACACACATCACTTGTGCGGTCTTCGGTCACTTTTGATCGAAACATTTTACAATTTGAACATTTAAAAATCGTAGCTTCATCGGAATGTGCGAAACTTGGTGACTTTTATGGCACTTGGTGAACACACAAAAAAATTGAGGGCATGATTCGAAAAAGCTAAGTGCTCGTAAAAAAAAAAATAGTCACACTTATGGTCTTTGGTCAAAAATGACTGACCATAGGAAATGAATGTGAAATGGCAAAAAAACAATTGAAAATACAAAACATTGTGGTGTGTACAATCTACAAATCCCCCACGATGCAGAAAGAAATTGCACAGCAATGAAGGGGTGAAACTCTAAAACATCTAGAGTGCAAAATCAACTCACATACGCGCACACACACACACACACACATACCCCTATGAACTGGTGTGCCTGTAACACAGCAAATATATGTAAAGTAAAATCAATAATTCAACTACAATTTAGTAAAAAAAGTGGACAGCAAGGAAGGGGTTACACTATAAAACATCAAGGCCCGGTTTCACAGACAGGGTTTAGACTAAGCCAGGATTAAGCCATAGTTCAATTAGGACATTTAAGTAATTTTTATAAACATGCCTTAGAAAAAAGCATTACTGGTGTTCATCTTGAGACAAAATAAAGGCACTGATATGTTTTAATATCATCAGTGCAAGTTTATTTCAGTTGAAACAGCTCAGATTTACATTTTAGTCTAGGACTAGGCTTAAGCCTTGTCTGTGAAACCAGGGGCAAGAGTGCAAAACAGACACATCCACTCTCTCTCTCTCACACACACACACACACACACACACACACACAATTATACACACTCAAATTAATTGGTATGGCTATAACCATATAGTCAAAATGAGTCAGAAAACTGAAACAAGAGGTTGAAATCAGATAAGACCCAGAAGGATTAAGCTCCGATAAAGCATTCCTGTTTATTTTTGTTACATTTTTATATAATTTTAATATTTTTTACAGCAAAATGCTTTCTGTGTTTAGGTTTGACTGTAGTAATAATAATTCAAAAACTGACGCTTCAAGTCAACATTTAAAACAACAAAAAAATATGAACCTTGACAAAAAGTAGTCTTTGAGAAAACCACAACCTAATAAAAGTAAACAATTATGTATAAAAACAACCAGGGAATTCAAAAGCCTCTCTATAGATTCCTATACAGGTATCTAGTGGTTACACCATGAAATTACATGCTTTTCTTTCGTTGCTCTAACCAGGAGGTGCTAATCTGCCTTCAAAAAAAAAAAATGTGAAAAATAATTAAAAGAAATTAGAGATTTTTTTTTACTATTTTCAATGGGAAAAATTTATAATTATTGCATAAATATTAATTATCACCATAAAATTCTCTCAAAATACAAAAGAAAAAATATTATTGAACAAAAATATATTAGATTGATTTTACTGAAGAAAAAAAAAATGTCAGGTGTCCAGTCACTTTTGACCTTGAGGACCATGAGTGTGATTCACAAATAAAGACAGCACAAGGAATATATATATATATATATATATATATATATATATATATATACATATATTTTATATAATAAAAAAATAAGTTAAAAGTTTCTTAATTGAATATATATATATATATATATATATATATATACATACATATATTTTATATAATAAAAAAATAAGTTAAAAGTTTCTTAATTGAATATATATATATATATATATATATATATATATACATACATATACACACACACACACACTAATTCTGAAACTTTTTGGGCAAGCAGTACCAAGGTAAACAACACGTGCCAAATTTTCGGCGACCTAAGGTAAATCTATTGTAATTTCCACAATATGAGTTTTACATATTAATGTCCAATTTATGAGCTGCCAAGCATGATCCAATATTTCATGCTTTATTGTTTTTTTGTCAATTAGGTCAGAAGAATTCAGGTAAACGGAAGCACTTTCTTGTTTCTTTCTTGTCTTTTATGTTATTGTTTTTTAAAACACTACATTCATAAAGTCACTGAACTGTTCATAAACATTTTACTGATGTAGATGTAGAAAACCATCTAGAAAAGCTCTTTTTATAGTTGTTTAAGCCTTATGTAATATTTACAGTACATAAAATCTTTATGCACATTCATTATACTCATAAACCTGGTGTTTTTCATTGTTTTACATTTGACTGAAAAGCAAACTGTCATAAAGACCTTTAAACTCACCTTGGACACAAACACAGTGTGTTGCTGTGAATTCCACTAAAGCATGTTTTAATTTATTGAGTATTACAGATGCATCTCTTCCCTCCTCTCACTAGGCAGTTCATTTTTTATGAAGAGGGAAGCAGATAAAGCTAGTGCCTCCAAACCTCCCTGGTGCTCAAAGATATCGACCACAGCTCCGTATTTGTGCATAAATGTGGCGTTACTATCATGAGCAGTATTTGCATTGTTAATCTGCCTGCGGCCGGCGGGCTGATTGTGTGCTGATGGGAGAGAAAGGTGCATCTTATTGCCCAGGCAGTTTGATGATTTTATTTGAGGTTCAGCTCCCAGTCAATGGGATCGGCCGTAAATTACATTCTATGTGCAGGAAAATGATGTGACACCCGTAATTTATGTCAAATAACTTTTTGAGGATGTGAAAGTGTGTGTGTAATCAGTGCTGGTGCTGATACTGGAGATTTAATTGAAACATTTTTCTTTTTCTCAAAGGCTGATGGAATGGCGTCTTGTTGTGTAATGTTCTGTAATGTTTCATTTTAAATCTAGGGTCATCATCTGGCTCAGAGAAGGTCATAGATTCACCAGATCATAGAATGGAACCAGCTTTTCCACATACATACATCTATCTCCAGAAATCAAGAGACAACAAGGTTAGTTCAACCAGTATGCAAGATTGTATGCAGGTCTAAATTTGGGTTTTGTGGTTCCTCGAAGTGTTTATAAGGAAGTCTGTTTCTTATTTACTTAACTAATATTCCATGTTTGAGTATGTATATATTTTAATAAATTTTAGTTAGCAAGCTTAAAACAGTACTAGGTTAAATAACAAGTAATCTATGGCATAATGTTGATTATCACCGGAAATTATTTAGAATCACATCTCATTTTGTAAAAACCTCTGAAAACATGTTAATAAAAATGTATTTACAATCAGAAATCTATGGGGCGAGACATTTTGGTGTGTTTAAAAACATAAATTTGAAGCTCGTAATTTATTTTACTACTTTTAAATGCAATTATTCTGTAAAAATGTTTATTACGTACTTGAACTGTAACACGGGACTACGTTTCTCAGCGGATGAACATCTGTAAATGTGTTACTGTAATTGCTATGAGTATAACATTATGCGTTATTCCTTTAAGGAATTGTTTGGGGTTGGTTCAAGTACTTTATATATCATTACATTGGATATAGCTTTGTACGAAGTTGCAGATTATTCTATTATAACAGTTTCATGCTAACATTTTAATGTTTAACTGTTATTAAACAGGTCTCAGAGGTAGCAACAGATCTTTTTCTTTCATTTTGTGACAAATATTCAAGTAAAATGGATTATCGAAAAGAAAAAGAAATGGAGATCTGGGATTTAGTTCTATCATTGATTGGATTTTGAGATGTGGGCATTGCACTCAAAATTGAATACAGGGACACAAAATTTACCATGGTCATATTTTGATAATGTAAACATTCATGGGTGAATCATTCTATAACGTGATCTAAAACATGCATTTACAAAATGAATTGTTATTTCATGCTAACTTTAAGGGTCAAGTCAGTCTGAATGGAAAAAGAATTGAAATCTCAAACATTGGTTATCAATATTGCATTTCAATACCATTGTAAAGCAGTGCTAAAATCTGACAGAAAACCAATCATAAATTGTGCCTTTTCAGCTCAAATTGTGCAAGAATTGACCTTTTAAGGTGGAACTACTTTTCTTGGTGGATAAACATCTGTGTAATTACTGTGAATGTAACATTATGCACAACTAAGTTCCTACAAGTATTTATTTGGGGTCACTTAAATGACTTTGTATATTTACATTGATAAAGCTGATAAAGTGCAAATTGTAGGTAATTCAATCACACTAGCCTCATGCTTAATGATGTTTAATGTTTTAGTGTTATCAAAGTACCTTTAAAGTTGCTATATAACAGAGTGTGTCATACATTCGAGTGTAACAGATTATTGAAAATAATAGAAGAAATTTATCAGAACATTATTGAAGATTATCAGAAGGTGCCTGAATTTTGACATTTGATCTATTTTGAAAATTAGTTGCTCTGCCGCCCCTAGACTTTCATTGTAAGTGCATTAATGTAACCAAAAAGTAAAATTCTAACAGATGCTGTCATAAAGTTTGAATTGAACCTAGAATATCCTGGCATATAATGTGACACTTTAAAACAGCTCATGTTATGTTTAAGGCGCCCTGTGCGTGTGATCTTGCGTCTGCCCCCCTTGGGCTGATGAAATGTGTGAGCACAGGAGATGATAATAATTGTGTCCATAGCTCATTACAGCGCCCAGATGATTTGAAGCCGTCGGGAGAGCACTGTCCTCTAACACCGCCACGGCCGCGCGGCACCGCTGACTTCAGGCGCTGATTGGTGGGATGAAATATTGCTGGAGAAAATTAAAAGGTCCCCGTGTCAAAATAATTCATGACATGCATATCTTCCGGCCTGATGAAATAGCTGATATCTGGATTAGAAGGATAATAAAAGCGATCAGGCTACAGTTAAACTATTTCGGCGGCGGAGGCGTTCATTTTGTCAATGTCAAGCGCGGAGGATCGCAGGGTCAAGTTCTGAGTGTGGAGGAGGAAGTTTGTGTGTGTGTCTCACTGACAGAAAATCAGTGTATGCTGTGGGTCACTCAATATCCCACCTGCGATTTGAATATCTTCTATAATTGTCCTAAAACGTCCCATCAGTGGATCTGCCGGACGCCATTACGGCTCCACAATATGGTGTGACATTCAAATTCCCCCCAAATGACAGGTTATTAGAAGCGGGGAGCAGGCGGCATGTAATTAAGCACCATAACTTTGACCTGTAATGTGAAGTGATGGCAGGATTGTAATAGGTGGAAAGAAAGAGGCACTATGTTAAAACAATGCAGGGAAGAGAGCGGATCGCTGGGGATTATTTGCTTCAGATTCTCCTTGGGTTTATCTTCGTAACGGCCTGTCAAAGAGATTTCGGAGACTTCTGACCGTTTACTTCAAAGGTTATGGGCCACAGTTATGATCACTTTGGACGTGATGCTTGCTCTGCCTCGAGCTTGGCTGACGATATATGATTCAATTGAATTTTTTAAGGTGCAGTCATGTGAAATTGAATTCTCCTGCAAGGATGAAAAGACTTGCCACAACCACCTTTTACTGTGGTAATGATCGCCCTGTCTATTGTGTGCACATCACTGACTTTTTTAGAGGAGAAATGGTCTAAACACGTAATATAAATCAATTTTAAAGAGAGTGATATAAATCTTTTTATAGTGAGATTTTATGTCCACAGGATCTGTGGCAGGTCAAATGCGATGCAGGGGCTTTAAAGAGAAACTGCTCGGTCAGAACAGGTTAAAGTAGCAGAAATTAAAAGTTGTGAACCATTAGTTCAACAAAATCACACCAGTAAATCTGATTCTAGTAGAATGGCCTCTACAACCATTTCACTTGTTTGGTTTTTTGATGTTAAACTCAATGTGTGATGGCCAGTTTTTGGAATAGGAATTTTGGAGGGTTTTGATTCTTGAACATTCACATTTGGTCTATCCTATCTTGAATATTTGATTTGTTGAACTTTGTCAAAAATACATAGACTTTGGATTATCAGTATTTAGTCAGATTATTGGTTAAAAAAAATATAAAATAATGAAAAAATACATTTTTATGAGAAAAATTTTAAAACACTACAATCAAAAAACTGTAAATTCCTTAACTGTAAATGAAAAAATTCTAAATAATATGATGTATGTAATTAGATTGTAAAATACGGTAGAATGTATTTTATGCCTTTGGAATTAAAAAAGTATGAATTTGATTGTTTATTAGCATTTACACTGTGTAGCCATATAATACTCAATAAGAAATAAATAAGAAATTATTGGTAAAATGGTGTGTCTTTGCAAGTAAATATATGAGAAAAACATTCCCAGAAGTCCCTGCATAAAGTGTAACATTTTATTAAATGTTATAAGGTTTTTGTCAGTTATTTATGTTAGGGCATTTTGCTATTTGATTGTTGCATTATTTTAGTGATAAAAGTTGATAGTTGTCACTTTTTTGTGTTGAATTTTTGGCAACCACTGTTGTCTGTTTGTTTTTTGTAGCAGGATTTTTTACATTTATTTATTTACAGCATATGTAAACTAGTTTTTATCCACATCTCACTTTAAAATTATATAAAAAAAGAGTGGTATGAAGATTTAAAGTAATCTGAAAACCAGTGTCATACTTATACAGTAATAATCCCGTCAGTGACAGATTTATGTTGGCCTGTGTAGTCAGCTGTTACCCAAAGACAAATTTAAATAGTGAGCGAAAACAATGTGTGATTTTCAAGCATATCTCTTATGTGCCATCAGTACAGGCTCACGCTGGCTTCATTTCCGGCCTCGTCCTTTTTGAAGAGCAACTGGACGTTTTGATGAGCAATAGAACCCATCTGGTCCTTAAATTCCTCCAACTGGTGTGTGAATATGACGTAGACTATATGTTCAGCGAGAACCCTCATCCTTCTGTTACCTGGACTTCGCTCTGGGAAAGTATAGCAGATTTTCTGCCCATTTGGCCACGTCTGTCTTGGAGAACAAATTCGTACCTACGACGCGTCTGCCCGACCCCACAACTGTCCCTCACAAAGGCGAGCTGGATGCGGCAGCGCGTTAATTCAACACGCTAAAGGCTCGTCTATTGTGTGAGAGTAGGAAGACTGCTGAACAGAAGGTCCGCTGTCTCTCCACACTCGCCGCGCGAACCCACCCTCACCCCCTTTCATAACGATGGCAGATGGCTCCCGATGAATCCTTCATAATCATGTCAGGACGGCTTCTCCAATCCCAATTCATCTCTTTAAACACATTTCAGCAGACAGAGAATTACACAAAAGATAAAAGCAGCCACCGGACGACAAAGACAAACAAACATCCGCTTGGCGAGCAAGTGTTCCTATTCCGAAATACCTTTTAATCAAACTTGGTCTTATAGGCTGTTCGTGTTCGGCCTTCGGAAATTAGCAAATTGAAAACACGATTTTCCACGTAAACTATTGACTTTTGTATTCTTTTGCCTGCTAATGTCAAACTCGGCCCATGTAACGTTGTTAATTGTGGTTCAGGTGAGGTTTGTCTCACCTCATTTCAAGGTCATGCACCACTAAGGCTATTTTCTTGACTCAAAGGGCACGTAATTTCACAGCAGTGTACTCCTCATTAATCCCTCCTGAGTGGGTGCTTGGGAAGTTCCAGATCACAGATTTGTTTTGCTCTTGTTTTCTGACTCACTGCGTCTCACGGCTCCACCGAAACATTAACCCCTGCACCCCACCCCGCTAAACGAGTGCGCACACACTTGGGCGACAACAATCACAAAGAGGCTATTTTCGCTAATGTTCCTTGTTTGTGGATGAGTTACTTTGGAGGATATGGGAAAGATTGACGGTCTGGCCTGCATGGTGAAAATTCAAAGATTTGAATACAAAAATGTTTAGTTTTCTTTAATAGTGGGGGCTTCTAGTGTTTTTATACTGAGCTAATTATATTTTATGGCTCATATCCATCTCAGAACACTTTTTGCATTTTTACATTTTCATCAAGACATTATTTTGTATTTTTAACATATTTTCTACTTGGAGGTTGTTGGCAGGTCAGCATCATGTAGGTAATTTTAGGTTTTAATACAGAGGCTGAAAAAACACGACACATGGTGCTTGTACAGTACATATGACAATAAACGACTTTGAGCAATTTGAATATTTAAGTCTCACTGTACTTCTAGGATAAATGCTGCTGTTTGAGCTCAGTGTCAATATTTTGTTGTCAAATGCACTTTCCAGCATTAAGTGTGTGTGTGTGTGTGTCTTTGTTCACATAGTCCAGCAATTTTCACTTTTCATTCCTTTTCATTTCTTTCCGCTAAACTTTTGTTGATGCATGAATAATTTATGAGGGAAACCGAAGCTCTTTCATCAACATGAAATAACAATTTGCAAATTTATGGAAACCACTAATTACTCGCCTTATTTGCCGTGACTATGATATTAAATATTCATAAATGTGTGATTATTTTTCTGATTTGTCTGTGGTTTGTTTTCAGACACCATTTTCAATAAATGAGATGCTTTGCAGGAAAAAAAAAGCCAAGGCAGAATAAAAATGTTTTGATTCACGTCTTTTGCGCAGAACTTAAAATTAACCTTAACCCTTCACGTCAGATATTCCAAAGATGGTTTTAAAGCCAACTGAAATATTTTATAAAGCTGTTATTGAATTTATGTCTCATCTACATGGGGATCTGAGTGTCTTAGACCACTAAACACAGCTGACAGCATTTTGTTGTTGTTCTTTGTCTCAAAGGGCTCATCTGATCTCTCAGTAATGGTGAGATGTTGGATCCCAGCTGGGACTTTTAAATGAGCCCCCCGTCACCGCATCTGAAGATAATGCCGGCGTTTAACCTTAAATTTACGACTTTGTTATATCAGAATTAATTACTGATAGTTCCAACAAACTGAAATGGTGCTGACGAAAACACTAAGCACAGGCAATTTAGCTCTATTTGCACATTAATTTGGGCCCACCTGTGATGCTCACTGTGCTGAGTAGCTACATCAGTTTTCATTACGGCTCATGCCGAGTGGTTTTAGTTGAATTACGGTATTAATTATCGAATTCACAAGGTATGAGGGTGACTAACGCTCCTCCGCTGACACCTGTGAAAGTTTTCCGTTCCTCCTGGAGATGATTTGCATGTCTCCTTGGCATAACCTTCAAAAATCTGGTAATGAGCTGTCATGATCACCCGGATAACATTCAGGATGTTTTTGAGATTTATCCTGCAAATATCAAATTAAATAATCTGAAATAAGATGAAATTGTAAAACAAACTTGTTCTGATCGGGTCAGTCTGTCCAGTTTCTTCTTGACAGTTCGAGGTCGGGAATCAAAGAGGGCCGTCATTTAGCCCTTGGCTGGATTTTCATGTTGTAAAGTGCTGTATTAATCATAATCACACAACACCATTAGACTATGTCATTCTATTACAGAAATCACATTATCATACATTTCATTAATTAAAGTCTAACCCAGTCAACCTACTCAGAGAGGTCCCACCTCCAGAGGGGAAAAGCGGAAGGGATAAGTAGTTGAGAGTGGAGGGCAGAGGTCAAAGTTCACTCTACTCTCCAACACGACATAAAAGAGGTGCGATATTTGCATGTACAGGGCTTTTGAGGCAACTCTGGCAGGCAGGTTTTGATGGGTTCTTCTCCTGATGAGTGTCCTCTAAATGCGGCTAACAGCGGGGAGATTTGAGGTACAGGTGAAGGCACAATTACATCCTGGGTCAGGCATGACATAGGACAACAAGGCTCAGACAACTCCTCTGTTTCTCAGTGGTCCCCTAAATTAACATGGAGTGGTCTGGATGAGTGGTACCTGTCATGGACACCGGTGTGACGATGCTTAAAAGTGTGCCTTTTTCCAGAGTGCCCTCCATGCCCCCCATTTATCCCACCAAGATCGCCATTTTCTCAAGTACACAAACAACTGTAATTATCGCAGGTAGCGTGCACTTTACCCAGCACTTGTAAACACATGCAACTTCATGCGAAACTGAATAACTGCACATACAGCCCAGTGAATTCTAAAAACTCTTGTGTGCCTCAATATATTGTGAGTAGAGGAATGTGAAAATGAAGGCTGGTGTTTGCCAACAGTTTTTGGAGTGTTTATCCACAAAGGTTTTGTAATAGATGCGATGGTACTCTAAATTTTAACACCATAAGAGATGTGGCAGCAGTGTTAAGGTTTGTATAATGAGCATCCAAACTGTAGCGGCAAAGATCGCAATTAAAGTATCACACAATGAACTGCCATAACCCACTAATTATTTGAAAAATGCGAAAAAATATAACACTAATTCTTTGGTTAAAACATTATCCTTTGTGTTAAACAACTGAGGCGTCCCACTTCAGAATTTAGAACTATACTTTACTAAGCATGAGTATTTAAATAGCTGATGCCAGGTAAGTAGTATTAGCGCTGCCCTGGAAAACTTGCTTCTGATTGGTCAATAACGGCGTTAATATGACATGAATATGACCCCATACTGTTCACGTCAGATAAAGCTAAATAATTATGGCATAAAAGGACGTTTCTCTATACTGTACAACTCCGTGGTGTTTTTTTTTTTTTTTTTAGAAATGGCTAATTTACATGGCGCCATCTTGCGTCTCAAAATGTTTGAAGTAGTTTGAAAATAGTCTCGGAGAACATGCTGCTTTCATGGTGAATGTAAAACTTTTGTTATTGCTAGAACAGCAAGAAGACGAAGACTTCGCTTGGAAAAAACAACTAACCGGTAATTTGGATGGCAGTAATAATAAAGTATAAAATGTATTATTGTAATATTCATGTATCCTATCGTTTTGTTAGGACGCTGATTGATTTTTATTTTGTAATGGATGGATTATTTTTCTTAGCCAAAGTTAATCTACTTAGGTAAAATGATAATATAGATTTTTACTTATGTGGTGGAATATTTGAGCTACCAGATAAGCTACTCTATATTCATAGAGGCCTAATGAATTGAGTTTAGTCTATATTATGGTCTTACTTTAGGTTAGGTTAAATTCATTTATTTATTTGGGGTGTGGATAAACATGTAAATATACATAAATATAGACCTACAAAAATATTTTTCATTTAATAATGTAAATGTGCATTTAAGTTTATTGCACATATTGGTATCATAAAAGAAATACAGCTTCAGCTTCTGTTGCTTGGTGAAGTTTGGCCACAGTTACAGCTAGCCGATGGCGGAAATATCAAAATGGCCAAATATTGGCCTGGCCGATATATATTGTCTATATGGAGTTGAGTAGTGTATCGGCAGATATACAGAAGATCAGACAGACAGGCAGTGCTGGTGCTCTCTGGGCCTGATTAGCATGTGTACTGTATGTTCTCTCATGCTGCAGTGTTGACCTGTGCTGTCATATCCCTGATTACCTCCCTGATTCACTTTCCTTGTTCAGTAATGTGCAATCAATCATAATCAATTAGCCAAAATGTTGAATCATTAAAACCATTATCATTAATTAAAATAATTATCACTTTCTGCCAATGCTTCATTGCCACTGTTGTCTAACGTGTCTGGAGCCCAGCAGACTCTCTCTTGCTCTTTCTCTTCTCGCTCTCTTTCTCACAGCTCTGATACTTTGACAGGAAAGATTTTCTTTTGCTTGGAATCATGAACTGTTTTAATCTTTATCACTTTTTTCTTATTATTTATGTATTTTTTTATTTACCAGTATAAACATAATTATTATGACTTACTACTCATATTAGAATTACAAGACATGTACATTTAAGGAGGCTTAAATTGTGTTAAGAACAGAATGTTCTGCTAATATGCACAGTTGTATTTTTACTTATAACATTTAGCTCCAGTTAAACATTGTTTTGTAGATCAGATTAGTTTTAGTTGTGCTATTTATTTTTGTTAGTGTAGGCGGAAGCGTTTTAAGACATAAATATATAAAATTAAACAATCTATTTTTAATAACATTTGCATACTGTAATGGTAGGTCTATTTATTTGCACACTGAATTATCTTTCCTGTGTCTGTTTATCAAACCATATTACTACCATATTGTATGTTACTAATTTACAAATAGTAGTATAATAGTATTTTCCTTCCCCTCTATAATATATACTGTATTTGTATTTATATATTTACAACTTCTTTATCATTTTACCTTAACCTTGAGAGCTGAAATTTGCCATTTTCTATGTTAAATTACTACAATTGATAACACTGGCTCAACCAATAGCGTGAGTTTGTTGGCCAGTGGCAGATTTGGCAGTGTTTGGGAAACCTGTTCGATAACAATTATTATTTTTTCAGTAACTTTTGGTAATATGTGGCCCAAAAAATGTACACTTCAGCTTTAGCACTGTTCTTTTGCTACCTTTCAAGTGCTGTTTTTTTATCTTCAGGAAATGCAAATCGATCTTTTTACTGCTTTATACACTATTGAAATTGGCCCTTTGAAAATGGCCCAACAATAACTACTTGACATTGAACGCCCTGATGTGTCACTGTCAGGCGGTGTATCATCTTCAATAAGTGAACATTACAGCACTAGTTCCACTCTCTCACGCTTGACTCATTTTCCGTTGTTGATGCACATGTGAATTTTGCAGGACTTTGAGAGAGATGCCGGTAATGATGTGTAAACATCCAAAAGGCACACTGCACAGAAGCCCTGAAGGCAGAAAGGAGGATAGAGAGAGTCATCCGAAAACGCACAGGAATGGCGGTAATTCCATTTTTTCACATGACTGTCAGTACGCTTTTGCTCTTTGCTCTGGGTTTAAACCTGGAATAGACCTGTCATCTTAAAACTCTCAATAATTGCACATGGCAAATTTTCCTTGAACGTGCCCAGGGGCCGCACGCTTGCGGATGTACCCCTGTCGACCGCGTCTCCAGTCAAGCTCACCCGTGAGATTGAGGTCTCTGCACAGCAATGCTCAGGGGAATCTGGGACATCATTTAATGCTACGGTGCTAAAGCAGGCGTCTCATTGGGTTCACATCGCACCCTCAAAATGGAAATTGACCTGAACGTTGCGGGGGATCCCACACGCAGCACTGTTAAATCACTCTGTCATGAGTGAACTTCCACACTGCGAGGGTCCTTGCGTCCTCAGATAACATGGCGGCTCTTGCCATACTATCCAGATCCCAGACTCTCTGCTGTCAGTGCGTAGGGGGGAGATCAGAGATGCCGTGTCTTCCGTGGCAGCCTGCCTGCTGGGGAGAGGAGGGAAGGGACGCACACTCTCAGAGAAAAAGGTACAAAAGATATTACTTGGGTGGTACCCATTCAAAGGTACCATTTAGGTACTAATATGTACCCTTTTAAGGTAAACAAGGTACAAAAGTCTATCTTGTGAAAGGATACCGACCCAGTGACAACATTTGTACCTTTTTTCTGAGAATGCAGTGAGACCAGGCTTGGAGATGGAGGTCTGGAGATATGAGGCACGCCACTGAGAAGCTCATCTATGGAGTGGCATATGAAACGCACTTGATTACATTACTAGCAAATGGTCTGCAGGAATGAGTGTAATTGTAGCTCATTATGAGCTCTGGAGTGTGACGTGGTTTGTAAGAGATTGCAATTTTCCATATTCAGAACTGTCCTGAACTCTGTCCAAAGGCTTTGTATCAAACACACCAGTGAGAAACAAACATAATCTGTCAGGTAAATAGGTTAATGTGCGAAACACAAGAGCAACACTCCTATTAAACAGTCATGGTTTTACGGTAACATGACGTTTCCCAAGTAGGACATGTTCCTGAAACAACATCCTTTGTTCTTCCTGATTCATTCCTATCAAAAAAAATTAAACTTTGATCCTACAAAATAAAAAATCTGAATAGGTTTAATCTAAAATCTGATTGGTTGATGGGAATGTTGTTTCAAGAACTCAAGATCACCGGTGACGGTTCTAACACTTTTTTTTTTCTACTTTAATCTCTGTATAATTATTTGTAAAAAAAATTAAATCTACAACTTTATTTATTGATTTATTTACTTAGCATTTTGCTGAACATTTATAAGATTTATTTGAACATTCATAAAGTTAAAATGTTAAAAAGTTAAACATAAAGTTTTTTTTTTCAATTTTAAATCTGTTGTACTGCTGCTATCATCTTAAAGGGATAGTTCGCCCAAAAATGAAAATTCTATCATCAATTACTCACCCTCATGTCGTTCCAAACCCGAAAAGACCTTCATTCATCTTCGGAACACAAATTAAGAAATTTTTGATGAAATCTGAGAGCTTTCTGACCGTGCATAGACAGCAACGGAATTACCACGTTCAAGGCTCAGAAATGTGAACGCACGTCAAAGTCTGACACTTTGACAGAATGACAGAATTATAATTTTTGGGTGAACTATCCCTTTACGAGTGTAGTTGTTTTGCATGATCTTTGACTAATTTCTAAGTGGTTAAACTAAGTGTTACAACTCACCCTGTATTACAACCACTCCAAGTCTCCCCTACTGTAGCATCAGTATATGTCTGGTGCATTAATATGATAAATACAATGAAAAATGTGAAAAACTGATACGCGAATGATATCACATAGCTCGTTTGTTTGCATGATGGATGGGTCCTGCTCATCTACTCAGACTGTTTGTGCTTAAAGACTGTCATTGGTGTAAAAAAACCCAAGGCAAGCCATGCTGGCTGTCGTGTCATAAAGGATGCAGGCTGAGAACGCAGACATGATTTCATGGCTAATGATTCCCGCGCTAATATCACTATGGGCAGCGGAGAGGATAACCAAGTTGAGCTGTCTTAGCTCAAATGATTCAATTAGGCCAGCTGTCCCCATTTGTCATGGCCCAACTCGCTTTTAGATTACCTTCCAAGAGCGCATACGTGCCTCCGCATTGGACATACCCACTCAACAATTTTGGGGAAGTACAAAAAAAAAGGAAAAAGAAAAGGAAAGACAGTAATAAATAAATAAATTAAAATTGTCAGATTTAGCACATAAAACCAATTACTGATAATAAATGTGACCTTTTGTTCCAAGCCAAGCTTGATGGCAAATGCTCGGTGTGAAATAGAGGGAAATCCCTGGAGCATGTCACATTGATTGGCAGGACAGAGATGGTCCTGCTATGCTTGAGAGAGACTACAGATGAGACTACACATGAATGGGGTAAATCATTAAAGCAACTGAGTCAAAAGCACATGAAAATAATACAAAATGTACAAGTGCAAATGCTCACATTTCCAGTAAGATTGCTAATTGGCATTTAAACTCATTTTAGACTCTTTTTAATTATTAATAAGTTACACTTACAAGCCCACCTTATCAGAAATGATTACAGTTATTGACAGTATTTATATTATTTTATATTGTATTATTATTTTACGTAGTATTATATTAAACTATAAACAAAAATGAATGTTAAAATAAGCAAAGAATTAATCTTAAGCAAGAGTTTGCATTGATAGAAAATGTACAAGAAAATTTCCTTTACAAATGCTGAACGTGAAGGATGTTTCACTAAGGAAGGAATATATAAATATTGTACAGCCAGTTATTGTGCATTGCTTTTGTGTATACATTTTTGAGAGTACTGATGATAGTCAACTGACTCATAATGACTCATCTTTTACTTCTATATTTCTTCTTTATACCTTTAAAGGTAGCTTTATAAGTGAATAGTTTTAAATCTGTAATTCTGATGTATTTTGTGGAAAATATATTTCTAATACTTGCACAATTTGAAATACAAGTGCAAATGCTCACATTTCCAGTAAGGTAATGAGCATTTACGCTAATTTCAGACTTTGACAAATTAAGTATAACATTACAAAAGCTTTATCAGAAAGTATTACACTGTCATTTTTTACTATATTATATTAAAAAATATATTGTTACATATTATTATTTAACATAGTCTTACATTAACTCTAAAGTACGGAAGTTCTAAGCGGCCATGCATTATTATAATTTTTCTGTCTTGTTTTCTCGTGATCACGACTTAATTTTCTCGTGATCTCGACATAACGAAAGTTGTTTTGTCGTTATCACGACTTAATTTTCTCGTTATCTCGACACAACGAAAGTTGTTTTGTCGTTATCACGACTTAATTTTCTCGTGATCTCGACATAACGAAATTTGTTTTGTGGTTATCTGGACATAACGAAAGTTGTTGATCTCAACCTAAAAACCGTTTTCTCACGACGTAATTGCAGCTATAGTGAGAAAATCAGGGTCGCTATATTGTCTTCGACGATAAAGTTGCAGACCCGACAGCCTCCTTCTCAAGTGTCCAACACTTATGTGTAAGTTGTCAATCACTGACAGACACAGAGCTAAAATGTCCGAGTATGAATATGCATGAAGTATTCTATCATGGATCAATGTAGTCGGTCACACACACAACACCTTCAATATTTGGGATGGTACTTATACCATATTTTTATTTTTATTATTTCAGTTTGAGTGAGTCCCTGATCAAAGTAAAAGCGAATACGATCATCCATGATGCTGCGATGATGCTGCTTCTATAGCATTTTCTCATGCCGAATACACAGAGAAAATTAAGTCGTGATAACGACAAAACAACTTTCGTTATGTCGAGATCACGAGAAAAATTAAGTCGTGATAACGACAAAACAACTTTCGTTATGTCGAGATCACGAGAAAAATTAAGTCGTGATAACGACAAAACAACTTTCGTTATGTCGAGATCACGAGAAAATTAAGTCGTGATCACGAGAAAACAAGACAGAAAAATTATAATAATGCATGGCCGCTTAGAACTTCCGTACTAAAGAGTTTTGTACTGATGGAAAATGTTCGAATTAAGGAGTGAATCATTTTAAATCTGTAATTCTGTATGCAGTATTTTGTGGAAAACATGATAGCAATCACACATAATTTACGGTATACTTTATTTGGAGTCATCGCAACTTTTTTATTATTGTTTTGAACTGTATATGTATCAAGCATGTGCAAATGAACATGATAAATATGACAATGATATCACATGAGAGGGATCATGATTCTTAGTGTGAGAGAGAGGAGAACATGTATTTGGAGACATGGCTCGGAATAGGGACATATACTTATTACAGTAATTCCGAGAGGAAATCAACAGCAAGGAAAAGAGGGGGTCACACTTATCCATGTGAATTCACTCATTCACAGCAGCAAACATTCATTAATGCAATTTCCATCTATTTTGTCAGTCTTGTAACCCACAATGCTAACAAGGGGCAGAGAAAATGAGGACTGTGGGCCTTGAATAAAAACAAGCACTTAAATCCTGGACTGAATCACAGGAAATTAACAATGCTCAGACACATCAGACACTGCTCTTGACCTTCAAGCCATCATTATTGGAGGGGTGCTAATAGAACAGTTGTCAGTTTACAGTTGTCAAACCAACAAATAACAAGAAAGTAAATAGCTTACAGATGATGTTACTGATGGAAGATTTAGCTTAACAAACCTCAAGATTCGGTTAAGTGGCAGTAGGAAATAATAAAGCCTTTTTGCTCTCAAGGGCAATTCCATTGTTATTTGTGATCTTCAAGATACGGTACACATCTTGTTAAATATGTACAGCTTAGAGTTTTTGTCACAGCTATATTCATGTTTTGACCAGTGTCAGAATTTAGAAATGGGCTTCCTTTCAACTTTATAGATGTAGATATGGAAGGAATATACTGAATTAAAATGAAAAGGAAATCAATAGTAACTAAGTGTTAATATATTATATTATAATATATTCAGATTTGATTGTGTTAATTTTTAAGGTTATTTCTTAATTTTTATTTTATTTATTTATTATGTTTATTTAGCATTTTTACTTTTTACGGTATCAAAAGCAATGTGGTAAAAAATTACTTAATGATTCTCTATTAATTTATTGATTAAATATTGATTATTGGCTCTATTTTGAGGAGTTTGGGATAAATGAGATCCTGTGAAATTTTCGTCAATTAAATTAAGTCAATGTTAAAGTATTTAAATATATGTGTAGTACAAATATCAAAAAGTATCAATTCAAACATAAATTATTAAAGGGACAGTTCACCCCAAAATTAAAATTCTGTCATTAATTACTCACCCTCGTGTCGTTCCAGACCTGTAAGACCTTCGTTCATCTTCGGAACACAAATTAAGATATTTTTGAAGCATTCCGAGAGCTCTCTGACCCTCCATAGACAGCAAGGATCCTTACACGATCAAGGTTTAGAAACGTAGCAAGGAGATCTGAACGTAAACAACGTATCCGTGTACATACGTTGTTTACTTATGTGATAATCTCCAAAATAGCGCTATAGGGTGATTTGGAGGAGAAGAATTGTTGAATAAAGTTGTTATTTTTGTTTTCTTGGCGAACAAAACGTATTCTCATAGCTTCGTAAAATTATGGTTGAACCTCTGATATCACATGAATTATTTTAATGATCTCCTTGCTACGTTTCTGAGCCTTGATCGTGTAAGGATCCTTGCTGTCTATGGAGGGTCAGAGAGCTCTCGGAATGCATCAAAAATATCTTAATTTGTGTTCCGAAGATGAACGACGATCTTACGGGTTTGGAACGACACAAGGGTGAGTAATTTTCATTTTTGGGTGAACTATCCTTTAATGTCATCTAATGTTTCTGGATGTTTCTGAATCTAGTTACATAGACTTATTTCAATTGCAATGCCATTTTAATTCTATTTAAGTTCAGTATTACATCCATTTTGCTAATCAAATTCAGGAATTCAAGTTTAGTTCTGAATGGGACATAACTCTCATTTTTGACACCAAGAGAGTGCTTTAGTTTGGATCCTTTTATTCTTTTTAATCTTTTAGTTTTGTTATTGGATTTAAACATTTGTCTTTAATGAAACAAACCATCGTAGATGTTTAGCATTTGATCTGACATTACGACTTTGACTTTCCCGTGCTCCCCAGCATGATGTTCTCTCTGCACATTCTAAGATTATCACCTCATCAAACCCCATTCAAACATTCATCTTTATGAAACGTTGCAGCGTTCGGAGCGTTCCCGGCGACTCGCGTCCCCTCATGCAAGCGGTGTGCTTTGTTTAGCCGAATATGCTGGCACCCGTTCTGTCCCTCCCTACCTGCAGCATCAAGCAGGCTGCATTAGGGGGCTGAGGCCATGCCAAAACACAATTTGGACTGTCTCCAGCACTTCATTGGAAAGTAATGGTTTTCACTGAACTGAGTTATGACCAGCTGTTTGCAGACAGTCTGTGACATACTGATAGACCAGAACACCGTATGTTGCTTTCCAAATCAAATGATACAAGGAGTGTGACAGAGTGGTGAAACATCTGTCATTAGCAATTTTCAGCACGCTCCACTAATTCTGGACAAAATATGGGTAATGAAGTTACCGCAGGAAACTTCAAATACTGTCAGTGCAACAAGGCTGTAAGAAACCGGTGTTCATGAAGGCTTATAATCTAATTCATTTGTTGTAAGACATACAGACGGAGCGATAATTATTTTTGATCATCGTATTTTAAAATGCAAATCACAAATGTTCTTCTTTAATCAAAGAACAAAAATCAAGGACGGGCGGGAGATTTGTTCCTTGTTACCGAGACTCCCTCCCTTGTAGTTCTTGCCATCAGCGGGGGCATCTGAGTGAGGGCCACAAAGGTTTGACGCGTCTGAGCGTCATTGCTCACTCAACCCAGTAGCGTGTTTCCAGTCTGGCTTGTTCTCTGTGATCTACTGAAAAGATGTCCTGCTGTTATAGAGAGCTGAAATGGAAGCGTTTAATCTTGCCAGCTGCAAAAGACCGCCATATGCAATTTCACATTTGCCTAGACAGTAGTTCTCTCAGCACTGATTCTCATTTCATTAGCTTGTTTGGTAATGGTTTATAGAGTGAGATATGGGGATTATGTTTTAGAAAGTTCATAAAGCTTAATACTTGAGAAATATGCCAAACAAATGGAGAATTTCATAATTCCATAGTGTTTTCGCCACACTTTTTTTCCTGTAATCATTCAGCCATCAGGGTTGTAATAGTTAACTAAAACTGGATCTAAAATTAAAACCAATAAAAAACTATTTTGTTACTTTAAGAAGATAAACTTGAACTGAAATCAAATAAAATATTTAAAAATGTTTTTGTATTCCAGCAACATTTCTCATTAATTTAGTTTAACTTGATGTACTAAAATAACAAAAATTAAAACTGGTTAAACTAAAAAAATTTAAAACTATACAGACATTAAAAAGAAAAATAAGCCTACTCAAAATGGTAAAAAATGTAACAACAAAATTACAAAAAGGTTAACTACAATTAATAATTAAAATAAATAAATAATAAATAAAATTAATAACAATAAAATGTATAAAAACTCTACAGACATATATATTGGGGGGGGGGGGGGGGGGGGGGGGTTCTTGCCCCCCCCCCCCCCCCCCCAAAAAAAACTTACTAAAATGGCAATAACGTACAACAAACCACAGTGAAACCACAGTGAAAATTGTAAATATAAAAATAAAAAATGTTTCCTGTTAATAGAAACTATAATATATATCTAAATAATGTTACACTATTATTGTGTGTTTTTTGTTTGTTTTTGTTTTTACTGTATTTTAAAGAAGTCTTTTATAATCACTCAGGCAGCATTTATTTGATCAAAAAATGCAGTGAAATAGTAACATTGGGAAAATATTTTCACTTTATTTATTTAGTATTTTATTTAGTTGATTTAACAGAATTTCAAAATATTTTTCTTTTTTCTTCAAATTAATTTAATGTATTTTATTACATTTTATATTTCATTTTATTCGATGGCAAAGCTGAATTTTCAGCATCTACGTCAGTCTTTAGTGTCTTTCAGTGGATCTTTCAGAAATCATTCTAATATGCTCAAGAAGCATTTCTTATTATGATGTGTCATTTCTTATTATTATCAATGCTGAAAATAGTTAATATATTTGTGGAAACCATAACACACATTTTTCAGGATTCTTTGATGAACAGAGAGAAAAGACTAGCATTTATTTGAAATAATAAATCTTTTGTAACATTTTAGATGTTTTTACTTGATAAATGATCAATTTAATGTGTGCTTTTTAAATAAAAGCTTTTATTCATTAAAACAGATACTATATCAGATGCACCCACCCCTAACAGCATTTAAAAATATACTAAATGATTGTTGGTGGCTTAGTATGTCAGTCAGATGGTTTCTTCCTGTAAGTGGGCAGTTCTTGGCCAGAATATAGTGAATATATAATGGAGCAGGCTTTATACTAGCAGAAGTCTGGCTATGTGAGACAAGCAGTAATATAGCTCAATGGTCCTTCTACCTATGATGTGATCCATCATTGTTCTATTTTCTCAGGATGACGAGTGATAACTGACTATAAAACCACTTTTTTTTTTTTTGTCTTAAAAGCTATTTGTATATACCAACCTGAAAGAACTCTATCTTAGGACAGGGTTGGATAAAACACTTGCACTGTTCTTGAGTACAGCTTCGAGGATTTGTCTTTCCAAATCATTGTCAGAGTAAGACATGTTGAAGCAGGGTGGGCGTAATGAAGCGCTCCAGAGATCACTGCACAAACAAGGGGCCTGTTTTGGCAAAGCTTGGCAGCAGAAGGGCTATAAAATGATATGTGTTAATTTTGTGTTAATTATTATGGGTGCCACATGTTAAGCAGAATGTTCTACCATTGCAGAAGTTAGAAAAATCCACACAGATAATTATGGCAGTAAATGTGGAGGGGAGCAGTTGGACTCTGTGATTGTAAAGCTGTACTGCTGGAGTCCTGCCCCAGATCTGATGCCCTATTTTACCTTTTGTAATGATGTGTCTCATGTGGCACATGGGGTGAATTACTGGCAGGAATGAACGCATGATAATCACCCAGAATTCTCCAGGGAGTGGGCAACTCCTCCTGGGAAGCACAGAACTCATTAATATGCAGACTCCCACAATTCCTGCTTACTGTCAATTGTTTAAAGCAACACAGGGTTTTTTATTTTTATTTTATTTAGACCAACCATCAACAAATTTTTATCAACAGATTTCTACTAATTAAATGGCATTAATTAATATTATTCAAACAGCCAAAAAGAGTTTAAAATCGTTTAAAATGCAGTGCAATCATTTTATAATTTGTATTTGAAATGCAAACATTTTTCTACTTTCTATATAAATAAAATGTAGAAATAGACCCAAAATAAAATAAAACCGATCCACACACTGCCTCTAGTGGCATAACAGGCAAAACAATAATGTTTAATATAATATAATATAATATAATTATATATGTGTGTGTGTGTATTTTATTAAACAATTTAGATGCTTGTATGTGATGTTTTGTAAAATGACAATTGTTATAAAGCAACGCAGGGGAAATTATTTCATTTTTCTCCAGTGTCACATTAACAAATTAAATATATAGGCTTGTCTCAGTCAAAAGAACTGAATTTAGACGCTCATTGGCTCGGTTAACAAGCTGTTGAACACAGAACAAATGAGCATTGAGCAAACACATTTTACTTGGTGTGCATTTCAGTGTAATATTTTCCGTTTGATTTCCCCAGATTCAAAGATCCGTGAATGCTGCTATCTTCTTTATAAACCAAAGTTGAAGGCATTAAATGTTCCTCCATTTCTCTGCTGGGTTTCGGATGCCCCCTCAAGCATGCTGTCATTGATAACTGCTACAAGCTCGGCAGAGCTTGGCTGGGACGCTCTTGGCAGAGCTGTGGTTTTTGCTTAGAAATATCACACTCCATCATGCGGCATGAAAAGCTTTGTTTTTCTCCTAGTGACCTTCTCCCACTCCTCTGCCTCCTCCGTCCATCTGTCCATTTGTCCATAATGTCGAGCTGACAGAGGATGGACAGATTCTGTCCCTCAGAAACAAGAACTTCCTGTGCTGTAGCATGCGATGAGGCTAATTCAGTCAGTTGCTCTCATTGGGCGTTGGTTACATCACTTCAAGAGGTTCTGCCTTTTAGCAGTAGATTTTAGTCATGTTTCATGCATTGTTTCAGATTAATGTCATCCGAAACGAGTCACAAAGTGTTAGAGCCATGACCTAGCAGTTAGCATACTCGAGGATACAGATTTGAAATGCAGTGCAATCATTTTATAATTTAAATGCAATCATTTTCTGTCTTTGTGTGCCGTTAAAATTTGTTAAAAGAAGAAAAAGAGATTAAAAAAGAGATATATAAGAGAAATAAAAACAGTCACAGACGCCATCTAGTGGCATTAGACAGATCTGCAAAAATAATGACTGTTTTCAAACAAGTTTCCAAAATTTATTTCTGCCAAAGTTTGGAGAAAAAAAGGTCCCAGATACTAAAAGATACTTTTCTTTGAGAAGCAAAATTGCATAAATTAAATCCATCCATCCATCCATCAAATCAATTTTAAAAGTGTTATTTGTCTTGTTTTCCAATATCTCATTCTGAACTTTATTACATCAAGATACTTTCAGTTAATAAACAAATCTGCATAAGATATTAAATCTTATATTCATAGTAAAATAAATAAATAAATACACTTTGTTCATTTAATTTATTTGGTAAATGTTTTGCTTAAATCAGCTTTTCTTGCCCATTGGCAAATAGGTTTTCATCTTTAATAATACAAAATCTTAATTCAAGAAATTCATATAGTTTTGCTTGTCAAGTAAAATGATTTTGCTTTCAGGATGTTAAGATAGTTTTGCAGGTAAACCAGCTAAACATACTAAAAATGCAGAAGAAACGCTTTACATTTAATACAATTTAGCTTGCTCAATAATCCAGTTTGTCAGTTAAAGAAGCCACCTGTATTTCTTAAGGTCGATCTGTGATAAGTGATAGCACAGGATCACGATGTACAGTAGCAGGTCATGAAGAGGCAGGAATGCCATCTGAGAGCAGTGATGTGACATGCAGTCATGTCTGTCAGAATGGTGAATGCCTCCCTGCTGAAATCTACTGACATTGATTTGTGAGCATAATGGCTGATTATAGGATGGGTGACAGATAAATTTTATCAACATTAAGGCACAATTAAACATTTCATCTCCCTAATTACTGGCTGTAGATTTGGCCTGATGACCATGTGCTGTAGGAAATCAGCAACCATCACATATTTTAATGGGACACAGCTGTCCTGCGGCCTAGTAATATCTGCACATAGCCCCGGAACTGTAATTTGAGGGGAAAAAAATAATAAATTGACAGTGGAGTCGGAGAATAGATTTAGAAGTTTTGGATTAATTATTGGTTGTACTTACTTTTTGAATGTGAATTTTTTTTTTTCTATTTTACCCTGTAAGAAATTAATAATAATTTGATTTAGTTTTAATTTTACCCATAAAAAATTGAACAATTTAATTAACAATATTTTGATAAAATATATCAAATTATGTGTGGTTACCTAAGATGAACTCCAGTCAATTCAGTAGTATAATAAAACATGTTTTATTCTACATGAAGCAGGTTGACACAAGGCCACAATATTGATATCACATGACCAGCTGATTACTATTGAATTCTTTTGATCATATAATGAATGAATTATGTCTGACTGAAAATCGCTCACCAAATTGTTGCGTATATGCCACTGTCAGTAAAGTCTATGAAACTGCCATTTTGACCTGTGCAAGCATGCATATATTGAAAATTACATTATATATTTTCATTTAAAATCCCATATTTTGCTGTAATTTTCTAAACCTTTAGATTCAGCAAGAATGTAAATGACTACGGCCAATGCAAAGAAACAGATTGTTTGGTGGCTTGTAATTATATTTGGAAAATCAAAATCTGCGCCGGCCCTGCACATTCCACAGGCTTCCTAAAGCAGACAAAGAAGAGCCGCTCATCCGCTGAACGCATGAATTTCAGAGGCTTGGAAAGGATTGTGGGGTTCACACTGAAGTAATCAGCCTTTCTGCTTTGTCTGTGCCAAGGAATTAGCCTGGGAAATTCACCAAAATTTGGGAACAGCTTGGGAACAGATTGATGCAGAGGGGCGAGAGAGACGAGAGAGGCTTAGACTTTATGTGTGCACCATGAGTCCATTCTAGAGCAAATATATGGAAAAGCTTCTCCTAAGTAACTCAGCTCCTCTGAGCAAGGTTGTCACGCTCTATGGTGTGAAGGATCTTGAGTGTTTGTGCCGGCCTGCTTCCATTACTAGCAGGTTTGCTCCTCAAATCTTAACTTCTTATCTTTTTCAAACTAGATTTTTAGATTTGGTGGAAAATTTTGTTGTGCTTGGTCTAACAGAGTCTAAACAAAAGTCTCTGGTTCATCCAATGGAAATCGTAAGTCTGATTTGATTTGAGGTATCATTCATGTCCAAAGCACATAAATATAGATCAGTTATGTACTGAAGTTTAATACTTTGTGTTAGGGGATTTAATATTATTATTTTATTTATTAATCCTGTTTTATATGTGCTGCAAGCATGTGCAATACCAACTGCAAAAGCTGTGACATGCAGGTTGGTTTTTGTGTAAATCTTGGCAAAGTTAAGCACATGTAAATGGCACACGCTTGTAGTACTTTGTACTGTTTTAGTATTGATTCCATTCCATTACGGCTGGGCCTGGGGGGCTTGGGTCCTGGTTGGTGTGCCGCCGGGAGCATGGGTTGGTGCATGCGCTTGGGCCCGGCCCTGGTGTGGGGGTCTTCGATGCATCGGTGCCTCCGCGGGGGGGATCCAATAGAGGCAGGGAAAACGGGCCTAACCTGGGTGTCTTATTGTCTTATGTAGTCTGGGAGTTGAATGAGTGATGGGGTGGGGTAGTTTTTCCTCTGCTGTGGGGTCTGGTGGGCCGCCCCGGGCTGCCATGGGCCCTGGTCTGGATGGGCCTGGGCCCCCCGCCCTGGGCAGATTTGGGGTAACGGGGGTGCCTATGGGGGTCAGCGGGGGAGCTGGCTCCGAAGGGGGGGGTATTTTGCCCCCTCTGATGCTTTCCTCCCCATCCCTAAGGCTTCACTTCTCCCGCTCCATCACACCAACACATAGGTAGGGTTTTGAGGTGCGGGTGTGTCGCTGGGATGCGGGGGAGGTGGTACTCCTCTGTCTCCTCGTGGCCACCTGCATCTCAATCACACATTACAGCTTAGACATTCTCATTACTTACTGTCACATGACACATACATATAGGGCCTTGGGGGTGGGCACACTGAATGGCATCCGGAGGGCGGTCTGTTCATTCAGCCTTCCCTCTGGTGCCAGTGCCCACTTCTCAATTTTAAGTTGCACATAGACATTGAGGGCTCTAGGGAGGGGACGAGCTGACACAAGCTTGTGGAGGGTGCCCCTCCCCTGTTTTAAAGCACCCCTGTTTTAAAGCACCTTAGAACAACACACACCAACACTACATTTGAGCGGGTGAGGTGAAGCATGGGGTCTCTTTTTTTTTTTTTTTTTTTTTTTATCTCACACCCCTGTTCTCTGTTCTCTGTCCGGGGCCGGGGGCTGCGAGGATGAGCTGGCCGCCCGGTCGGGGTCTGGGCTGGTGGTCTTCTCTGCTGCTGCGGGGACCGGGGTGGTCTTCCTGTCCCCACGCCAGAGCGAAGGGGGTTCAGCTCCGGGATCGGGCGCTGATTACCCCTCTGGGGGTGGTGGTGCCTGGATCTAGGAGTATAGAGTGCATATAGGGAGTGTGAGTGTGGGTACCATGTCCATTTTTGTGTGTCTACATGTGGGGCGAGGGTGAGAATATTCGTTGCGTGCATGAGGGTGGGAACGTATGCTTGTGTATATGTGTGCTTGTTCGTCTACGTCTATGTGTCAGGTCGGGCCTTAGACTCCACCTCACTCATCATCTCAGTCGACCCCCACCCCACCACCATGCCCTGCCGGTGGAGGATGCCGCCGGTGCATTGGTGGTTTCTCGCGCCGGGGCAGGATGCTCGGGTGAGCGCTGGCCCACTCTCGGCGGTCGCTTGGCGGGGCCTGGCCCTACTGGCCTTGCTGGGCCCCGGTTGGGGGGTGGGGGGCCCTTGGATCTCCGGGCCCAGGGCTCGGTCTGCCCTGGTGTGGTCGGCTGCCGGCGGAGCCTGCGGGCTTGCCGCCACGGCACCCTGGGGTGTCTACACTGTGGCTGTCGGATGTCCCACCTTCGGGCTCTCCTCTGCCCTTTTCTGGGTGGGGGCCGCAGTTGTCCCTGCGGTGGTTCCCCTGGGGGCCCCGTGCCCTGGGGGGCCTCCGGATGTTTGGGGCCTGGGTCTCTTCCATGCCTGCTTCATGCCTTGCGGGATGGGGCTGTTGTTCCCCACACACACACTATTAAACATTTACATGGAGGAACCTTATGAACACAAGCGCGCTCACACACACAGGTGTACACTCAAGCATTCACATTGGTGTAAGAACGGGTGCTCACAGACACACATTGTTCTGATCTGCTGTTGCTTCAAAACTTATTTTGTAATATTAGTTATGCGTGTTGCTCAATAACATTTAACATTTAGAATTTATTGTGATTCATACAGATGTTGGTTGTTGCTGCAGTTTCTCTGATGTTGTGTCTTCTGTTGTGTCTTCTGTTGTTTTCTCTTTTTGTCAGCAGGTATCGAAGCAAATTGTCTGTTTTCTTTTTTGTTTTGTTTTTTTCCTCTCTCTCTCTATCCCCCATTCTCTTTTTTTTTCCTCTCTCTCTCTCCCCCCCTTCTCTGTTGACTTTATCCACAATTTTTTTTTTTTTTTTTTATTATTATTATTATTTTTATTATTATCATTATAATTATAATTATTATTTTTTTATTATTATTATTATTATTATTATTATTATTTTTTTTTTTATTTTTTTTCTCTCTCTTGTTTTCTCTGTCCCCTGGTCTTGTCGGTCATAGTATGGTTAAATAAAAGGGTATATAAAATTTAATTAATTAATTAATAAAAAAAAAAAATTATATTAAAAAAAAAAAAAAAAAGGCTGTGAATGATGATAGCATAACTACACATACGTACTGTCATGTGTTATCTGTGTTACTGACAGGCCAAAAAAAAAAAAAAAAAAAAAAAAAAAAAAAAAAAAAAAAAAAAAAGTATTGATTCCATTTTTATTTTCAAACATTCATTGCCTATTAACAACCTACTCTGAATCGACTCGTGCCAAAAGATTTGTGAGCAGTCTCAGCCACCAGAAGTCAATTTCATTGCTGTTTTCCGGGTGAAATCCTCAGTCTGGTGTGGTTCTGTTTCTGCAATGTGCTCATGGCAGTTTCTATGGCCACCCACAGATCTGAACCTGGTCCCAGTTCAGGTAAACATGGTGCCTAAAGGGGCAGTTGACCCTCTTTTTTTGGTGGTTATTTCTGGGTCCTACTACGCATTTGGCTTTTTTTTCTTTTTTTTTTGTGGGTCAGGTTTTGTCTTTATTATTAAGGGTATGTCTAAATATTTACATATACAGTATGTGCAACAGAGATGTAAAGTTAATTGTAAAACGGAAAAATAATGCTTGACATAATCTACTGTATTTTATATATTATATCATACATTATCACATGTTGTACTGTATATGAAGTAATTATTAAATTATATGTAAAGTATTATAATAATTATTTCTTATTTTGTAAATATTATTATGAAATTATATAAATATATTAATTTCTATATTACACTTAATTTTAATTAGGGCTGTAAAAAAAGAAGTTGAGCCAACTTAAAATTTTAAGTCAACCAGCTTCAGCAGATTTTGTTTTAAGTTTATACAACAAAAAGTTGAGAATCTCCTGCAAAAATAAGTTGAGAGAACTAAAAAATCTGCTGAAGCTGGTTGCCTTAAAATTTTAAGTTGTCTCTACTTTTTTTTCTTTTTTTTTTACAGTGTAGTAGTTAGTCTCCATCACATGCTTTCAGATGGAGTGGAAATTAATACACAGAGCCTTAGATCTCTGAGAAGCTACGCAATATCGTGTTCATAATCGTTGATGAATCGCCTTTGATTATGAACGCGATATTGCGTAGCTTGTCAGTGATACGGCTCTGTGTATTAAATGCCGCTCCATCTTAAAGCATGTGATGGAGATTAACTACTAATCACAGAACCGGCCTTTGCATGCGACTTATCATGCAGCCCTAATATATATATATATGAATATTAAATTATAATATTATTTATTAAATATTAAGTTATATTTCAATTGTTATATTATATATATTGTAATATATATTGTATATATATTAGTGCTGTCAAAAGATTAATCATGATTAATCGCATCCAAAATAAAAGTTTTTGTTTTCATAACATGTGGATGTGTACTGTGTATATTTATTATGTATATATAAATACACACGCATGCATGCATATATTTAATAAAAATATGTTATATATTAAATATATTTCTCTATAATATAAATTATATGAATATAAATATAGACATGTAAATACATGTAAATATTTTCTAAATATATACTGTATGTGTGTGTATTTATATATATTTATACATAATAAATATACACAGAACACACACATGTATTATGCAAACAAAAACTTTTATTTTGTATGCGATTAATTGCAATTAATCGTTTGACAGCTTTAATATACACTTACTGGCCACTTTATTAGGTACACCTTGCTAGTACCGGGTTGGACCCCCTTTTGCCTTCAGAACTGCCTTAATTCTTCGTGGCATGGATTCAACAAGATGTTGGAAACATTCCTCAGAGATTTTGGTCCATATTGACCTGACAGCATCACGCAGTTGCTGCAGATTTGTTGGCTGCACATCCATGATGCGAATCTCCCGTTCCACCACATCCCAAAGGTGCTCTATTGGATTGAGATCTGGTGACTGTGGAGGCCATTTGAGTAAAATTAACTCATTGTCATGTTCAAGAAACCAGTCTGAGATGATTTGAGCTTTGTGACATGGTGCATTATCCTGCTGGAAGTAGCCATCAGAAGATGGGATCCATGCTTTCATGTTCTTTACGCCTAATTCTGACCCTGCCATCTGAATGTTGCAGCATAAATCGAGACTCATCAGACCAGGCAACGTTTTTCCAATCTTCTATTGTCCAGTTTTGGTGAGCCTGTGCGAATCGTAGCCTCCGTTTCCTGTTCTTAGCTGACAGGAGGTCTTCTGCTGCTGTAGCCCATCTGCTTCAGGGTTCGACGTGTTGTGCGTTCAGAGATGGTATTCTGCATACCTTGGTTGTAACGAGTGATTATTTGAGTTACTGTTGCCTTTCTATCATCTCTAATCAGACTGCCCATTCTCCTCTGAACTCTGAAATCAACAAGGCATTTTCGTCCACACAACTTCCGCTCACTGGATATTTTCTCTTTTTCGGACCATTCCCTGTAAACCCTAGAGATGGTTGTGCGTGAAAATCCCAGTAGATCAGCAGTTTTTGAAATACTCAGACCAGCCCGTCTGGCACCAACAACCATTCTGCGTTTAAAGTCACTTAAATCCCCTTTCTTCCCCATTCTGATGCTCGGTTTGAACTTCAGCAAGTCATCTTCACCACATCTAGATGCCTAAATTGCTGCCATGTGATTGGCTGATTAGCAATTTGTGTTACCAAACAATTGAAAAGGTTTACCTAATAAATTAGGTAAACCTTTTCAATATATGTATATATAAAGTTCAGAAATTAATGGTATGCGATTTATGACAGAATGGTCCCACATCTGATCATTTATTTTTTCCTCACGTGTCTCACCACAATGATTCAAAACGAACACATTTCAAGTGACACGGGAAAAAGACTCGGCAAACCTAAATGAACATCAGAAAAGCAGCGCGCACATTTCTGGTTAAATATGAAAGGCCATCAACTGACACTTAAAACGGGAAGCATCGCCATTCAAATCTAAGTTATTCTATATCTAAGTTATAGTAAATTTAAGTTATTCTTCACTGCGCTGTATTGACACAATACGTTGCAATATGGTAGTGCATTGTTTTGATGCATAGGCTACATCCGAAAAAGATTTCTTTCTTATTTCTTTGTTGCTTTTATATATATATATATATAATATATAATACTTAAAAATTTAGATATTATAAAAATGCACTAATAATTGTAATAATGCATTAACATTAATCATTACATATTTATATATTTTATATAAAAATGTTTTATTAGTGCAAAAATACATTTAATTCAACAGTAGTGTGAATTGTACAATAGTGAATGATGCTGTTCAGCTATGGTGAGACTTTGTTTTAGGGGCATGGATGAGCACTGGAAGTTGAAATGGTTTTATGTGCGCACATTTGTGACCACAGGCTTGTGTCACTGTGAGCACTGTGCTGAAGCCTGACAAGGGCTCTCATGCTCACAGATAGCCGGCTGTTGTCCTAAACAACGCAACATATTGCCACATTGCCCTGGGACAGGGAATCAGGAAGAGCGAAGAACAATGACATGCACAAGGTCTCCACACTGTTTATTCCCTCTGAGCTGGGCCAAATATTATTTTACTTGAAAATGAAATGAACCAAGTAAAGTAGCTTAGGTTTATGAGGCTGCCAAGATACCACTCTGTTTACTGTCAAAGCAGATTTTCTGTTGCATTCGGCACTTTCTATGAATATTTTACAGTTGGGGTCTCAGAACTTTTTTAAAAGCATAAATCCAAAATTTGTTGCTGTTCTGAGAACTATTGGATATTTTATAAAAACTGTACCTAACATTTTATCTGTTTTATTATTATTTTTTTATTTGTTCTGTTGTATTTTATTAGTTTTTTATATTTATTGACAGAAAAAGACCCATTTTGTATCCTGTTTGTGAAAAGTGACATATTTTTGAGTTGTAAAGTGTTGTTTCTCATATTTTGCTTATACAGTATGATCTGCTTGCATAAAATATTATATACAAATTTTCAGATATTTCTAAGTAGATATTTGCTGACCAGTTTCTACTTTCTCTTTCTGTTCTTCTCTTAAGGCTCAAGATCTCTCACAACGTCTGCTTTGTGTTGTAACATGACATTGGCATGCTAGATGTGTGTGTAGCGTTCGTTTTTGAGAATTGGACTGCTCAGTGTGAAATTGTCTAATTTGCTTCACTGGATGGTATCGCAAATGAACTCAGAGTTCTAAACAAGCATGAAAAATATGCATTGATGGTACACATGTCTTATTTTCTTTCTGCACGTTGTCCTTTACCCTCCTGGTCATCTTCTACATATGTCTGGGTTTGGAACACATACTGCCTGCCATCATTTCATACCAGTCTGAGTCTGTTTTAAATGTGCAGCATGCGGCTCTTTTATGCCCAATGCCTTTTACTAAAAGAGGCAGACATTAAAACATCTGTGGGAGAGAAACACTATGTTAGATTTTTTTTAATTTTAGTCCCATTTTTGGAAGAAAGAAAAAAAGTAAAGAAACAAAACAAAAACAAAAACTTTTTTTCAAGCAAAATATTGTTGATTTGTATTCAAGCAGGGAATGTGATATTTCCCTTTGTAATGTACACAACAAAATAACAAAAGTCCTTATTTAATGTGGTCATGACATTTTTTTATTTATATGTGATCAACTAAATTTTGTAATTATGTTTGCTTTAATTATATCATGTCATTTAAAAAAAAAAAAAAAATGTGAAAATATTATATTTTTTCATGTAAAATATTAATTTATATTAAAGCGGAGAATGCTGTGAGGTTTCCCCTTGTAATATACATAGCAAAATGAGTCCAGTAGCACTTCATCTAAAGGACCTTTTCTTACTATCAACTAGTTGCTTATTAGCATGCATATTACTAGCATATTGGCTGTTTATAAGTACCATATTTATTAGTATAAAGCACAAATTAATGCCTTATTCTGCAAATTTTAGATCCCTTAATCCACCCCATACCTAAACTTTATTACTATCTAATCAGCAAATTAGGAACTTATTGAGTAAAAACTCTTAGTTAATACGTGTTCCCTATTCTAAAGTTTTATCATTAGTCCTTTTTGAATAATGTGGCCATGATGTCTATTGATTTTATTTGTGATACTTTGTGGTAAACTTTTGTTGTATCCAATTTTTGAAAAAAAGAGAAAAAAAAGAAAGAAAAGAAAAAGAACAGTAGAAAAACAAAACAAAAACAAATGGGAAAAAAATTTCATTTGAAAAAAAAAAAGAAATCTTGCAAAATATCACCAATTTATATTCAAGCAGGAAATACTGTTAGATTTCCCCGTGTAATATATATATATATATATATATATATATATATATATATATATATAATAACAAAATTAGTCCTTTTTGAATAATGTTTTTTTTCATGCAAAATATCAGTTTACATTCAAGCGGGGAATGTTGTTTTATTTCCCCTTATAAAATGCATAACAGAATTAGTCCTTCTTTAATGTGGTCATGATGTTTGGCGATTTTATTTGTGATAATTAAACTATATTTTGCTAGTCACCAAAGGCCATATGAGACTGGATAAAACATTCATTCCCATAATAACCAACCGGCTTGTTATGCCAACCTTTGATGTCACAGTTTCCATGGTAACTGATATCAACACGGATCCTTAGGATTTTGCAAAGCCTTCAACAACTCTCATTATTTCCAGACGAAAACAAAGCACAAACGCGCGTTCCTGTGTTTACCTTCATATTAAACGGCGTGAGCGCGTTGTTGTTTGTTTTTTATTAGCGGCGCGCGCAGGACGCTGACAGCTGAAGAAGACTGTATTTGGGGAGGAACAGCATGGCTGCAGAGAGGAGTGGAGATCCTGAGGGAGGCCTAATGGTTCCACTCCTTCCTGCACAGAGATAAAGACTCATAATAACCGTGTATACCCACCATCTGGCTCTGTGCATGTGGTCCTTATGGAAGAGAAAGCAGTGCAATCTGTAAACGATCAGGAGCCATAGCACTCCCCCCAGAGAGACCGCCATGCAATCAAGGTGACAGATGGCATAGCTACTGCTGTGGCCGCATAGAGGAGATCAAAATCACCTTCAATAAACTCTGACTAGAATGGACACGGGCCTCTCCAAAAGTCAGTTTGTCAGTCAAACTGTGGCAGCTTGCTGCATCGGGGGGTGAGATGCACTGACCGCCGCCCCTGTTTTCCATATTTTCCATCTGAATGGTTTTGAACTGTGATCTTTCTCTAGTTGTCCTCGCTGCTCGTGGCGACGTGGGTGAGCCAGGTCTGTCGTTTTTTGGGGAGGAAATTAGGTACATGATGTCACAGATATGGGGCACGGACGGCTGGTGGTGTATGGGTCACCTAATGCAATTTTAGATGGAATACTAGCCTACTACCCAGTGTACACTGTGTTCTACATGCTGTATATATATAAGTGGATGCTGCATTTTTGTCACACGGCTTTGCATGTTTAATTCAATAAGTGCCATCCAGTTATCATTTTATAAATGGAAATATTAAATCTTTTGCATTTTTATAAATTAAATTTAAATTTGCATTTTTAAACCCAATTTTGTGTATGACATATTTTTAAATATTATATGCTATTTGTTATATATTGTTTTAAAATATAACATATTATATTTATATATATATATATATATATATATAAATGTTTAAACATAAAAAAACATTATTAATGAAAAATAAATAAATCAATGATAGTCTTTGCAGTCAAATGAGTAATGATGGATGTTACTTCCAGTTCATTTGCGGCATGGAAATAGAAAGTCAAATTGAGTGCATTGCATTATGGGATAAGTACTGCGTGCAGTGTGCTTTGTATGCATACTACACACAAAATATACATACTACACACTGCAGAAATAATAAGATTTGATTGCTAATATGTGAAAATAGCTACATTCAAATCCAATCACGTCTGTTTGCTCTTTACATTCATGGTTTGCTCACATAAACAGTCTGAATTTTGAAAATGTAGGGCAATAATCAACAGCTAATGCGTCTGATTTCAGTGCTCAGTTTGAGAGACTGGTGAATAATTATGCAGCATGCTCTCTAGCCCTGCTTTGGCTCAGCATCTCTTGGTGAGCTTGGTGAGCAAATTTGCGAGGGAGAATTATTTCACACATCTTCTTCATCTAAGCCACAGCTCGTGTCAGTGATGTGAGAAAAACAGCCTGACTTTCCAAGCTCTTTTTTTCTGCTCTACTGCAAAAAGTTCAAAATGGAAACACCATCTGTTTAATCCAGGAAAAAGACAATCAAATTTTTCCTGATTGGATATGTCATATCTGATCTTGAGGCTACAAGGTTTGACTGTAGCATTCACAAAATGGTATATAAATGAATACATAAGGAAATGCATATTTTATCTACATAATTAACATAATTAACATTATATTAATAACTGTACAAATATACAGTAACACCAATAATATTTAGGCAGTTAAGCCACACTTAAAACGTATGAATTTAACTGCATTATATATAAAATATAATATTGAAAATATAATATTATATAGTATTTGATAGATAGATAGATAGATAGATAGATAGATAGATAGATAGATAGATAGATAGATAGATAGATAGATAGATAGATAGATAGATAGATAGATAGTATATTTATTTACAGTATGTATAGTATATTTTTGGTTTTATCATTTTAATCCTAACTTTTGTGAAATGTTTGCTTGTGTCTGTGCCGTTTACTTAAACGTAATGCCACTTGGTTTTTATTTTATTATCTAATAAAGTGACATTCTTACATTTTAAGTGTACCAAAGTGTTCAGATACTTTTAGGACAACTAAAGGTACAAACCATCACTCATGAAATATTTTCAAACAGTACTTTGAATAACAAAAAATATCAGGGTCTGCAAAACCCATTTCATATCTCTATATTATAACGTCTGCCCTCTTTAACTCATATGAAGAGTTGGGCACTTATGAAAGGGACCTTTGTCCTTTCACCCAGCTCTCACTGAGTATTCACTTAGTTAATTGGTGCTCTTATTTGATTAATTGGAAAAATTCCATTGTACTCTCCACAGCACCTTGTTTTATGGGGGTGTCCCTCCACATTCTCAATCATCCACTTTTAAACATTTTTACAAATGTTAAATATGTGCACTTGAGTCAGTAATTAGATCAATTAAGTTAATTGAAACCTTAAGCTCCATTAAAATCAAGAGAGATTTTTATGACTTTCATTTACCACTCTAGCCTTGGCAAGATATTGTCTAGAGGACTTTTTGCTGCATCAAAAGTCCCTTTCCCACCTCTCACGGTTCTGTTTCCTGGTTATTTGATTATTTATCTGGCATGAGCAAATGAAAAGTGAGCTTGTTAAAGCTAACGAGTCTTTTTCATGATAATCATTCTGAATGGTGACTGCAGAGGTCACCTGTTTGTTTTGGCTGTCAGATTGCATTTCCACATCTTCTTATTCAACATGACACAGACAGCAGTGTGAGTGTAGACTGTGACATTTCGCTCCCTTCCTGTCAGTTGAGGGGAGGCCTGCGCCCGTTGCTAATTGTGTCTCTCTAAGTGGCAGCTAAAGCTCCGTCGTGCCATTTTCAAAATGTGAAATGTGCTCAGCTGACAGAAATACATCTTAATCATTTAGCTCTGATACACCGGGGCTACTTGTCACACTTTTTACCCTAATGAATAATTTACAGGGTAGGTTTTGTGTATTTTTTATATACAGTATAAGCACATAAACGTTTAAATTGACAACAAAAATTTTTCTTCATTATTGCCATAAAAAGGTCATTTAAAGGGGACTTATTATGCCCCTTTTTACAAGATGTAAAATAAGTCTCTGATGTCCCCAGAGCGTATATGTGAAGCTTTAGCTCAAAATATCCCACAGATAAATTTTTATAGCTTGTTAAAATTGCCAATTTTAGGGCATGAGCCAAAACGCGCTGAATTTGAGTTATGTTGCTTTAAATGCTAGTGAGCTGTTGCTCCCGGAGAAGAGGGCGGAGCTTCAAGAGCTCAAGCTCCGCATTAGCAGACAGTGCTAGCCTTTGCAAATAAACTTTCCACTATTAATACAAGCCTGCTATCTTTACAGAAAACTACTCGGTTTCAAAGTCAGTCATCTGATTATACTGTGCATAATAAATTTGCGTTTATGAATTACACAGACAGGGAGCACGGCGGGCTAAAAATAACAACATAGCTGGTCTCATGCTATCACAAACTTTAAAAGTCCCACTTCTGATTATGACCTCGACTACTTCAAGCCATCGACTCACATTGCTTTCATACGCAACTTTTAACTACCGCATTCCTATTCACAATCTGTCACGGTGCACCCACGAGGAGGACACAGGAATGCGCAGACAAGGACGAAAACTCAAATAATAGTCTTTAATGACGACATCCGGACAAGACATGGCAGGACAAGGCAAGTCTTACAGACAGAAAACGAAAAACCAGACGAAATCTAACTGAACAGACAGGACTAATATACAAGGGATAATCATAGACAATTAGACAAACACGGCTGGACAATAATTAACTAATAATCACATCAGACAAGGACAGGAAACAAACCAAATATGGACACAAGAGGCAGGAAAACATGACACGCATGACAGAGGACTGACACAATCATTCTGATAGCACTTGAAGGCAGCATCAGTGAAAACACACAGAGACAATGATAGCTTTAGCAATAACATTTACATTTACATTTAGTCATTTGGCAGACGCTTTTATCCAAAGCGACTTACAATTGGGGAATACACAAAGCGATTAATCTTGAAGAGGCAATCAGACAGAGGAAGTGCTCGTAACACCAAGTCTCAGTCATTGTTCAAATAAGTACAAGCTAGTAAGCGGAGAGAAAGATAGAGGGAAAGTTTTTTTTTTTTTTTGAGTTTAGGATGAAGTCAAGTACTGCCGAAAGAGATGAGTTTTCAGTTGTTGCTTGAAGATTGCCAGGGATCCGGCGTTCCAGATAGGGGTGGGAAGATTATTCCACCAGCCAGGAATGGTGAACGAGAATGTTCTGGAGAGTGATTTTGAGCCTCTCTGTGATGGTACCACAAGGCGTTGCTCACTAGCAGATCTCAAACTTCTGGAGGGGATGTAGGTTCGTAATAGTGAGTGGAAGTAGGAGGGTGCTGAGCCTGTGGTAGTTCTGTACGCAAGCATCAGTGTCTTGAACTGGATGCGAGCTGCCACTGGTAGCCAGTGCAAGGAGATGAAGAGAGGTGTAACATGCGCACTTTTGGGCTCGTTGAAGATCAGTCGTGCCGCTGCATTCTGAATCATTTGTAGAGGTTTGATTGTGTTTGATGGCAGACCAGCCAGAAGAGCATTGCAGTAGTCCAGTCTAGAAACAACAAGGGCCTGGACAAGAAGTTGCGCAGCATGTTCTGTCAGAAAGGGCCTGATCTTTCTGATGTTGTGTAGTGCAAACCTGCAGGATCGAGCCGTCTTTGCAATGTGCTCTTTGAAGGTCAGCTGGTCATCAAAGATTACACCAAGATTTCTGACCGAAGTTGATGGAGTAATCATTGATGAGCCTAACTGAATCGTGAAGTCATGCTGTAGAGTCGGAGTGGCAGGGAAGACCAGAAGTTCCGTCTTTGCCAGGTTGAGCTGTAGGTGATGTTCTTTCATCCACGCCGAGATGTCCGCCAGGCAGCCTGAGATCCGTGCAGCTACCGTTGGGTCATCTGGTTGAAAAGAGAGATAGAGTTGTGTGTCATCGGCATAGCAGTGATAGGAGAAGCCATGTGCATGTATGATGGGACCCAGCAATGTAGTGTATGTGGAGAAGAGGAGGGGTCCAAGAACCGATCCCTGAGGAACTCCAGTGACCAGTTGATGTGGTTTGGGTACCTCCCCTTCCCAGGCCACCCTGAAGGATCTACCGGTGAGATAGGATTCAAACCAGCGAAGAGGAATCCCAGTGATGCCCAGTGATGAGAGTGTAGACAGGAGAATCTGATGATTGACAGTGTCAAAAGCAGCAGAAAGATCCAGCAGAATGAGGACTGACGATTTGGAATCAGCCTTTGCAGTTCGCAGGGCTTCAGTGACTGAGAGTAGCGCAGTCTCTGTTGAATGGCCACTCCTGAAGCCTGACTGTTTAGCATCCAGTTTGTTGTACTGTGAAAGCCTTACATAAGCCTTAAATAAGCCTTACAGAGTGCCAAGAAGCTCTTTCAGAAAGGCAATTTGGAAAACAAACGCATGATACTTACTTTGTCTGGAGCTGATGTTCGTGCACGAAGCGTTGGTATTAATTCCTAAACATATAGGGACGTTACTGATTTTTTCCGGGATATTTCCTTCGAAAATTAAATTTAACCACAGTGTCCTCGGCTCAGATGGGGGAGATTATGGTAACTCCTATGTTCATTAGTGCATTCCAAAACACAACACTTATAAAGCCTCTTTGGTGCTGACATTGTATATAACTCCAGTAATGGCGGACTGCAGCTTCTCACTCAGGGCTGTGTTTATGCTAATAGGGCAGAGAGCGTCACAAATGGGCGGCTCTTTTCCCCTCGGTGACGTGCACAGAGGGAGAATCTGAAACAGCTCGTTCTGAGAGAATGTTTATGATTTATTGGTTTTATACAATAATTAGTTGGTGGATTTTTAACATTATAGGCTGGTTGTTTTCACACAACTGTGTTCAAACAGCTTATAAAAGTGATTTTTGCATAATAGGTCCCCTTTAACATACAATTGACCTAAATGGGAGCTAGGGTATGTTTTCACACTATATGAGGAAGTATCCTTCAGAAATCATTCTAATATGCTGATTTTGTTCTCCAGAAATATTTCTTATTATCAGAGTTGAATCAGGTTTTGCTGCTTAATATGTTTGTGGAAATTTTTGAATGTTTAAAATTTTATTTATTTCATTATTATTTGCTCTAATTACACATCATTTTAATATTTTTTTAATAACCACACTAGTTTGTGATTTCAGAACACATGCTGAATGTCATAGAATACCAGCACATGACAGCAGCCATTAAGCCTTATTACTGCGGTCATGATGATTACAGATAAGTGCCACACAGATATACTGTATAAGAATTACTACACAACCGATGTTGTCCCCCATTCCAGAATTATGCCAGCTAGATATTAAAAGAGGAGGGGAGAAGCTGATCTTGATGCTAATGTTGGCTTTGGGGCTCAGTGATTGGGTTAAATCATCTTGATTCATAAGTAATCTCACACAGGCTACATTGCATTGTAAAATTAAGTGTTTAATTTGAGCCTGTTCTGATTGATGCCTGTATTTTATGCTGATTGGAAATAAAGTATTAATAAAGTAAATAAAGTTTGGCCTCTTTCACCTTCTAGAACAATAGAAGATCTGCTGCTTTAAAGCAATAGTTCACCAAAAAAATTAAATTTGCTGAAAATTTACCCTCAGGCCATCTAGGAAATACATTAATTTGTTTCTTCATCAGAACAGATCTTGAGAAATTTAGCATTACATCATTTGCTCGCTAATGTATCCTTTGCAGTGAATGGATGCCGTCAGAATGAGAATCCAAACAGCTGATAAAACATCACAATAATCCACGAGACGCCAGCTTGTCAATTAACGTGGAGTGAAATGAAAAGCTGCAATTTAAGAAACAAAATTCAAAGTTCTTTTTGCCTGTAAATAATCTTTTATCTTTGCAAATGTATCTCCTGATTCAGAATTTTTCACTGGAGAAGTCAATATTATAGATGGAGGACTCATGTTTTATGTTAAATGTTTAAAGTTAAAACATCTTGATGATGGATTTATAACAAACACGCAGCTTTTCACTTTACAAGATGTTAATTGATGTACTGGAGTTACTTGTGGATAATTGTGATGTTTTTATCAGCTGTTTGGACTCTCATTCTGACGGCACCCATTCACTGCAGAGGATCCATTGGTGAGCAAGTGATGTAATGCTAAATTTCCTTATAGCTGTTCTGAAGAACAAACAAACTCATCCACATCTTGGATGACCTGAGGGTGACTTTTGTTTTGAGTTTTAGGTGTACGGTATGCGATCTGAAACATCTATAATGTAACAACATTACTTTATCCCTCCCAATAAAAATTATTTAAAAATGATTTTTTTTAAGAAATGAAAGTTAATTGCAAAATCTAAGTGAGACCGATGCTTTAAATTGACTAAAAGCTTAGCATTTCAAACTTTCAGTGCTGTCTTGCAGAATATGACACACTCTACTGCATGCCTGGTGTCCTTTGTGAAATTTAAGCATGTGGCGGCTTGTCTGGAGTGTCCCTCAGACCGCACTGTACATGAGTGACAGGTGTCACCTCAGTGACTGTGACCTGTATGCGTGAGAGAGAGCAGTTCGGAGGAACCGTGCATGCAGAGGAGTTCTTCCGCTCCGTTTTGCTTTGCTTCACCTGACAGCACTGCCACGTATTGTCATTTGGCATCAGCAGATGACTGACAAAAGAGCCTCTCCACTGTAGACAGATTCACCACCGCCTGTGAAGGGGAGGGTGACATGGAGTCCGCTTGCACAACACTCGCTTGTTCCACATTTGAGAAAAATGGGCACCCAGTGGCAGGTTTATGAGATGTACGCTCTAAAATGTCTCAATAACTCATTTTAAAATGATCACTTTTATGATTAGTTTGTTTATATCTAAAAAATTATAAATATCCACTTGTTACATTAATAAATTTGTTTAGCTCAAGTGGAATCCAATTATGCATTATAAACTGGAGTTGTGCAGGAGCTTATATAGTCAGCCCCGTTTAGCAGATGGCTAGTCATGCTAGATCAAAATGTTGTTTCATTCCTAGACTTGGAATCATGGAAGGACCCTCCTGTTTCCAAACTCAGTGCGCCCACCACAAATCGAGGTGCTCGGCATAAACAACACTGTCACTTTAATATTTGCCCTTTTGGTGACGGTGCCCATAAACCTGACTCCATTCCAACAGCTTGATTTCACAAATGGAAAAACAGCATCTGTTTTCCTGCAGCTTCACATATGGCTGTGATTGTTGCTCATATGAGATGAGGCAGGTAGGCTGGGCGGCAGGGGTCCCAGAGCATAGCATGCGGCTCTGGGAACTCGGCTGGGGTCTGCTGTGAACAGCGCTCGGTCCCTGGCCAGATGAACTTGCATTGACAATGAGGCCAGGCAGAAAAAGTCATACCGTTAGGGGTCCTGCAGGGGCCTCACCCTGTGGGCTGGAGCAGATTAACAGATGATCATTGGTCATGTCAAAACTACTTTTAGTTGATTGATCTTTCCATATTTCTTGGATTGTCTGGGCCATCTATGACTTGTACTGTCTATAAGATGGAGATGGTGCTAATAACTGCAACACAATTATTATTATGATTATTTCGAGTTTTAAAAAAAAAAGTTTACCCTTTTTTATCTAAAGTTTTGAACTGTTCTGACAAATGGTCTGTATGTCTCTCTGTATGTCTGTCTGTTTTTCTATCATTCTCTTTGTCTGTTTTTCTATCATTCTATCTATCTTTCTATTTATCATTATACAGTACCTGTCTGTTGTTCTGTCTATCTGTCAATTGTTCTATCATTCTGTCTGTCTGTCTATCATTCTCTCAGTCAGTCTGTCTGATGTTTTATAATTCTATTTATCGATCGATCTATCTATCGATCTATCGATCTTTCTATCGTTCTATCGTTCTGTCTGTCTATCATTTTATAATTTTATTTGTCTCTCTGTCTATCCATATATCTATCCATCTAGCTAGCTATATAGACAAACTAATGGACATATGGATGGATACAGATAGATCTACTTGCCTGTTCTTATATGATTACTCATCATCATCATAATCAAGGACCCTGCTGCTGCACAGCCTTCAGAGGGTCACTGGGGAATCTGTGACCGCTCAGCAGATAGTGATTTCAGAGCCACACAGACTTGCTTTGTTCTTATGCAAATAGAACCCAGCCTCTCTATGATCTACTGCTCAACATTTTATGCATGCACAAAAATACACTTAGACACAAACACTGGTGTCTACATAGTCATTCATTATTACACAAACTCTAACGCTGGCGCTCAGCAAATGATTAAATAGTCTCAAACTCCCGCTTTTGGCATCGAGCACATCTGATCAGGGGAAAAAAAAGAGAAAAAGTACTGGTAATGATTGCTAATTGCCTTGTTAGTATGAAAACAAAGCTGTACTTTTTTGCTTCAAGGGCTAAATTACCAGCAAATAAACAAGTGGAAAAAATTGCATGAAGGAAGCTGGTTTTACATGAGCATCTGCAAATGCAGCTGGTGTGCGATCTGGCCTCTTCTCCTCCTTCAAGAACGGAGAACGCCAGACGAGGCCTTACCCGCATCTAAACTGCGAGCAGCATGATGTGACGTTACAAAACTAGGTCGCTCGCATTATAATCAACAAAGCTGTCTACAGTACAACAGCAATCTAGATAGGAAATAACGGGAACTATTTAATTTTGTCGATAAATTTCAGTCGACAGCAGTATGCAACTAAGGCTTTGTCCCAAATGACACTTTTGCCACATTAAAGAAAAGCACATCCAATATTTATATTATACTTTTTTATTTATACCTAAATATCTATTATATCAAATAAAACTTATCATCTTTAAAAGATTTAAACAAACTCACTTGAGCTGCACTATCTTTACTTATTTGCATGTTCAGTGTCACTCATATTGCCTCAAATCACCAGCAATTTAAATGTTCACTTTTATAATGTTTATAGTGATTGTATTGAATTAAACAAAGCTGTCTGTCATGCGTTTGTTACGGTTAGAGGATCCAGGCAGACAAGAAGGCGAGGGTTTCACGCAATACAGATATTTTAATACAAATCAAATCACGAGTACACAAGCTCAGAATAACATCAGATAACATAACATAACATAACTTTTACATAATTCTAACCAACATAAGACACAACAACCTAGACTAGGGAACTCAAGACTTACAAAGACCAGGGAACAAAGGAGCAAACGAGATAATTAACACAAAACAGGTGACAGGACTAAATGATGATTACGAATTAACTAAACCAGAACAGGAACTACCAAATAAGGTCAAAATAGAACTGAAAGGAAACTCAACCGTGACAGCATTGTAGACAACTTTGTTGATTACAGTGTGAGCATACTAGTTTTTTAGCACCATTTGCTTCCGGTTTAGACATGGGTTACTTATAATAAATGCTCTTATCAGCTTATCTAATGGTGAAAAAGTGAAACTGACAGCATATTTTTCCATTTTATGATTGTGAGCAGTTTCCTACCACCTTTCTTAGATTTGTTCTTAGTAGAAATGTCAAGATGTGCACTGTAAAACCAAATTAGTAAGCAGAACTCAAAAAAATTGATGTAACTCGTTGCCTCAATTTTTTTAAGTTCATGAACTTAAAAAAAAAAAATTTTCAAAGGTTAAATATTTGGATTACATGTTACATAAACATTTTAATTACAGTTAAATTAAAACTTGTTATCAAATCAACTTAAATATTTTCAGTTATAGCAACTTAAAATTTTCCTTACCCATTCTCATTGTATTAAGTTAACATTACAAAAAAAAAATAAGTACACAAAGAACCATTTTTAAGTAGCATCAACTCAATATTTATTAGTCTTAGTCATTTGTTTTACAAGTACAAGTAACTCAAAACCTTTGACACACAAGACTCAAAATCGTATGCCTAAAAACTCAAAATTTTTGTGGTAACTCGTTGCCTCAAATATTTTGAGTACAAACAACTTCAACAGTTTAAGTTACAGTGAGTTACACTGAATTCTTGCCATCTTCTATTTAACACTGCAGTGTTAATTTAAAAGACAGAAACATAAAACAATTCAGAGATGCACTAGGCTAAAACCTGAACACCAGATTAAAATAGCACCTCTAAAATTACAAATTTATGAACCTGCATGAAACTCTACATGCGCATCGTCATTTTTGAGACTCTGTAACTTGGGTGACAGTTTACCATCGTCAAGACCAAGTAAAATCTTCTGAATGAATTCAAAAGTGTTGGTCAGTCCCCTGGGATAGCTGAGGTGTAGTGCATAGATCAGTCCAAACATTACCAGGAAGGCATCAGCAAATCTGGGGAGGTCGCCCACAATCTCGCTTTCAATGACAACAGAGATTTTCACAGGCTGGAAGTGAACTGGACTTGTGTCATTATCTTTGACGACTGTGAGGAGGGCCACTGCAACATCTAAAAGCTCTGGCTCATCAGATGTGTCCTGTAAAATAAAATGGATATAAAAAGGATTAAAGATTTTTATTAAGATTTTTGACAAAAATATTTACAGCAGGTTTAGTGCAAAGGCATTTAGTTAGTCATGAGATTTAACAAACAATATTGCTTCAGACCAACTGACAGAAAGTTTAATGATTTTGATTGTTGTGTGAACAAACTACAGTATGACGATTTTAAACAGAAGATCAGTGTTCTACAGGACCCAGCTAAGCTACCAGTAAACAAGAAATTGATACTATGCTAAAAAAACCTATAAAAATGCTTTATTTTGTTTAAAGCAATCTAGTACCAAAGTTTTTTGTTTTTTTTTTACAGTAAGGTCAAAGAAAACAAATCGCTTCAAATCTCTTCAAATCACACAAACTATGTGATTTGAAAGACTGAGCAAGGGTAAGCGTGTAAGTATGTCTGTATTCATATGAACTGTTTACTTAATATGGTCGTGAGATTAAAAAAAACAAAAAAACTCACTGTGCAGGTCTTGAAAAACTCAGAGACGTCCTCACGTAGATACACAGGAAGGGCATGAAGAACAGTAACACGCTTTGTGTGTATGTCATGAAACGCCTATAACGATAAAAACAGAATTGTACATAACTTATTTAATGTTAAACACCACAAGATATACAAAATCAGACAAATACCAAAAAAAAAAGTGGACAAGTTGTTGTATTCAAAGCTCATTTGAATCATCAAACTTTTAAAATGTTTTCCAATGTGCCTCTTTTAATTAGGAATTAGACCTATAAAAAAGGGATAATATTTTTACCTGTTCATCATGGAGTTTTAGGATTTCAGTCAAAGCATCTGATGTCTTCCCGGTTCTGCCTTCTGTCTGAACAGGGTCATCAGTCTAGGAAGATGTCGGTCAAGCTCTGAGTAGAATGTGTTGGGCAGGTTCTGGTTTGTAATTCGTTGGAACTCTGCATACACCTACATTTTAAAACAAAGACAGACTAATATAACTATATAATATAACATTGGAATCCATAACAGCACTTACAACACATTGCAACCATTTCTCTGCAATATATCTTTAATTGCCTCCTTGATCAAAGGCTGAGATAAGAAGCAGACCTGATTTAAATGCTCCACTATTTCTTGGGTAGCTGTGTTTGAGACATGTAGGATTGCCTGCATCTTCAAAAATAAGGAAGATAAATTCATTCTGAGATGTTTTTTTAGTTCGTCAGTGTCACACTGACCATCATCCCCCACTGGATCCTCATCTGTGCCTGGAGGTTCTTCATACAAATCACCATCAACTGCAGGAATACTGGCTTGACCAACTTCACTGACAATGTCATTTTGAAAGTCTGATGAAACACTTGCTTGGTGTGATCTACTTTTATGAGAATTGAATGAAGAGTATACATTTGTGGTAAAGCTACAATCCTTGTATGGGCAAGCCACCGTTTCATGATTTCTTAAATGCCTTCTAAGATGGCAGAAAAGAACAGATTCAGAAAATTGCTGCTGAAATGGGCATAAAGGCCATTTAAATAACAGAGCCTGCTGAGAGTCTTCTGCACTACTGCCAAATTGGCAAGTATGATATCTTGACAAATGAGTTCTAAGACTATCAAGTGTCTTAAATGTACACATGCAATCATTATAGATGCATGGAAGAGGGCTTACACTGGAAAAGTGACTGTGTTGAAGTCTGTAGTGCTTAAATACTTGCAATCTGTCAGTAAAAGAAGCTGAGCACAACTTACATTTTGCACTGTAGCAACTGTAGCAACAACCTGAAAGAAAAAAACAAAATTAATGTTAGAAAGTGTATAGCTCCATCAAAAAAAGTTTAATTATTAAGTACAAGTCAACTAACTGGTTACATGATCATGACCAGAGAATACAACTAACACTGTTTTCGGTGTAATGTGTTTTTTCATGTGTACAGATAGAAAAATGTATGTTAATGTTACACCAAACATAGAGCGGAGTACTATATAATAGACAAGGCTGTTTAAATATTAAGCAGGAAAATGATAAATGTGGACCTCTTCATATAGACATCTCAGCGCTGTTTTATATTTCTAAACAGACGTCATCAGTCAAAACTTGAACACATAACGGCTCTATATCATTTTGCCAAATTACAGGCTTTACTGGCACATTTCTGCAATGGCACATGCTCTCCAGCTCCCTAATTTGCGTATCAGTGGCACGCCAACACATTGGGGAAAGTATATTGTCCAAGTTATCTAGTTTTGTGCACACCAGACAAAATTAGCAATGAATAAGCAATGGATGTTTTTTTTTTAATCGCGTGTCACGCATGAACGTAACAATCTCAGCGCCTAATGTCTTTAAAACAAATGTAACGTTAGGCTAAATTGTTCACGCGGAATTACAGACTGATCCGTTTGAAAAATTATATAAGTTAGCTGATGTGTAACATATGCTTCGTCGTTCGTTGTTTTTATTAGGCCTATTTCATCAGTTATTCCTTGCTAGACATCCATGAATTTTGAATATAAATATACGTAACTAACGAACGCTGTTTAAAGTTTTGTCTTGATTAAACTGCTGCAACTGTTCACTAGATAAAAAACACATTTAAAACTTACCGTGACACCGACGTTGCTGGTAACTGCCGACAGCTTGAAGCTTACATCCTCCTCACTGCACTGCAGTCACTTGTGGCGCCAACGTAACTTAAAAGTTATCCACGTGTTGCGCGTTCCCACAACGTCGCAAGTCTCACGTTGACCTTGGGGCACGTGAGCCTCGTAAGCCAATAAAATGATGACCCTTATGTCAACCGAGTCGTAACTTTTTAATCAAACATATTTTTTCCTGCCTGGCTGCCATATAAAGAAACCTCTAATGTTGAACCCACTTAGATGTTCGTTGAAGTTACAATTTTGAGCTCTTAAATTACGATCTTCTTAAGTTTTTGTTTCATAAGCTAATTGCTTACGTTATTATCTTAAGCAGTGATTCCTTAATATTCTCTTTGTGCTCACATTAAACCAGCTGTACATGTATGTAAAATTAGTGCTTAGAGTGAATTGAATATTTTTCTTGGTAAAATCTTTTACAGCTGAATTTATGAAGACCCAGCCATTATTAGGAAAATTAAGTATTTTTTTTTTATATTAAATTATTTAAATACATATAATTTAATTAAAAATTACAAACAATTGGTTACACACACATGCCCGCAAGCAAACACACAATGTTGAAACAACAAGAAATAAGTACAGTTAAATTATACACCTAAGTGGTACTTACTTAATAAGCAAATTGTTTCAGTTAATTAAAAATAATCAGTTCAAGTCACTCAAAAACTATAAAAAAGTCACATAAACTCAAAATATTTAGGTTAGTAGAACTGTGTCAGAAAATTAAGTTTAGGCTACTCAATAATTTTAATTATTTTGAGCATTTGGGTTTACAGTGTGTTTATTTATTCTTTTTGTACTGATTTTTCGCTGATATATATAGGACGCTGAGACATGGAACCTGCAGAATAGATTAAAGTTTATGAGTGCACATTAATGATGCCTACAAATAGCACCTCTGGATATTTTCCTTTTTCTCCTGGAATAAAGCAGAATTTCCAATGCAGCTGTTAACATGATTAAAAGAGAGCGAGAGAGAGGTAAAACACAGCTCTATTCCTTGGAGAAATGTATGTTTATACCAGCAGTCACCTGTCACAGCGGAGCCCAAATGAGATTCAGCAGCCTATTGTCCCAATCAGCATTTTCCTTCGTTCTAAATGCTCCCCAGAGACAATCATTATTACATGACCTGCTCTTCATCGTGGATAAACGGTGCTTAGAGTGCCATGCCTGTCTGGGGTAGATGGACAGCTCTGGACCCGATAAATGAAAGGGCCTGCAGCTTCATTGACATTTAGCGAGTTAGCGAGGAATCACTTGCTTGTGGGAGGGCTTTGTATTCAAGCATATTCTCAAAATTCACTGGCTGCACCACGCAACCTTCTGACAAGCAATTTACCTGCTGTCACTGGGATTGTGGGTGTCACTAGGGCTACCTGTTGTGACGGGTCCTTCTGAGGCTGGGCATGGTAAAAAGAAGAGAATAAAGGGGGACAGATTGGATGGTCAAAAAGTCTGGGACGCAGCATGGAGTCGCAAGCAGATTGGGGTATTGTAGATGGCCTTGACTTTGTTGACTTTAATGGGTGGGTGGATACTCAATTAAATTGTATTTGGTTTTCTGAGAGGAACCAGAATAATTTTTTTTTTGCCTATTTTTAAGCCTGTCGAATCATCAAAAACCTAAATAATTTGCAAATCAATGAATATAATTAATTGCATATTGCATTAATTGCATTTGGCTCAGAAAATTCCCAAATTTTATTTTATTGAGAAAAAAATGAACACAGAAATCGCTAATAAATTGAACAATTATTTAAAAAGAAACTGCAAGTAACACATTATATTTTTAAGTTGACAGACTAAAATCGTATCCAGTGTCTTTGTTTTATTTACAATTTAAAAAAATATTTTTTTCACAGTGTAGACATGTAAAGCAATATCATTTATTTTACAGAATACATCGGGGGATATGATTAATTGTGTTAAGCTTTTATCACTTCATTTTTATTGAATATTATTTTAAGTGTTTAATATGAATGATTTCACTTATGTCTCTAGATGAAGAAGCTTTTACATTGTTCGCAGAGTTGGCTCCCATTGCAATTGATAATCTTTTATATTTTAAGGTCAGTTTTTTTTGTGCTGCAGGAACAAGCATTAAGATGTGTTATATTCTTAAGATCTCTTGAGACTCTCAGCATCATTCATTTACTTGCTCGTTGGTTGGCACCATTTTCACTTGTCACTGTTTCAATAATCAAGCGGCGAAATATGCATTTCCAACTGTGCAACGGTCCAACCAAGTATTTACATAAATGTTGAACGAACAATTTCCACCTCATGAAGGTTATTTTGACTCCTTTTGTCAGATTTAATGTCCTCCGTGAGTTGGAATGTGCAGACGATATTGGGCACGCAAAATGATAACATTAGCATTGCTGTTAAATAATTCATGGTGTTCTGAAGCCCCTGAGTAAGTTTAAACATTGCAGACAACAATCCTCATACCCAATCCCATACAACTAATTGTAAAATACACTCCATTGGGTTTTAAAGATGTTGTCACAGACTTTTCATTAAACATTAATGTGCAATCCCAGTGATTTCATGCTATCCAATTTTTATATCTCCCTTTTAATGGCACTCTCCGAAAAACATTAAACTCATCATAAATCGCTTTGTAATAATGATGGTGAGGAAAAATCCTGTTTCTAACCTGTCACAAGTTGATCTATGTTGAGCGGTGCAGACAGTCTTGATTCCAGCTCTAATGAATTACACCCTAACATTAGGTGAAAGAAGAATCTAGAAATAGAGATAAAACCTGAATTTCTTTTATCCCTCCCAAATTAAAAAACTTTTTTTAATAACTACAATAAATTAAGCAACAACACGATGATAGACCAAAAAAAGTATTGTTTTTCAGCAGGTCTCTCCAGGTAATATAGACCTCCTTGTTATTTAGTGCGAGTGGCCTATTAGGGTTATAATCTGAGAACCAACTCCTATCCAGGAAGCAAATGACGTTCAGTTTCCGTTTCTTTTCATTCAACACTGTATTGAATCCAGAACCTGGATGCTTTTAGTAAATCAGAGCATATATTTATGATTAGTTTTATGAATCAGTTCTTTTTATTAAATCAAAAACATATAGCTTGATCAGTGTATTCTGAATCCTGAGCAAATTATTCTTACAAATCGGTTTGTTTTTAGTGAATCAAACACATATAGCACGACCATTGTATCTAATTCCCAAATGAGTGACTCTTAGGAGTCAGTTCTTTTTACTGGATTTAACACACATAGCACAACCAGTGTAGTCTGGTTCCCAGATGAATGACACTTAGGAGTTGGTTCTTTTTACCGAATTAAACACAAATAGCACAACCAGTGTAGTCTGGTTCCTGAACAAATGACTCTTATGAGTCGGTTTATTTTAGTGAGTTAAACAAATATAGCATGACCAGAGCAGTCTGATTCCCAAACGAATGACTCTTAGGTGTCAGTTCTTTTTACTGAATTCAACACACATAGCATGACCATTGTCCAATTCCCAGATGAATTGCTCTTAGGAGCTGGTTCTTTTTACTGAATTAAACACATACGGCACAACCAGTGTAGTCTGATTCCCAAACAAATGATTCTTATGAGTCAGTTCTTTTTAGTGAATGAAAACACATATAGCACGACCAGTGTATCTTATTCCTGAACGAATGACTCTTATGAGTCAGTTATTTTTACTGAATCAAGCAAATATAGCGTGGCCAGTGTAGTCTTATTCCCAAACAAATCACTCTTATGAGCGAACCAGCTCATAAGAGTGATTTGTTTGGAAATTGTTCCTGAAACTGCTACATTCAGTATGGCTTACAACTTACTGTGTTTTATTGTTCTTAAAGCTCACTGACAGATTGTTCCGCAATGGAATTGCAATTTCAAATTCTTAATACTTAAAGGGATCATCGGATGCCCATTTTCAACAAGTTGATATGATTCTTTAGGGTCTTAATGAAAAGACTATAACATACTTTGATTAAAAAATGTCTCAATGGTAGTGTAAAACAACACCTTTTTTACCTGGTCAAAAACAGCTCTGTTCACAGCAAGCCGTTTCAGTGCATGTCCCTTAAAATGCTAATGACCTCTGCTCACCCCACCTCTATTTTCCGTGGGGTGACGAGCCATTCTCATGAGACTGTAAACTTTATCCGCATTTAGCAGCAGAACTTGCTAACTAGCACATTATTAGGAAAAGTGATTTGCAAAGATTCATAATAAAACCTTATACTCACTTCTTCTATTGGTTGAAGCTGGATAACGAATGATTCACATGAACATAGACACATTTAGGTAGATCGGGGGGCAAATTCCCTTCAAAAATAAACGTAATCCACTGCATCTTCAGCAGCTCAGATATCAACAGTAAATGAAGACTGCTATGTTCATTATTACATCTAACAACAAAACACCTCAATCGCTTAGGAGACAATCTTGTCTATACCTGCTGCAGCCTCAAAACAATGGCGGACTGTTCACAGCTCATTCAGGGCAGGTCTAAGGTAAAACACCAGTGTCAATCAACAATTGTGGGAAAGGCCTGTGCAGAACTACGTCACTCTGCCAAGAATCTCAGTACAGCCTGATCTGAGAAAGTGATCATTATTGGGGATGTCTTAAAAAAAGCACTGGGTGGATTTTTATCATTACAGGGTGGTTGTGTACACACACTGCCAACACACATTTATGTTCAAACAACATGTAAAAGGGAATTTTGCATCCGATGACCCCTTTAAACAGCCCTAAAAGAATCGTTAAGGGAACAGCTATCATTAAGAGGAACCAGAATCCTTAAATTCTTTACGATTGGCTTTACTGTTTTTGATTGTCTAGAATTAAATGAGCGTTTTGCATTGCAACATACTCTTAGTTTGATATCGCTCTGTCTGTATGATATTATTTCCTTTAAATAGAAGCAAAGCACAGCCTGACAGCTGCCTAATTTACTTGTGTCACTGGGGCGACTTAATTGAGCAGCCATCCTTCTGACAGCACGCACACAGACAGCACAAGAAAGGTGGTGGTGTCTGCTTTTTTGATGCACACAGAACAACCAAGGTCACTTTAATTAACTGCCAAATTGCTATTTAAATGATGATACTGATCACTCATTTTGCAATATAGGAAAGCTACTTGCTGTCATGGTAATTTAGTGCCATGGGGGAACGGACGTCTCATGTCCTGCCGCATAGCAGGTTTTATGTCTCTGTGCTCAATATTTATTTGCCGGAGATGCATTCCTCGCAAGGATTTCAATTAGACACCTCTGATGCTTTTGTTTTTTTGTGAATCATTTTGTTTTGCATGCTAAGACAAATCAACTGATTTCATACCGAGCTTAAAAACACCAAATTATTTCACCAATGTAATTCTCTTGCACTAGATTACTGTGAATCACTGTGCACATTTAGTTGCTAATTGAACCGGGATGTGAACATGTCCCCAAAATAGTCTACATTTGGACTATATGAACATATTACATCAACAAATGTCTTTCTCGAACAGTACTCACACATGAGAGCCTGGCTGGAGACCACTAGAATAGGGTCCAGACCGTTTGAGATTTATTCCAGTCAGTCTCCACCCCATTACTATTAGCGTCCATCTGGCACTGTAGCCATGTGCAGGACTCCTAAAGGTTACTCATTTACATACAGTAAATGCTCCACCAATAATTGTGGTCCTTTAATCAGTTAGCAGCTAGCTGTATGGCCAATCCCTACAGTGAAATAAAACTCTGATTGAAGAAGGGAACAGGAAATGAAGTCCTGAAATGTCATCACAACGGCTCTCTCTTTCAGTTAAATAGTGCATAATTTTGTCATATATTACGATGGGAGATCAGAACCTGATTTATTGTTGTAATCATTTGCCATATGGCACAAACTGCATTCCCCCTTATAGTCAAATAAGAAGAGATTATAAAACGAGGTCATAACCTTCTGCACAGCATACAATGAATCTCAGTCTGCTTGGAGAAACTAAAAAGGCCAAGAAATTATGCAAATACATTTATCTGTTGACAACATGGGCCTCTGATGTTTACAGCTCTTTAAACCCCTCAAGAAATGCTTCAAAATATCTATAAACAAAATGTGATTTCTGTCAGATAATCAGTGTTGAGAGAGCTGCTGTTCCCTAAACTCATGGAAGCCCATATCTGCGACATAAGGAAGGGGGGGATACTTTGGTAAGTCATAATTATGAGGTGCTAAGTAAAAATTATGACAAAAAAAGTTGAAATTGTGACATAAAAGGTCATAATTATGACATAAGTCAAACTTTTTAGATATCAATAAAAAATTATAAGATAAAAATTACAATTATGATAAAACGGTCATAACTATGACAAAGTCAAAATGATAACAAAAAGTTGAAATTGTGACATAAAAGGTCATAATTATGACATAAAAGTCAAACTTATTAGATATACATTTTAAAAAAGTATAAAATAAAAACTAAAATTATTATATAAACGGTCATAACTTTATGGCATGGTAAGTTATGACCAATTATGAGATAAAAGGTCATGATTATGATGAAAGTTGAAATTACGACCTACTAAGTCATAATTATGAAATAAAAAAATTGAAATTATGAGATAAAAGCTTATATTTATGAGATAAATGTTAAAATTATGAGACAAAAGCCATAGTTATATTACATTTACCAAAGCATGATTTTTCTTTTCTTTTTTTCTTATGTGGTGGAAGTTCCCTACGAACTGCAATTTACTTATAATTTAAATACTTATAAATTAAGTAATTAAACTACTTTCAAGCAATTTTTTTTAAAGTTTTTGTTAGATACACAAGTGAAAAAAATATTAATTTATAGCTAACTAGAGTGAAGCAACATAAGGGAGCAGCAATATTTTAAAATATAAAAAATGTATATATGTGACCCTGGACTACAAAACCAATGATAAGTAGCACGGGTATATTTGTAGCAATAGCCAACAATACACTTTTTATTTCTTTTTATTTTATTTCATAAAATAAATAAAAAAATTTTTTTATTTTATTTCATATAAATTAAATCATTATGATATTAAGTAAAGATCATGTTCCATGAAGATATTTTGTAAATGTCCTACTGTAAATATATCAAAACAGAATTTTTGATTAGTAATATGCATTGCTAAGAACTTCATTTGTACAACTTTAGAAGCAATTTTCTCAATATTTTGATTTTTTTTTTTTTTTTTTGATGTATAAATCTCAATTTCGAAAAGTTGACCCTTATGACTGGTTTTATGGTCCAGGGTCACATATGTTTAATAAATATATAAGCAATGAGAATTTCAGTTAGTGTGACAGTATTAAACTTGAATTACAACTAATAAAACTAAAAAATAAATAATTTTTTTTTGCAGGCAATCAATGAATCAAATAAGTTTACCAACTCACTATAATGAAGGCTTTGCGATATGACATTTCATATGTAGATTTGAAGTGTTTAAGTGTGTGTTAGGTTATTACCTCAGCTTGCTTGCAAACAAAACTAAAAAAATGACTAGACATGACTACATCACTTTATGTTGGAAAAAGTAGCTTGTTAGCACATGAAGAAAAAATATTAGTACTCATAATTATTTAAATACCAGTTGTGGCTGATTTTAATAGCTTACAGCCTTTCCTTTGACTCTTTTCTGATGTAAACTTGATGTGTCACTCTGATTCATGCGGGAAAACGATGGCATGATTGAGCTGCCGCAGTGGGGTTCGTCTGAGTGACAGGTGTTTGGCAGGTCAGGCCCTCTCTGTTGAGTCTGGCCTGCTTCAGGACACTCACCTGTCATCTCAGGTGAAGCCTGCTGCACATCTAAGAGCAGAGACAGCAGGCCCGCTAAAAAGACGTGATCTGATTTTGACATCAAGTAGGTCTCTGTTTGTCTGGTGTCTGAATAATATGTGGATTATGTGTTATCTTAGATATTGTGCAGTCAACAAACAGAAATGACCAATGTTCAGATTTAATGGAGTTCAACCAAATATGAAAGTTCTGTCATTATTTACTTACCTTCATGTCATTCCAAACCAGTTTCAGTGAAAAAAAAAAAGAACACATTTCCTCACATAAATCTATCCAAGCTAAATAAAGCTCCAGTTAGATCCTCAGCCTCTGGGACTCTGGGTTTCTTTCCAAATGTTGTTTAAATACCATACAATATCCTTATTTAAACAGTGTTCAAATTGTGAAGGTATATTTGTAAAATTAGCACCAACTGAATAAGACTGTCTAAGGTTAGAACTAGTAGTGCCTGAGATTTAACTAAACGTGAAGTACATCACATTCATTATCATAAACTACAGTGAGGAGGCACCGTAATTAGGCCAAATCTGCTCTGACATCTTTCTGCTTCAACTCGCCGGCTTCTGTCCTCCCAGACAGCAGCAGCAGATTTAACGTTGCGTTACAACTCTTTCACCATTAATCCTAGAACTGATGGGAAAAGCAAAAGATTCTTGCTTCAGACACACACATCTCTCTCAGATACGTCAAGGGAAATCGGGAACTGACTACACACACACACGCCACATTTTTTTTCTGTCTATTTCAAAAGAATGTCCTGACAAGTATCGTGGGCCATGTGTCCATCAAAGACAGTCTGATATAGGCAGCAAGGACTAAGGAATGATGGGAAGGTGGAGCAGTCCCTGACTCAGCCTGACCAGAGCACAGATCAAAACATTGCGGCTGCTTTCTAAAGTGAATGATTTAAGGTGAAAAGAATAAGACAACTGTTTATGAATATATATAAAACCTGAATTCCGGAAATGTTGGGACATTTTTTAAATTTGAATAAAATGAAAACTAAAAGACTTTCAAATCACATGAGCCAATATTTTATTCACAACAGAACATAGATAACATAACAAATGTTTAAACTGAGAAATATTAAAATTTTATGCACACAATGCAAAATGCATTTCAAATTTGATGATAGTTGGGACGGGGGCGTGTTTACCATGGTGTAGAATCTCTTCTTTTCAAAACAGTTTGAAGATGTCTGGGCATCGATGTTATGAGAAGAGTTTGTGATCATCGTTGACGTATTTTTCGTTTAATGATGTGCAAATTGTTCTCTATAGGTGAAAGATCTGGACTGCAGGCAGGCCAATTCTGCACCCGGACTCTTCTCCTACGAAGCCATGCTGTTGTAATAGCTGCAGTATGTGGCTTTGCATTGCCCTACTGAAATACACGTCGTCTGGAGGGGAGCATATGTTGCTCTAAATACTTTATATACCTTTCAGCATTCATAGTGCCTTCCAAAACATGCAAGCTGCCCATACAATATGCACTTATGCACCCCTATACCATCAGAGATGCTGGCTTTTGAGCTGTACGCTGATGACACGCTGGAAGGTCTCCCTCCTTTTTAGCCCGGAGGACACGGTGTCCATGATTTCCAACAAGAATGTCAAATTTGGACTCGTCTGACCATAGAACACTTTTCCACTTTGAAACTGTCCGTTTTAAATGAGCTTGGCCCACTGGACACGACGGCGCATCTGGACCATGGTCACATATGGCTTCCTTTTTGCATGATAGAGCTTTAGTTGGCATCTGTAGATGGCACGGCAGATTGTGTTTACTGACAGTGATTTCTGGAAGTATTCCTGGGCCCGTTTAGTAATGTGAATGACAAAGTCATGCCGATGAGGGATGCAGTGTCATCTGAGGGCCTAAAGTGAATGACCTTGTCCCTTACGCACAGAGATTTCTCAGAATCTTTTGATGTTATGCACTGTAGATGAGATTTGCAAAGCCTTTTCAATTAGATTTTGAGGAACGTTGTTTTTAAAGTATTCCACAATCTTTTTACGCACTCTTTCACAGATTGGAGAGCCTCTGCCCATCTTTACTTCTGAGAGACTCTGCCTCTTAAGACATCCCTTTTGTTACAGACCTGATGTCAATTAACTTAATTAGTTGCTAGATGTTCTCCCAACTGAATCTTTTCAAAATATCTTGCTTTTTCAGCCCTTTGTTACCCCCCACCAACTTTGAGACCTGTAGCAGGCATCAAATTTGAAATGAGCTCATTTAGTGGATAAGTGTAAAATTTCGCCGCTTAAACATTTGTGTTCTGTTTTATGAATAGAATATTGGCTCATGTGATTTGATAGTCTTTTAGGTTTCATTTTATTCAAATGTTTAAAAAAAAAAAAAAAAAAAAAAAGTCCCAGCATTTCCAGAATTTGGGTTGTGTACACACAATTTTTTTTACCATTTCATTGGTGATATCTTACTGTGAATGGGTCAAACACCCCAGTGACAGTTTGTCTGTTATAAAAAAAAAAAAAAAAAAAAAGAACCTTTGTAATGAGTCAGTGACGTTAGGATCCATGTGCAGCTTTATTAAAACAGAATGAAAGTAAACAGGCAGAGTTCAATCACGGGCTTCAAACACAACGTAGAATCAAAGTCAGAGTTCAGGCTAGAGATTAGGGCAGGTGGCAAACACACAGGATAATCAAATGACAAGGCAGATGGAATCAGAATAGGCAGGCGGCAGAGAATCAGAGTCCAGTAAACAGTCCAGGTCATACATGGGGGGGGAAAAAAAAAAAAAGGAATAAACGCTCGGAAATGTTTGCATGGCAAGACGTCGCAACAAAGAAGCTGGGAGAACAATTTAAGTAGTTGAGAGTCAATGGGAAACACCTTTCGAGTGAAATCAGCCACAGGTACGGGGCATGTGGGAAGTGAAGTCCAGTGATGGTTAGTACTCAGGTGACGGTGCCCTCTGGTGGGGAGCGGAGGGAGCCACAGAGGCTGAATTCGTGACAGAGCCCCTCCCCTGGGAGCAGCTCGTGACGCGAGGCGGCAAGGGTCTTCCTCGAGGTCTTGGGGCAGGCCTGTCCGGGTGGTCTCTATGGAAATCAGTAGTGAGTGAAGGGTCGAGAATATCATCAGCATTGATCCAGGACCGTTCCTCTGGACCGTATCCCTCCCAGTCCATGAGATACTGGAGGAACCTGCCCCGACGACGAGAGTCCAGGATTTCATGGACCTGGTAAGCCTCCTGGCCGTCAATGATGATGTGAGGAGTTCTCTGGTCACCAGCTTTCTCTAGGACCTCCTCTCCTCTCGGACCACCAGCTGGCTTGAGCAAGGAGACATGAAAAGTGGGTGAGATACGATAATGGGTAGGTAAGGCTAATCTAAAAGAAACTGGAGTGATTGGTCTAAAGATTTTGAAAGGACCCACGTACCTGGGACTGACCTTCTTGCAGGGTAACCGGAGCCGTATGTCACGGGTGGACAACCAAACCCATTGCCCTGGTTGGTAGTTGGGATTGGCTCGATGACGATTGGCCTGTTCTCTGGTGCGACGAACTGCTCTTTGTAGATGGACATGAGCATTGTTCCACATCTCCTCACTGCACTGTAACCATGAGTTCACTGCAGGCAAGTCTGATGGTTCTCCAGACCACGGGAACAATGGGGGTTGGAAGCCTAGGATGCACTGCAAGGGGGTGAGACCTGAAAATGGCTTGAGTGAATTGAGCATACTCTGCCCATAGCAGATAGCGACTCCAGTCGGACTGATTTTTCTGGCAGTAGGAGCGAAGGAAGCGGGTGAGTTCTTGGTTCAATCTTTCCACTTGACCGTTGGCTTGAGGATGGTATCCGGAGAGGAGGCTGACATTAATGTTCAGTTGTTGACAGAAGGTGGACCAGACGCGGGAGGTGAACTGCGGACCCCGATCAGAGACTACATCCTCCGATAGACCATAGAACCTAAACACATTGCAGAGAACTTCAGCAGTTTCAAGGGCAGTGGGGAGTTTGGGAAGTGGTATCAGTCTGCAGGCTTTGGAGAAACGATCAATTACAGTGAAAATGGTAGTGTGGCCCTGAGAGGATGGCAAGTCGTCACGAAGTCAATGGCGATGTGTGACCATGGCCTTTGTGGGATGGGTAATGGATGAAGACCAGCTGGTAATTGACGCGGGGATTTGGACGCATTGCAGATGGTGCAGTTTTGAATGAACATGGTGTCAGTTCGAAGAGAAGGCCACCAGAACTTGGAGTTGTAATGTGGCCGCTATTCCTGGATGGCCTGAACTAGGGTTAGTGTACCAGTTGCATTGCTCGGTCTTAGGGCCTGTGGAACGTACATGAGGTTGGGTGGAGTTTCAGCCGGTGGTGGCTCGGTGACCTGGGCTTCGGTCATGATGTCCCACTGCATGGGTGTGAGAATGATAGTGGATGGAATGATGGAACCTTTGGTGAGCTCATCCTGAATGTAGGATTTCATAGCCTCTGCTTTGGGTTGTGACAGCAGAAAGACTCTGCCCTTGGGAGGTTGCAATACTGGGAGGAGATCTATGGCACAGTCGCTGGCTCGGTGAGGTGGTAAGTGTGGTGCTTTCACCTTGTTGAAGGCCTCGGCTAGATCCTGATAGACACTGGGAAGTGGGTCTTTTAATAAAGTCTCGCTCCTCCTCTTGACAGGCATGCTGTGAAGACAGAAGTCTGACCATTGAATGATTTGTCTCTTAGTCCATGAGATAGAAGGGTTATGCTGCTCCAGCCATGGAAGGCAGAGGATGACGGGATTTTGTGGTGATTGGAAGACAAACAGGTGGAGGGTTTCCGTGTGGAGGACTCCAGTGCTCAACTGCAGATCTTCAGTGGTGAATTTAATGCAACCGGAGCCCAGAGGTCAGCCATCTAGCGCTGCAACTGCCAAGTGAGTGTCATAGGGAACATTATTATCCTTAGTGAATGATACATCGATGAAGTTTCCTGCAGACCCTGAGTCGATCAATGCTACGGTCTCAATGACCCTCCCATTGACCTCCAGAGTGACTGCAATCTCTAAACTGGTAGTAGATTTGGAAATTGAACTCACCGCAGCGGGATTGCGAGATGGACGAGTGGGACAGGCTGCACGTAGATGTCACGGTAATCCGCAGTACAAACATAAGCTCTGTCGAATGCGTCTCTCCTTCTCGTCCTCGCTGATGCATGTCAAGCCAATTTGCATGGGTTCTATGTCTGAGTTAGCTGCCGAAAGTGTCATGGGAAAAGTGGGCAGACGGTTGGTGCGACGAGATCAAAGGAGATTGTCAATCTTGATGGACAGCTCAATGAATTGTTCCAGTGATTTTCCCTCGTCGCGACAGGCGAGTTCAGACTGCAACTCCATAGACAAGCCTTTACGGTAGTGGAGCTTGAGAGGATCATCTGGCCACCCTGTCTGAGCTGCGAGAGTGCGGAATGATAGAGCATAATCCGCCTTCCTTGCCGGAGAGATAGCAGTTGCTCACCCACTTCCTTTCCTCCAGCGGAGTGCTCGAACACCTCCTTGAAGCGTTGAATAAATGCTCTGAACAAAGGGAAAGTTGGTCTATCCTCACCTCCATACTGCAGTAGCCCAATCCAGCGCTCTCCCCGTGAGAAGCGAACACACAAACGCTATGCGGCTCTCGTCAAACATAGAACATTGAAGTAAGAAGCCCTTACATTTGTCTGGAGATCCATCAAATTTCTCTGGGAAGGCGAGACGAGGGCTGGAGATGTTGGGAATAGCATGTGCCTGAGGTGGATTGGGGGGGGTGGAGCAGGATCATTGGGTGCTTGGAGACAAAGCGTTTGTAAAGCCTTTACCAGTTCTTCGATAATCGAGGTCAATCGGTTGAGCTGCTGCTGGTGTGTGGCCAGGACCGATGCTTGAGCAGAGACCTCGGTGGTGAAGTGGTAGAATGCTGCTGGATCGAAATCTGGCGAAGTCTTCTGTAACGAGGAGTCAGTGACGTTAGGATCCATGTGCAGCTTTATTAAAACAGAATGCAAGTCAAACAGGCAGAGTTCAAATCACAGGCTTCAAACACAACATAGATAAGGTAGAATCAAAGTCAGAGTTCAGGCTAGAGATCAGGGCAGGCGGCAAACACACAGGATAATCAAATGACAAGGCAGATGGAATCAGAATAGGCAGGCAGCAGAGAATCGGAGTCCAGTAAACGGTCCAGGTCATACACGGGGACTAAACGCTCAGAAATGTTTGCATGGCATAACAAGACTTCACAATGAGGAAGCTGGGAGAACAGTTTAAGTAGCTGAGAGTCAATGGGAAACACCTGTGAGTGAAATCAGCCACAGGTACGGGGCATGTGGGAAATTAAGTCCAGTGATGGTTAGTACTCAGGTGACGGTGCCCTCTGGTGGTGAGTGGAGGGAGCCACAGAGGCTGAATTCGTGACAGCCTTAGAGCAAAATACTTTATTTACTATCTATAATATAATTGCTGTCTAGGAGAAACAAATTATTAAGTGTCTTTTTGAGGTGGCATAAATTAAATTCAATAATTTGCCTTAATTGTATATTAAATTTCAACAATAAATAAACATGTAGTTTGTTTTAACATATAATTCACAGTTTGTTGCAAGATGTGTTTAATTCACTAAAATAGATTGACTCATTTGAGTCATTTGTTGAGGAATCGTCCTACAGTGGTTGCTCTTTATGTTTGTGATTGACTTAAAAGAACCATCTCAAAAGAGTCATTTGATTCATTTATTCATCAGACTCTACAGATTGTGGTGTCTGTTTTGCGCTGTAGATTCAGTAGTGGTGTTTTGGTGTCATGAACAATTCCATTCACATCAGTGGATGAATGCATATGCGAGAATCATGGAAGACAGCATGCTGTCTGGTATTTGTAAAAAATTTAACCGACTTAAAACGTTTCCTACTTTCCAGCCCTATGTATGGTTAAAAGCATGAAAAAAGTGAAATTGGCTCAAAATCATTGCATTTATATTTATGCATGTACTTGAATTTTTAAGCTGAGAGTCAGTGTAGCATCCACCTTTCTTTAAAATCACTATTTTACATTTACTTACAAAAATATGATGTAAACTCTAAATTAATTACTTAAAATATTCCCCCCTCCCTGCTGTCTGGAAAAATGCAGGAAATGTGTTTTCATCTATCTGTTGGCTGTTTAAAGGCTGTGTATCAATGACTCGTTGCTGCAGGTGATTTCTGTCCCCCAGGCGTTGAGGAGTGAACATCAAAAAATTGCATCTGCATTTTAAATATTATGATTTTCATTGTCATATTAAAATGCAGTTGATTGTGCGTCCTCCATGAAGAGTGCTAAGGTGTGCCTTGGGAGCCTAGGCCCCATCGATGAGATTTGCATCAAGGCATCGCCGGTGTCCCACATCTCTCTCTGGAGAACGGCACACATCAATCTAGAATAAACAAACAGCTCAGCTAATTAATGGTTGCACCATGAGGGAGAGCTTTTAAACAATGTTGACTGGTCCTTGCCTCCAGACCCACAACACTAAAAGTTACTGCTGGATTCCTGAGGATAGGTGACCTAGAGGTTGCTCCAAGTCTGTCTTTGAATGCACATGTTTGTGTGTTTGAATTTTGTGAGGTTGAATCATACTGAAACTCAGCAGGAGCTGTACCCTAATTACTTTTAAATTACCGTTTCTTCACAGAGCCTACCTGCTGAGAAGCAGGCTACCACTTTTTGGTGAGTGTTGTACTATTGGAAGAGAGTATTTTGTTTATAAATCATAACTTGGAGTGATATGATTTTTTATGCATGTTTATAACAAATGAGACAAAGAATCAAAGCAAAAAAAAATTTTTTTTTTTGCCAAAAAAAAAAAAATGTTTTGGCAGATCGACCTTTATAGTCTAATGTAGCTTACAATTGTTTTCATTTATAACTATAAAAATAGTTGTGTGGGTCTGAGTTCTTTAAAGTCAGGTGGATTTTGATTGGCTGTCAATGTTTGTTTGTTCATTAGCTGGAAAAATTTTGAAAGTTATTCCAATATTATCGTTCTTCAGTTCTACCGACTTCAGTATTCTTATAGAATACTTCATAATAATCGTTATCATTATAGTTTTCGTCCTTGGTGTGAATGGGTCTTAACTGCCCTTACTAAAAAGTTTATTCAAGTGTGCTATTAGTATACGTCTTTTAAACTAAAAATAGGAAAGTATACTTTTAATTTACGTTGTATGTACTTCTCAGAAATGGGCTTTATGTACTTCTCAGAAATATACTTAAAATTTGATTTAAGTATACTTGACTTATACTTAGAAAAAGTCTAAATATATTTGAGCTATACTTGTGCTCCTAGAATCCCTGTTTTCGTTGTTTGGAGAAAAGGACGGTGCAGTCACGGAGCTGAACAACCGGGTTTGAATAATCCCACGCCGGCAAGAGCCCGTGTGGTCATTCTCCTCCGACACCTTTATCCGCCGGTGTGTTTTACAAGTGAGATTGCTGCCCCTCTTCGAGCTGCTCAATCTCTCTAGACGGATCACAATAAGAATGCTGTCACCAATGATCAGATCGCTGACTGCTTCCCATTTGACTCGACATCTCCTGCTTTGGGCACTACGAGCGGTTCATGTGCCGGGCAGACTGAACCAATGAGCGGATATGTTGTCAAGGAACAATGTACCTCCAGGAGAATGGAATCTACATTCCCAGGTGGTTCAGATGATTTGGTCAGTTTTCAGCTAGGCAGAGGTTGCCTCTTCGCCTCCGGAAACAACTGTCACTGCCCAACTTATTTTTCAAAGCAGTGGGATGCTCTGGCCCACGATTGGCCCAACACCCGTCTGTATGCCTTCCCTCTGATCGCCTTGCTACCCCAGGTTATCAGGCGAATCAGGGAAACAAAATGCTCTCTCCTCCTCGTAGCCTCCCTCTGGAGGAAACAAGTCTGGTTCCCAGAGATGATCCAGCTGCTGTCTGCAGCACCGTGGTCAATACCACTGAAGAGAGATCTTCTCTTGCAAGCGCAGGGCAAGATTTGGCATCCCCAGCCGGAACTGTGGAGCCTTCATGTCTGGCCACTCGATGTGAGTCTAGTCAACTCCCAGCGAGAGTCACTAATACCATTTAAGAGGCTAGAGCTCCATCTACACAATGCCTCTACGCCCTCAAGTGGTCAGTCTTCAGTGACTGGTGTTCAGCACATAACCAGGATCCGGTTTCATGTGACGTGTCCCATGGGCTAACCCTTCTGCAAGAGCTGCTGGATAAGGGGCAAACCCCTTCCACGCTCAAGGTCTATGTGGCAGCCATCATGGCGAATCATTCTCTCGAGGCTGGCCGGATTATTGGCAGAATTGACTTGGTCATTAAGTTCCTTAGAGGCGCTCGGTTGAATCCTCCTCGCCCTAAGACGATGCTAACTTGGGACTTGTCCATAGTCCTGGGGACCCTCAAGGGCCCTCCCTTTGGGCCGCTTCAACAGTCATATACTTTGAGCGTTCTAAGTCTTTTAGACAAACAGAGCAGCTCTTTGTGTGCTTTGGAGGCTGCTCTAAATGGCTGCCGGTCACAAAGCAAAGACTATCGCACTGGATAGTGGATGCTATTGCTCTGGCTTAGGCCTCAGCGGGCGTGCAATGCCCTCTAGGTGTGAGGGCCTATTCCAGTGAAATCTCTATTGGGGAGATGGCTGGTCGTTGCCGCCTACCTTTATTAGATTCTACAGTTTGGACGTTCCTGCCTTGCGGTCACGGGTGTTATCTCTTTAATGTTTACTTTTTTCCCCCTTCAGGCAGGTAAGGCTTATGACAAGCAGACCCCAGATCCCTCTCGGGTCTCTTTATAGCTCGGACTCACGAGGCCCACTCTCAGCGTGCCTGAGCTGAGCTCGCGGAGCAGGCTTAGTTCTGCTTCTGCTTATAGCACTGCGCTACTGGATGCGTTCCCCATTAGCAGTAGTCAATAAAAAATGATGACGCAACAGGAGTTCCCTTTCGATAGGGAACGCTCCGGTTACACACATAACCTCGGTTCCCTGATATAAGGGAACAAGCGTTACGTAACTGGCCATGCTATAGCTGCACGCGAATCGATGGCTGTCGCTTCAGTCGTTAATTCTGATGAAATGGCGCACTGAGCCGACTCCTGTAGCAGTATACCTATAAGTTCACTTTTAGTATAGTTGCAGTACAAGCTAAAAAGATTGATGTAAACTAGTTGTGTACTCAAAGTTTACTACTTTTATACTTAAAGTATACTTAAAAGTATACTCTTATATACTAGAAAGTGGGCCAATTTAGTCCCAAGGAGTATTGAAATAGTACACTTACAAGTATACTACTAGTACACTGATATTTGTATATTTACTACATAAAATATACTTAAAAATGTACTTGAACTTTACTTAAGTATACTTAATAAAATAAACTTGAAGTTTACTACTTTTTGGTAAGGGTAACTATAAAGGGTATAGTTTTTTAGTCGCAAGGGTAACTTGCGACTAAAAACATATGTGTGCAAACTGTAAAATATGTTTAGAAGCATGTGCGATAGGGTTAGAAACACCATAAAAAGTCATTCATAAACTACATTTCTGGTCTTCTGCAGCTATACATTATTATAGCTTTATGTGGCCTGTTTTGAAGGGCATGATGGTGAGTAAATGATGACAGTATTTTCATTGTAGACAAACTGTCACTTTAAGTACATTGAATTCCACAGCCAAAGTTCTGTTTATTTTGTTCATTTGGGATGATTGAGGATATTTAGTCACCTTTTGTGTAGGCATGCTAGCAAACTGCTCTCGTGAAAGGTGCCCTCCCACCATCCCACCCCAAACACAAGGCCCCATCTGCTTGGAGAATGCCACAACATTTATCAAAGCACAGATGATAATGGCCTTGGCATCCTCATTATGAGCGCAGAGTAATCTTCATTTGTACATGACCATGACAATGAGAGAGGCATGGTGTTGGATACACAAATAACTTAATATCTTGTTGTTTTCCATTGGTTTGTTTGTGGCATGATGAAAAACACAAAAATGCTTTATTTATTGCTGTTCATTCTGAGTGTGTCATTTTTGTGCCACTAGCTTCATCAAATGCTTGTGTTCTGATTCACAAAGTCCCTGTTCACTGCTCCTTATTCGGTTATATCGGTTAACGTAAAATAAATGTAAATTGGATATATTTGATTTGTACTGCATCTTATTTAACCGCAATAGTAGTGGTTTCACACACATACCCACAACAAACTGTGTACAAACCATACCTTGGACTAATTAAAATCAACTCTTTTTCACTGTTTTTATTTTATTCAAACTTTGTTAATTGGTGGAGTGATATTCAATAACTGATTGTATATTTACCTCCCCTGTGAAGTGATGTACCAGTGTTCCCTTATTGCCTATGCTGTTTACAATGCCTTTCAAACTGAACATGGTAGCTCCTTTTGGATTGGAATCTCATTAAAAATGGTGAATGGCCTGTGAGGTCCACATTGCAAGGCACATTTGGTTGAATGGAGCTCACCTATTGTTTTCAAACAGGTTTCCTGAACACTCCCCCATCTTCCATTGGTCAGACTAACAAATAACCCTGCCCCAAACTCACACCATTGTTTCAGCTCATACAATGCAGTGTTTTTAAAGTGCCACAGCAGCGTTGCCAAGAACTGGTCTACTTTAACACTGTTGCCGTGGGTTATTTTATATGTCCACCGGTTTAAGCGACCCCAATTACGTGATATTTAGCCCCTGGAATGCAAATTTTACCATGGGAACCCCACCAAAAAACATGTACTTATCCCCCTGAAACGCAATTTTTACTGGGAACCCTTGAAACGTGATTGGGCTAGTTTTGAGTAGCAATTGGGCGGGTTTTGTTGTTAAAACTTGGCAACCCTGTGCCACAGAGTTTACATGTTTGGCAAACAGCTTATTATAGTTGTCTATGCATAACTGCTATAGGAGAAAGTATTATGTATTTTGTTTTGAAAATACTGTAATCATTTACTCACCCTCATGTCATTTCAAAACTGTGTGACTTTCTTTTCTGAGGAACATAAGAGAAGATATTTTGAAGAGTGCTGGTAAACTATTACGGTTCCCATTGACTTCTATTGTATGGACAAAAATTACAGTGGAAGTCAAATGGGAAACAAAACGGTTTGGTCACCAAAATATCTTACTCTGTTCCACTGAAAAAAAGTAAGTCATACAGGTTTGGAATAGAGTGTTCCAGTCGTGACGTCAAAACACATTTTCTTGTAGAACAAAAACTGCACACACACACCCCAAAACATTCTTATTTACTTACTTATTACAAATATATGTTTTTAAAAATAAACATAACTGCTTCAAAATTAGCATTTTTTGTATAGATGTGTGTAATTTACTTTATACAGAAAAATTATTCTCAGTTAATATTTACCATTGCCCTGTTTTAAATTGAAAAATCCAATTAAAAAACCCAAAGGAAAATCCAAAGGGGAACCCAAGGCAAATTAGTCTTAGTTATTATTATTATTCGTATTAGAATTAGTTTTGACTATATGACATGAGATGAGGGTGTCATGACAGAATAGAAATGTTATTAAATAACTTTAAAAAAAGAAAATCACTTCACCTTTAAATATTATATATTATATATTATCAGTAATCTAAACAGGCAGAGTAACACTGCCCTATACGCTGAAAGGTTGAATTTGCACCCCCAAAATTCAAATGTGCAAAAGGGGGACAAGCGCGATTTTGTGCCCCTGCTTGGCGGGAACATGCAGACGGCCACTTCCCTTTATGTGGGTCACACACGGTTCCCAGCTGTTTGAAAGAGTCAGCTGTGCCACTACTGCACCCACCAACATCTGCTCCACAAAAACAATCTCCAGCTTTTAGCACTCAAATGGAGGTTACACCATATGCCAGCCAGCCACTTAGTTTATGCCAGGGGAGCCAGGCTTGCGCTCATCTCAGCAACAATGAGGAGACGAGAGAGGAGAACGGGTGATGTGACTGCAGCCTCACATGCTCTGTGTGGCTCCATCAGGCCATCAAGGATGTGCCATGTGCATCTGTTCAAGGTGTTGGCAGCGGTGCCTGCTGAATATTAATGCCTCTAAACAACGGTTTATCTGCAAGGTCTGCTCCAAGGTCTGTTCAAGTTTTTTCTGGGCGCGTACGGCACGCACGACAGGTAAACACGCAGGTGCTGAATGTAATCAGACCGTGGGCAATAAGCTCTATCGCCGCACGCATGTGGATTTGCGACTCTCCGCGGACTGGAGGTGTTTGTGTTGGCACGGAGAAAATGTCAACACATCTGTTAAAAGAGCTCGGTCCTTGTTTGATATGTGAGGTGACTTACGTAATTAAGGCTCTCAACTTTTGACCTGCAATTGTGTGAAAACTCTGTCAACATGTAGGCCACTCACCATGTCAACTTACGTGGAATGCAAAAATGAAATTCTGACTTGTTATGGTTTTTCTTTTAATGTCTTTAAAGCTTCATATTAGCACACCATAAAAGTAGTATGTTAAATCCTTCCCTCGGGTCATTATGACCCGGATTTTTTTTTTTTTTTTTTTTTTTTACTAACAATTTGACCCACCATAGGAATGTATGGAATGTTGAAAAAAAAACATTTTTGATTTTTTTAAAATACAAAATCTGACACAATCCAGAAAAAAAAATAATAATGTTCAAACGAAGGACTGGGACTGCAGAATATTCCCAAGGCAAAAAACACTTACATAATTAAAATTTCTCCATTTGTGAAAGACTTTGGCACAAAGTAAAATGATGACAGAATTTTAATGTTATTGTTAAGTGAGCTAATCCTTTAATGCCCTAAATTAAAAGTGAACTAAATTTAAACTAAATCTTTCTTAAAAAAACATGACAGTACTACATGTTCATAAAAGCATGTGACCGAATAATTGCATTCCAACTTTGTTTCACTATTCAGTGCGAAAAGGCAGAGCATGTGATATGCAATCTACCCATTAAGACCAATTAAGAAAACCGGTCTGAATTGTATCTGCTGTAACACAGCTCAGTACACAGAGAGGTGATAATGATGTTTTAATTAAATATGGGAGGAAAAGGTCCCAAAATGAAGCTTACAGCTAACCAAGCAGTAGCCATTTGGTAACTGTGCACACAAGGCTCTGTTAATGTCTCCAGCCTCTGTCTGCCTGGGCACATGTGGCTCTCTTGGTTTCCTTCAAGCTAAAAGCTTCTCATTAATCAGAGTTAAGTGAGAAAGTAAAGGTCCTTACAGCTGTAGGTTACATGTACGCTGATCCATGATGGTGCGTTTGTGCCACAGCACATTTTAGTTTATGTTTCATGCCATTAGCATTCACCAGAGAAGTGCTCCAGTTTTATTTTGCAGTTATAGACCCTGTTAAACCCTGAGTTTTAAATGCTGTATTACCATTTAAATGCTCTATTTCTTTCTCAGAAATAAATATATGCATGGGTTTATAATATAACAGATATAAAGAGACTTGGAGCTCAGGTGGGAGGGAATCAGGGGAGTTTGTCCTTGTAGCAGTGCAGGTGAGAAATCGATTGCTGTAGACTGGGCTGGGCGAACAGATGAGATTGTGAGGTCAGGTCGGGGCTGTGTGCCGGGGGTCATGGTTTGTGAGGTGTTTAATAGTGATGTGCAAGTCGCACATGGGAATCTTCTGATGGAGGGTGAAAGTTCAGTGGAGGTGTATGAAATCAAAGTGACCGCTTATAAATATCAAACCTTGAATAGGGCAGTACGAGAGTGTTCATAGAATAAATGCTGCATGAAAATGAAATTGTTATTGCTCAAATACAAGAACTGATCTGGATGGAATGTAAAACTAAATACAATCACACAGCCAAATGACTTGAATTGCTGTTGTACCAATAACACTTCTTTTTTAATGGAAGGTGCACTTTTTTCAGTAATTAAAAAGTTTTACATTTTTAAAGGACTAGTTCACTCAAAAATTTAAATTTGCTGAAAATATATTCATCCTCAGATGTAGATGAGTTTTTTTCTTCAGAACAGATTTGGAGATATGCAATATTACATGACTTGCTCACCAATGGATCCTCTGCAGTGAATGGGTGCCGTCAGAATGAGAGCCCAAAAAGCTCATAAAAAATTATCCACAAGTAATCCACACGACTCCAGTCCATCATTTAATGTTTTGTGAAGTGAAAATCTGCATGTTTGTAATAAAAGATGTTTTTAACGTCAAACTGTTGCTTCCAGCTAAAATACCTTTAGTCCTTTATCAATGATGTTGCTTCTCAAGTGTAAAAGTTCTCATCTGAATCAGGAGAGAAATATGCACAGATCAAACACCGCTTACAAGCAAAAACTGTTCTAAACTGATTGACTGATTGCACAGACACTATTGGAAGAGAGTTGAACTGGATGATGACGTCACTGAATCATTAATTAATTGACTTTAGCTGGAAAATGACTCTTTGTCATTGTCCTCTTGCATTATTGACAAAATATTTTCCCGTTGACACTGTAAATCTGCTTTTACACCATCAGTATTGTATAAAGCGCTATATCAATAAAGGTTACTTGACTTGACAAATATGTTGGTGGATTTTGAAAAGTGGACAACAAGGGATGGACTTTTTCACTGGGGCAAGCGTTATTATGGTTTAAGGAACGTTAAAGTTAAAACGTCTTGATGATGAATTAGTTTTTTACAAACATGCAGCTTTTTACTTCACAAGACATTAAGTGATGGACTGGAGTCTTGTGGATTATTTGTGGATAATTGCGATGTTTTGCGATGTTTCACTGATGTAGTCCTAATGTAAATTTCTCCAAATCTATTCCGATGAAGAAACAAACTCATCTACATCTTGAAAGCCCTAAGGATGAGTACATTTTCAGCAACTTTTCATTATTGGGTGAGCGATTCCTTTAAAGTTATTAATAAAGCTATTCAAAAAATATGCCTAGATACTGAATGCACTTTGTAATGAAGTGGAGTCCACTCCAAACAGACTTTTTCCACTCTGTAATGAAGCTGAGATGTGGCTCAGAGGTTAGTGTTCATTTTTGATGCTGAGGTTACTTGACGCCCACCGCTGCAAGAGATGCAGTAGCAGAATGATGTTCCTCTTCAGGAACTCGAGCTGCGTCGACGACGCTTTGGGGAACGCCTACAGCGTAACCGGCTCTGAATACCAATGAAATCTGTCCAACAAAGAATGGGAGCGACGTCATGGGCGAGGTGATGTAATGACCAGCTGGTATAAAAGCATGTGCGATGAAACCGGCATCAGCTTTCTGTCATTCAGCTAAGCGCTCTGTGCAACACACAGCGATCGTCGCCCCCCCAGCGCCCTCAGGAGATCGTTCTGCCAACCCTGCCACCTACGGGGCGCAGCGGTCTCCAGCGAGCGCATGTCTCAGTCTCTTCCGCCCACGACCGTAGCAGAGCCGAGATGCTTGCCACTCCTTCGGGGGTCTCTGGAGCAGCTAGTTTGGATGTTCCCTGCCGCTTCGCTGCTTCAGGGCACCGAACTAGCTGCTCTGACTACACTAGAGGCCAGTCTTGAGAGACTGGTTCCCTTAGTAGACTATTTTGCAGCGTGGAAACTACTGCCAAATGTGTCATGATGGGTCCTGCGCACTGTAGAAAGAGGCTACAGAATCCAGTTTGGTTCTTGTCCACCTCTATTTCACGGGGTGATTTCCACGTTTGTGGGCCCCGAGCAGGCTCTGGTAATGGAACAGGAGGTACATACTCTCTTAAGAAAGGAGGCCATCGAGGTGGTTCCTCCTCTCTCGAGAGAGTCCGGGTTCTACAGCCAGTACTTCATAGTTCCAAAGAGGGATGGAGGGTTGCGTCCCAATTTAGATCTGAGGCATCTGAACCGCTCAGTCAGCAGACTGAAGTTCAATATGCTCACACCCAGGCAGGTCGCGTCTCAAATCAAGTCCGAGGACTGGTTTGTCGCGATCGATCTAAAAGACTCATACTTCCACATCTCCATTCTTCCCTCTCACAGGAGGTTCCTGAGGTTTGCTTTCGGGGGCGAGGCTTACCAGTATCGGGTACTTCCCTTCGGCCTAGCACTCTCACCCTAACACAGTCTCATCCCAACTCGTCACATATTGACGCTTGGTTTTTGCGTCGCTTTTTGACGCTCAAGGTACCCCTTTCGCGTCACTTTTCGACGTGAAGGGAAGGTAATTTTTTTAAATAGGAAACACTTAGCGTATATTAATCATTTTTAAATAAATTATGCCAGTACTTGCATCTGCCTCCTATATCTTGCGTTTTCTTCACAGATGGTAGGTTTAGGGCAGGGTTTGGGTAAATCACTATTTTGACTGTTTACATTCAAAAATCACACCTCTACATATATGCAATAATGGCAACCTTATTATGACGATAAAATTCCCAATAGCGCGTTAGCATATCGACGCCGAAAAATTACGCTTCCCTTCACGTCGAAAAGTGACGCTAAAGGGGTACCTTGAGCGTCAAAAAGCGACGCCAAATCCAAAGCGTCAATATGTGACGACTTGGGATGAGACCGGGTTGCTCACCCCGCACTTTCACGAAGTGTGTGGACGCCGCGTTAGCTCCGTTGAGGCTGCGGGGCGTCCGCATACTCAATTACATCGACGATTGGTTGATTCTCGCTCGGTCAGAGCGGAGGGCGGTTCAGCATCGAGGTGCTGTTCTCGCCCACATGAAAGTGTTGGGGTTAAGACTAAACGCCAAGAAAAGTGTTCTTTCTCCAGTACAGAGAACCACTTATCTGGGGGTGGTGTGGGATTCGACCACGATGCAGACACCGGCTGCTATTAGTAGCCCCATTCTGGCCGGGCCGAGTATGGTTCTCGGACCTGATTTTCCTCCTCGACGGCTCCCCTTGGGAGATTCCAGTCAGGAGGGATCTCCTCTCACAGGCAGGAGGCACCCTTGTGCACCTCTGCCCGGAGTTGTGGAAGCTGTGGGTGTGGCCCCTGAGGGGGCACAGCTGATAGCTTCCGGTCTCTCAACCGAGGTTGTGGAGACCATTCTCCAGTCCAGAGCTCCCTCTACGAGGAAACTGTACGCCCTGAAGTGGAGACTCTTCACTTCATGGTGCGGAGATCGCCAGCTCGACCCAGTTAACTGCCCAGTAGGTACAGTGCTGCAGTTCCTGCAGGCTCGACTCTCCGCAGGGTTAGCCCACTCCACCTTGAAGGTCTATGTGGCGGCAATTTCTGCTTACCACACCCCTCTTGATGGATCGACAGTGGGTGCACAACCTCTAGTTACACGTTTCCTCCGTGGTGCACTGAGGCTAAGGCCTCCGGTACGGTCCCGGGTCCCACCTTGGGACTTGGCTGTGGTACTGAACGCTCTCTGTAGGCCTCCCTTCGAGCCTATCGAGGAGATTTCAGACCGCCATCTCTCTCTGAAGACCGTGTTTCTTCTGGCGATGGCATCTCTGAAGAGAGTGGGGGACCTGCAGGCCCTTTCTGTGGCCCCTACCCATTTGGACTTTGCGCCTGGCATGGCCAAAGTTTTTCTATACCCTCGGGCAGGGTATGTCCCCAAGGTTCCTTCTGTCACACCACAGCCTGTCGTACTGCAGGCCCTTAGTCCTCCTCCCTGTCGGGAGCCTGACCAGCTGAAGCTAAACCGTATGTGTCCAGTGCGAGCACTGGACGCGTACGTCCACAGAGCTGCCATGTGGAGAAGGACGGACCAGTTGCTAGTGTGCTACGGTCCTCCTAAGAGGGGTCTGCCTGCTTCCAAGCAGACCCTCAGTCGGTGGATTGTGGATGCCATTCACATGGCTTATGAGTCCTCTGACCTCCCCTCGCCGATGGGAGTCAGGGCTCATTCCACTAGGAGTGTGGCGGCCTCCAAGGCCTTTCTCGCAGGTGTCCCTATTCAGGACATCTGCAACGCTGCGGGTTGGTCCACGCCTCTGACCTTCGCCAGGTTCTATGGCCTGGACATGCGAGCCACTCCAGGTTCTTCCGTTCTCTTGCCCTAGCTGTGCGCCTTTTTTGGACACACAGGGCAGGGGTGCGGAAGTCTGGAGCCGTTGGTATCACCTCGCCCGTGACGTCCCTTCCCATTTCTGGACAGATTTGATTGGTATTCAGAGCCGGTTACGCTGTGGGCGTTCCCCAAAGCGTCGTCGACGCAGCGTCTCGTTCCCTCAAGGAACTAGGGTTACACAAGTAACCTAAGACGTTTTTACTGGATGATACTTACTTGGCAGGGGAGACACCATGATCAAGAAGGCGGTTCACCCAGACCGAGTGCACTCCGGTCGTGCTGACCCCTGCGAATTCCCTAAATGTGGGAGTCTCGACTGCATAATTTATGGTAGTGGGGGACTGTGTTCGCGCTATCCCCTGAAAGGGAAGTCGTGGCCTAATGGCTAGAGAGTCGGGCTCGTAATCCAAAAGTTGCGGGTTCGAGTCTCGGGCCAGCAGGGATTGTAGGTGGGGGGAGTAAATGTACAGCGCTAGCGCTCTCTCCACCCTCAATACCACGACTGAGGTGCCCTTGAGCAAGGCACTGAACCCCCAACTGCTCCCCGGGCGCTGCAGCATAAATGGCTGCCCACTGCTCCAGGTGTGTGTTCACGGTGTGTGTGTGTTTACTGCTGTGTGTGTGCACGTTGGATGGGTTAAATGCAGAGCACGAATTCCGAGTATGGGTCACCATACTTGGCAGTATGTCACTTCACTTTTTGTCTTGTAAAATACTGGCTCAAATGAACTCAAGCAGTTGAGTATTTTGCACAACAGTCTCCCCTCTTCGGCTGTGATGACACGTTGTGAACATGTACCTCAAAGATTGTCTGCAATCCACTCCAAGTCATTTTGATTATATTTATCAAATGCTATATCTAAATACAATATCTGTTTTCAACAGAAAAGAAGCATTGGCCCTGAAAGTAATACATATTTATGGAATTTCAGGTCACAGAAAATACTTTCAGATAGAAGTATTAAAATCTTGCCAATGTCTTTCATTTGCGTGTAATCTTGTAAAGAGATTTTGAACAACAACTTAATCTGCTTTGAAAGCAATGTGATGGAATAACACCCATATTTATTGCTCCAAAAGATTTTGTTTACTCCTATTGTCAAGATATATTCAGTTTTTCAATTTCTCGCATTAATCTGATCATACACAGGGCATAATACACTTTTAAAGGTGTATCATCCTTCATACGAATGGTTTTGTATATATTTCTGGATGCAGTCAGAGGAGGGCGCTGTTACTGAAGGAGCTGTGACTTGTTTTTCTGTTACTGAGAAAGAGGCCAGAGCCTGTATTAGTTTGGCTGAAAGAGTAGACATAATTAAGTAATCATAATGCAATCCAAATAACAAATTCATATTTTCGTTGTTTTTGTAATCCATATCCACAGAAATGTCTGCATGTAGCATGTTGTTTTGTCTGCTGATTATCTGTTAATGATAAATAACATGGACAAATAAGCTCTGTGATTATGCAAATAGTACAATGATTATGTTAATTTGGGTAGAAAGGTCTAGAAAGCTGTGATGAAGTTTTCGCATTATTATTAAGATGATCTGAACCAGTTATATCACATACTATTTGCATGTTTCTTGCAGTTGTTGCTTGTACAGATTAATATTTTACTTTTTTGACAAAATTAGACTTCAAAGAGTTTTTAAATGTATTATTATTATTTTAATAGATGTTTAATGTTTAATCCTGTTTAACTCTAGTTTCTTTTTATATATTACATATTTAATGATTTGTGCACAAGTATCAAAGCTGGATGCTTTGCTATAGTAAATAGTTATTTTTCAGGAGCTGTTTTACAGTAAAATTTGTAGGACGTGACGGGAATAAAATTTAATGTTAGTTTGTGTATAATGTACATATTTAAACTGCCATTAAAACTTCAGACTACAGCAAGAATCTAATATTAAACATCCAGATGCTTTTGGAGCAGAAACGTTGACATGTAGCTGTCATATTCATCTTTAATTTAGACTAAGAAACACAGGCACGTTCTTTTGTCACCAAGTTTGCACAAAGCCATTTTCACGCCGCTCTGATTTATTCATCGCCAGGCAAATGTATGTGATCCTGTGCGTCAAATGTGAGGCGCATCAACCCGATACTCAAATACATTGCCAAACCAGGAAATGGAGCCCAATGCCACGCGTCATTGCCTTTAATGGTCAGTGCCTCAGAGCTGCGTGCCGACAATGGCTTTAATCTCCCTTCAGCTTGGCTCGGGGTCCTGATGCTGACGATGTTCCAGAAGGGTGCTGAAGGTGCCTGTAGGTGCGGTTAGGGTGGCATGTGCAGCGCCCGCTCTGTAGGACGGTGCTCTCTGCAGACACCGCGGGGCAGGACCTGGTGCTGTCGGATGCAGGCTGGGGCTTGGTGGCACTGCCATCTGCTGCGGAGAGAGGCGTGCTGATGAAAGATTCAGGGCCTGAGACTCACTCATCTGTTATCGATTATGCTGCAGATGTGGAAGCATCCCACTTGGAGACTGTGACAAAACCATGCCAGATTCAAACATACAGTGATGACTCTTGCCTTGCATAAACCATGCATTGCTTATTGGATATTAGATCAGAAAGTCATGTTTCGTAAAGGAAAGATAAATATAATTGCTCTGGAGGGTCAGGAAATGCTTTTTAGCATTCAGTATAAGCGATCATGATTGTTGATTAACACAAAACTTAATTTCCACTTTAAAAAAAACTATATCTGGGTTACAGTGAGATACTTACAATGGAAATGAAAGGGGAAATCCGTAAACATTAAAATACTCACTGTTTCACTGTAGCCACAAGATGTATACAACATAGATGTTAACATGATTTTAGTGTGGGAAAATTTCTTATAACCTTTTCTGTGTATAGTTATAAGCAATTTTACAACTTTGTTAACATGACAACAGAATGCCATGAATCTTAAAACCCCAACAACTTTAAAAATTATGATTGAAACAGCATTACAGCTCAAATAATACTAGCTTTAACTAAACAATTAATGTAAATGCTTTCATTTAAAACTGGTCTCATTCACTTCAAAATTGCCTACAAATATATATATATATATATATATATATATTTTTTTTTTTTTTTTGACGATCAACATTTATTTAGAGTTTAACTTGTATTTTTACTTTGTATTTTTGTAGTGTAATTTAAATTTAACTTGTAACCCTGTAATATTCCTTAAATGTTTCTTGCCAGATCTCTCCGATTAAAATTTTGCCACTGGACACTGAGATATTTGTGTAATATAAAAGCAAAAGTTTCTGCATGCTTTAGTACCAGTTCACTATAAATACAGTTACAGTGTTAATATCTAAACAGGGTTTTGATTGATTGAGAGACTTGTTATGAAGCATCCTTTTGTTATTGGCTGGTAAAACCTTTATTCTCAGACCAGCTTTCATCTTTGCTTTGTTTATTCTCGGTTTATTCATGCAGCTGTGAACCTCGCTCTCAAAGAAACTAAAAAAATATATGTAAATGTATTGGTGGGACTGAAAAAGTGAAATGAAGCAGCCCATTTTTTCAGATCAGTCGTGCACATCGAGAAAGCTAGAACCTTCCTCTTCCAAAGAGCTGGGGTGACCTCAATAATTAAAGGACAATTTTCAAATGCAATTCTAATTTTCTACTAGACTGAAAAGCTTTATTATCCAATGGCTGACAAAATAAACTCCCCTGAATAGTCTCGACTCTTGGGCTTTCACTAAACTGGTCATGAATGCACAAACCATCTGTTTTTCTGGACGTTTGTCAGCGTGAGCGTGGCAGAGGCAGCTGCCAGAGTGGCACTGGACTGAATGATGAACCACACAACCTTTGTTTGCCGTGCGCTGGGCTTTGTGTGGCTTCGAGCTGTCCACTTGCTCCTACGGGCCTTTCATTGCTTCCTCCCCGGCCTCCCACCTCTGTGCGCACCAGTTACTGTGAGAGAGGAGAGGAGAGGAGAGGAGAGGATGGACACTGGCTGCATTGTAGCTGCAAGGAGGGATTTGGGGTATTGTGTGCCTTCCAATCTGTAGCGCAGTGGGCGAAGATGTCGGGAGCCAAAGAAGCTGTGTGTGTGTGCCAGTGGGGCAGGGGAGAGGTGAGAGCAGCCAGAGGGGCTGAGAGACACAGAAACAGAGAGTGAGATGGGAGAGAGAGACAGAAACAGGAATAGAGAGACAGACAGACAGGGCGGAGGGGGCCCTCTAGAATATTACACACTTAAAATATAATCATGTCCTGGCAGCCAGGACACAATCTGTCTGCATATTTTCAAATTAAAAAAAGGCCAGCGTCGGGCAAACCCGGCATATTGGAGCGTAATTTGATTCTTATCATGTGTGGTGCACATCTCGCTGTCTTTGTCGCTTATTTATTTGCGATCTCGTTGTGTTGTTTAGAAGATTGCGCCCTATGAACTTATTCTTTCTATTTCACTTGTGTGAAATATCACTTTCATTTCGAATCAGCGTCGACTAATAAGTGCCCCCTTGTACTGGCCATCGCTTTGACCTAATTGCATAAATTTGAACAAAGAACAAAAAAGCAAAAAAGGGCAATCTGTGATTTGAGGAGACAAGATCAACCTGTCTGAGCAGTCTGGGTAAAACAATCTGCTCCATTTTTGAGCAACCTTAAATAATAATAGCTAAAAAAAGATTAACATCAAATGGAAACTACCTTACATGTCATGAAGCTTAAAATATAAGGAAGACTAGATTCTATATATCAGATAGATACATTTACATTTATTCATTCAGCAGACAGTTTTAGCCAAAGCGACTTACAATTGAGGAAGACAATAAGCGATTCATCATAAAGAGGCAAATAAACACAGGAAGTGCTCGTAATACAAAGTTTCAGGCATTGTTCAGATTAATACAAGCTAGACAGGGAGAGATTAAGGAAAGAGAACGCAAAAGATAGATAGATAGATAGATAGATAGATAGATAGATAGATAGATAGATAGATAGATAGATAGATAGATAGATAGATAGATAGATAGATAGATTATATATCAACATATATATTTATTTTTATTGTTAGGTTGTTGACATGTATATGATATTTGATATATATTCAATCTTATATAGAGAAAAAGAAAAATGTGTGTATATATATATATATATATATATATATATATATATATATACACACACTGTATATAGATGTAGAATATGGAAATAAAATATTGTTTTATATATTAAATACAAAACAATATTTTATTGTATATTGTTGTTGTATTGTTCTTTTGTATATTGTATAGTATGTTTTGTATATATTTTTGATTAAAATGCTTGATTTTACACTTTCCACTGGAATAGTGTAGTGGACGTCTTGGTCTGATGGAAAGAATTTGGATGAATAGACATTTGGTTGAGCTGGTGAAGTCTTTCCTGATTAGCAGTCTTTTGTGTCTCATCACTAAGCTTCAATAATTTCTTGTTCCTGCTCATTGGGTTTCAGCCTCATTAGAAAGCAGGCTAATAGCTCAGAAGGAATTGATTTAATTGTTATAAAAGATTGTGGTGAAAAATGTTTTTTTTATATATATATGACATTTTAGTGTGAATTCGACTGCAACCCACAGCAAAGCAAAAAAAAAAAAAACCTGTTTACAGTGGCCTACATAATTGTGCATGGCTGCTGCTGGTAAAGGAAGGTTTTAGCAGGAAACAGTTGTGCGCTTTCACACAGTGGTCAGAGCATGGCGGTTTTCTATAGCCCGAGGGGCTGGAGGCACCCAGCACCGATGCTATGAGCTTCTCTCCCTCTGAGCGGCGTGTCATGAGTCAGACTCGATTACTGATGACGGCTTTGTGATGTGGGCAAATTGTCACTAAGGGCAGATCTGGAGCTCTGGCTCTCTCGCTACACTCGGAAGTGAAAGTCAAAGCACCAGAGACCTTGTTAGAGCTAATTCTGTACTCCTGTCTGCGAGACAAATTGTGCTAGTGTTGCATGCTTGGTGTGCATGACGAAGATGATAGAGATACGCTATAAGAGCTTAATTCTGCCTGGTATAAAAAGTATTAATGGTAATTGTGGATTTTTATCGAACAATCTCGTTCTCAGAATTGCGATTTTATATATCAGAATCAAGATATAAAAAAGTCAGAATTGTGAGAGACATACTCGCAATTATGAGAAAAATGTTGCAATCCTGAAAACTATTTTTTCTGACAAAAATGTCAAAATTGTGAAATATATATAAACTCGTAATTGTAACTAAAGTTGCATTTCTGAAAATAATTTTTTATTTTGATCTATAAACAGTCACATTAAAAGTCAGAATTGTGGGGTATAAATTCACAGTCACAACTTATCTAACAATTTGTGGGTTTATGTCTTACAATTAAAGTTTTTCAGAATTGCAAGTTTATATCTAAGAATTGAGAGATATAAACTCTGAAAAAAAGTCAGAATTGTGATTTATGAACTGGAAGAAAAAGTCAGAATTGTGAGACAGTCGCAGTTACCTTTTTTATCGGGGGTGGAAATAAGCTTCCATAGGTAAACTGCTAAACTTTTGAAAAATGACAAGATTTAATTATTTAGATTACGGTGCTTGCTTGATGTTGAAACCGATAGTCTTTTATTGTGAGACATTCATTGTTATTCAAATCTACAATAGATTTTGAGTCACTCATTGGGGATGTGGTGCTTTGTCTCTAACTTTAAAATTGCACAATATCCTCAGTGATTATTGAGTACCCTCCTTTTTTTAACGGTTAGTGGTTCATGTTAGCCTGAGCATAAGCTTTTGACTTCAGTTGGGGCCAGAGAAACATATGGAGAGCTAAATAAAATTCAGATCAAGCACAATGATCCCTGCAAATCCTTTGTTATGCCACGTCCCCCTGTGAAAGACAGTGGGAGGAGAAGGGAGTTAGATACTTATAATGAGCTCATGAGGCATGAGCAAATGAATGTATAGCTCGATAATGTGGCCTTCTTTTGAGGCAGGGGAAGTGCAGCGCTGCCTGGGGAATTTTCAGGGCCCTTTTTCTCTAAGTTTGACGGTTGAGGATTTTGAAGCCTCATTGGCTGCCCCGTGTTGTCCTGTAATCAATGACAGTGACACTTGACAGATTGTCCAAGCTTGCGTCCTTTGTTGCAGATTGGTGAAGTGAAAAGGCTTGGGAAGTAGCCAATGAATAAAGATGTTTAAAGCCAATAAATAAAGCTTATAAGGCTATCGGTGTGAGCGACACAGGGAAAAGCTTTCTTTCACACCAGTAAAAAAAAAAATCTGCCACCTTTGAAGGACTTGTGAAGCCGAAGGCGTCTCATTGCTCAATCAAACAGATTAAATCAGTCAGACAAGCAGCAATCCGTCCTTTTCAATAAAGTTACTTTTGTCATTTGAGATCACACAGGCTCACATACATCAGATATTTATTTAATTTATTTTAAAAAAAGAATGACCATTTTTTGACAATAGTACAAAAAAAAAAAATATATATATATATATATATATATATATGTATGTATGTGTGTATATACAGTCATGGCCAAAAATATCAGCACCCTTGGTTGATCAAAGATGACTTTGAAAATGTATATGCATTGTTAATCCTTTTGATCTTTTATTTAAAAAATTCACAAAAATCTAACCTTTCATTGGATAATAAGAATTTAAAATGGGGGGAAAATATCATTATGAAATAAATGTTTCCAATACCTTTCAGTATAGACCAGTATTCAGAGCCTTTTCCCTTCAAAATATTTTTTTTTGACACATAAATGCCTCTTTATCCAATTTATTCCACATCAAGCTCTTTAGAATCATTGCAAGATTGCAAAACGTTGGCTGTCCCACTGTGATTTTTTTTAAACTAGAGTCTAATCTGAAAAATCTGAATGTGGGGTCACAATTAGAGTGATGCTCATGTTCTTGTAGAAAGATACAAAAGCCATTTTGTTTCAGATCTAACCCTAACCCTAACCCTAACCCAAATTCCCTTAATCATCCATCACAATGAGAAAAAACAAAGAATATATGTCTTATGTGCAGCAAAAGATAATTGAGCTTCACAAATTAGTGAAGTGGCCTTAAGAAAAGAGCTAGGGCAGTGAAAATTACCATTTCCACCATCAGGGCAATAATTAAGAATTTCCAGTCAACATAAAATGTTATGAAATTGCCTGGAAGAGGACGTGTGTCTATATCGTCCTAATGCATGGTGAGAAGGAGAGTTTGAGTGGCTAAAGACTCTCCAAGGACCACAGCAGGAGAATTGCAGAAAATAGTTGAGTCTCGGGGTCAGAAAACCTTAAAAAAATTTGTCAAACAGCACCTACATCACCACATGTTGTTTGGGAGGGTTTCAAGGAAAATTCTCCTAGCTCATCCAAAAACAATCTCCAGCATATTCAGTTATCAGACACGACTGGAACTTCAAATGGGCCTGGCTTCTATGGTCAACTAAAAAATTTGGTTTTTAGCAGCAAACACTCTGTGAACACGGGGATAAAAAGTACCCCATGTGCACAATGAAATATTGTTTTTTTTTTAATGTTGTGGGCCTATATTTCTGCTGGAGGTCCTGGACATCTTGTTTAGACACATGGCATCATGGATTCTATCAAATACCAACAGATAAAAAATCAATACGTGACGGACTCTGTTAGAAATCTTAGAATGGGCCATGTTTGGATCTTCCAACTGTACAATAATCCAAATGCAAACCTCAAAAACAACACAAAAATTGGTCACTGGGCAAAAAACCAAGCTTCTGCTATGTCCTCTGACCTGAACCCAGTAGAAAATGAGTGAGGTGAACTGAGGAGAAGAAGCACCAACATGGAGCTGGGAATCTAAAGGGTCAGGAGTGATTCTGGATGAAGGAATGGTCTCTGATCTCTTGTCAGGTGTTCTCTAACCTCATCAGGCATGACTGTGTATATATATATATATATATATATATGTGTGTGTGTGTGTGTGTGTGTGTGCGTGTGTGTGTGTGTGTATGAGTGTGTGTGTGTATTATATATATATATATATATTATTTACTTTTGTACTATTGTCAAAAAATGGTCAAAAAATGTACACACACACAGAGAGAATGTATGTGTGTATATATATATATCAGCTTTGTACTATTGATAAAAAAGTCAATAGAATTGTATGTGTGTGTGGATATATATATATATATATATATATATAAATATATATATATATATATATGTATAAATGCTAAAGACTAGTTAACACACACTGTATTTTATGACATTTCTACAAGAATAAATGGCTGAAATTATTCAAAGTGACAATTGTGCCCTTTAGTTTAAAGTTGAATTCTAATTTTAGTATTGTGAATTCGTAAACTTGACATAAAGTTGTAAAATAGCAGTCCTCACAGTCACTCGATTTGTTGTTGACTAATAGGAGCATGCTGTCTTTTAAAGCAGTTGCGACCCAATAATGAGGACATCTGTTTTCATATGGCGCTTGACGCGTAGCACCAGAAATTTGATGTCATCCTGTCCAAACTTGTATATGGCTGGCAGATACTATTAGATTCTCTGATTGGTTCTGACAAGTCACTGACAGCTCTGGAGGTGAGGAGGGTGCATGACAAAGGGCAAGAAAAGGCTGAGCGGATGTCAGCTGGAGTCCACTACTGTGCGCTATTCCTCACAACCCCCAGCACCCAGCCTCTGTACCTCATCGCCCCCATTCCTGACCTCGAATCAACACAAGCCCGTCAGCACTGTCACAACCCCCCAACAAGCAAGACATGCTGTGAGGCTTTCTCCCACTTTGATTACAAACCACGCCCACATCAACACCAATGGACAACCATTTTCCCAGAATTCCACTCAGAATTCTTAATTCGCAGCATTTTCACAGGTGTTTGATGCAGATTGATGCCATGCTTGCTGTGATATCTCTTTAGAAAAATGCTGTTATGCAAGTTAAGCCATTAGTCAATTTTTTTGCAGGCAGACACAGCTAATCTATTTTATTATTTAATCATAGTTTATTATTCTGGATTCTCTTATATTGTCTAATTTTGTGTTCCAAGATTCACAAATGCTTCGTTTCCAAGATTGGCTCTAGCTTTGGCAACATCTTGCCAATTCATGCACAATTTTTTGGCCAATTTTTACGCTAAACTTGGCAAATGGCAATACTCTTTAAATTAATAGTGTAGTGGCCATGTGTGGTTTAAAATAAATGAGCCTTTATTTATGTCTCCAATACCTTTCAGTATAGACCAGTATTCAGAGCCTTTTCCCTTCAAAATATTTTTTTTTGACACATAAATGCCTCTTTATCCAATTTATTCCACATCAAGCTCTTTAGAATCATTGCAAGATTGCAAAACGTTGGCTGTCCCACTGTGATTTTTTTTAAACTAGAGTCTAATCTGAAAAATCTGAATGTGGGGTCACAATTAGAGTGATGCTCATGTTCTTGTAGAAAGATACAAAAGCCATTTTGTTTCAGATTTGAGGCACAATATACACTATGATTACAGAATTTCTTAGAAAAATAAATAAATAAGTGAACCATTTGCATTATTGAATGCGTCATGCATTAATGGCCAAAACACAGGGTTGCTGTGTCTCTTGACAATGTGTTGAGCAGATTTTTTGGCTTTCAATTATCGTTAGCACCTTTTTTGTCCCCTTTTCAAAATGAAATTGTCCTGTAAAAAGATGATGATTCACAAGATAAAAATACTGGACTTTCTGATGAATGTCACTGGAAAGCTTCCCAAACAATTCAGATGCTATCTTATGTTTTTCTTTTTTTAGTTTGCATCCAATGTACAGGATTTCAGTATTTACTGTATTTATTAGTCTACACAAAACATTAAAAAGGAAAAAAAAATCGAAGTAATTCAAATTATTTTTTAATTCCACAGTGAAAGAGTTAGCCTACCTCAATGGTTATATTAATTATGTATTCTGTTCAGATTTAAGCACAGCATTCTTACAGAGATTTGGAATGCATAATGCATTTATAGTAACATTCTGTGTAGCAGAGAAGTTCATTTCATTGGTGCCCTCTTAGAGGAAACAAGGCCCTGTTAGCAGCCTTACTGTTGTGCGCTTGACCCTCAAATCTTTGCTGTATCTCTCTTGGATGTCAGTCTGGCTAAACTCTGACCTGCCATGTTCTATTTGACCTGCGGTGGTGAGATTTCCATCACAGTGCTACAGGGGAATCCTTCACTCCCTGCTGTGTGGGGAAACATAAATGACCCAGGCCTCATCTCATCAGATAATAATATCCTTTACAATTATAATAACAGCCCTTGAATATGTTCACGTGTGGACCTCTTTGTCAATATTGCATGATGTTATCATCATAATTAATGGTAATGTAGTACTATTGTTTTTGCTAATATTGCAGAGTTTGGTCTATATCCCAATTTAAACACATGTATGCATTTGGCAGTTGCTTTTATCCAAAGTGACTTACATTGCATTGAAGGTGTACAATTTATCAGTTAATCTATTCCCTGGGACTCAAACCCATGACCTTGGCATTGCTCATACCATTCTCTTCTGTTTAAGCTACAGGAAGCTTCATTGTGTAATTTGTCCAGTATGGTTTGTGCTACAGACATAAATACATTAAATTTTGATGCCGTTTGATTAGGAATGAACCTAACAATGAATTGTATTACCATATAATCAGGTATGTGTGCAGTGCATGCAAAAACTATACCAGTGATGTAACTTTACACAAAAACAATTGTCCATGGAAAAACACGTGTAAATGACAGATAATTAGAGAGCAACCTGCCTTTTGGAAAAATGTTTGACCAAAGTCAAAAACAGATAAAAAAAGTATTAAACACTTTAAAGATGCTCACATAAAATTTAATTTTGGTTGTCCTGTCAGGTGTGTAGGCTGTTTAATGTGCTTGAGAAGTGTTTTCTGCAGCATTGAACTTACTTTTGGCAGTTTCATTTTCAAATATATATATATATGTTTTAAAATAATTTTTCTAGTTTTCTATAAAATCTTTTATATAATGTTTATATCTATATATATATATATATATATATATATATATATATATATATATACATATATATATATATATATACAACCCGATTTCCAGAAATGTTGGAACTTTTTTTGAATTTGAATAAAATGAAAACTAAAAGACTTTCAAATCACATGAGCCCATTTTTTATTCACAATAGAACATAGATAATATAATATATGTTTAAACTGAGAAATATTACACTTTTATCCACTAAATTAGCTCATATCAAATTTGATGCTTGCTACAGGTCTCAAAAAAGTTGGCACTTTTTTGAGACCTGTAGCAAGATATTTTAAAAAGCAAGATATTTTGAAAAGATTCAGCTGGGAGAACATCTAGCAACTAATTAAGTTAATTGACATCAGGTCTGTAACATAAAAGGGATGTCTTAGAGAGGCAGAGTCTCTCAGAAGTAAAGATGGGCAGAGGCTCTCCAATCTGTGAAAGAATGCGTAAAAAGATTGTGGAATACTTTAAAAACAACGTTCCTCAACGTCAAATTGCAACGACTTTGCAAATCTCATAATCTATAGTGCATAACATCATCAAAAGTTTCAGAGAAGCTGGAGAAATCTCTGTGTGTAAGGGACAAGGCCAAAGAACTTTGTTGGATGCCTGTGGTCTTCAGGCCCTCAAATGACACTGCATCACTCATCGGCATGATTCTGTCATTGACATTACTAAATGGGCCCAGGAATACTTCCAGAAACCACTGTCAGTAAACACAATCCGCCGTGCCATCTACAGATGCCAACTAAAGCTCTATAATGCAAAAAGGAAGCCATATGTAAACATGGTCCAGAAGCGCCGTCATGTCCTGTGGGCCAAGGCTCATTTAAAATGGACTGTTTTAAAGTGGAAAATTGTTCTATTGTCAGATGAGTCCAAATTTGACATTCTTGTTGGAAATCACGGACGTGTCCTCCGGCCTAAAGAGGAGGGAGACCTTCCAGCGTGTCATCAGCATTCAGCTCAAAAGCCAGCATCTCTGATGGTATGTGTCACGGTTCACTAATCCATTGCTTTCTCCTCGTCTCGTGTCAGTGTTGTCATGTTTGTGTGTAGGTGCGTGTGGGCGTGACCTGCCCATCACCGCTGATTTGTCTCGGCTGTGTCTCGTTTGCAGCACCTGCTGCAGCTCATCATCTCAGCTACATATACTACATATAGCTACATACCAGTTCTTCTATCCGTTGCCAGATCGTTGTTCATGTCTTCCCGTGTGGTTACCTGTTTCCCGTTCCTGTTGGCGTTCGCTGTTCCGGATCACTCAGCTCTCACGGACTCTCTCATCACTTCGGTCGAAAACCGAAAACCGCTGCTGAGCAAAAAGAACATAAAGGCTCGTCTCAGTTTTGCCAGAAAACATATTGATGATCCCCAAGACTTTTGGGAAAATACTCTGTGGACTGACGAGACAAAAGTTTAACTTTTTGGAAGGTGTGTGTCCCATTACATCTGGCGTAAAAGTAACACCGCATTTCAGAAAAAGAACATCATACCAGCAGTAAAATATGGTGGTGGTAGTGTGATGGTCTGGGGCTGTTTTGCTGCTTCAGGACCTGGAAGACTTGCTGTGATAAATGGAACCATGAATTCAGCTGTCTACCAAAAAATCCTGAAGGACAATGTCCGGCCATCTGTTCGTGACCTCAAGCTGAAGCGAACTTGGGTTCTGCAGCAGGACAATGATCCAAAACACACCAGCAAATCCACCTCTGAATGGCTGAAGAAAAACAAAATGAAGACTTTGGAGTGGCCTAGTCAAAGTTCTGACCTGAATCCTATTGAGATGCTGTGGCATGACTTTAAAAAGGCGGTTCATGCTCGAAAACCCTCCAATGTGGCTGAATTACAACAATTCTGCCAAGATGAGTGGGCCAAAATTCCTCCACAGTGCTGTAACAGACTCATTGAAAGTTATCGCAAACGCTTGATTGCAGTTGTTGCTGTTAAGGGTGGCCCAACCAGTTATTAGGTTTAGGGGGCAAGCACTTTTTCACACAAGGCCATGTGGGTTTGAATTTTGTTCTCCCTTCATAATAAAAAAATTTCATTCAAAAACTGCATGTTGTGTTTACTTGTGTTATCTTTGATTAATATTTAAATTTGTTTCATGATCTAAAACATTAAAGTGTGACAAACATGCAAAAAAATTAAAAATCAGTATTTACTCTACAGAGATCTGAAGTTCCACTACCTCCGGGCATTTGTGTCAGCAACACACCTGAGCTGGGTTGAATCATAGGAAATGTCCTCTTACAGTGCTTTTGCAGCACACTGTCTTGACTTTATGTCAAAGGAGCAGTGATGTCTCAGAAGCTGCAGGGCAGTTTGGACCATGACATGACCACCTCAAGACCTGTAATGCCAAACTTTAAAAGACTGTGTCACTGTAAGTATGAACATGATTTGCTGCATACATCTTCAGTCTGACAGATGGATAACCTTTGATTTGTTTGCCTGCCAACCAGACACAAAATGTTTATGTAATCCAGCCTGACCACAAGAAGGAATGAGAAGCATGTGTTTTCATGATTACAGTTTGACCTGTGGCATTTAACGTAGCAACATGCTAATGATGAGTACATAGAATACCTACAATCTCCAATGAGACGAGCCTATTTTATATGCCGCCTGGTTTGCATGCTATCAGCAGTTTTCTTCATGACATTGCGGTCTTACAGTCAATCACCCCTGAATTTACAGCTTATTCTTGTCTTAATGTAAATTAACAGAGAGCTGGAAGCAACATTGCCGTTAACAGACCTGTGTTCTGTTTAGCCATAGATACAAAAGCATTGATTCTCTAGTGCAGTTCTGGCTATGAAAATTATAATATGGAACAGAGATTAGAAGGAAATTATTATAGCCAGAAGGCATTTACCCAGAGATGGTGGGCAGAGAGGAAGAAAAAAGCCCTCGGCCCAAGAATAATGATAATCCATTTGGTTGGGCACGCGTGGTATTATTGCTGTACATTATGTATGTTCCATTTATACTACTACACACGCCACAGCCATGCTGACAGATAGGTAATTACTCTCTGCGCCAATGAACACTTATCAGGCCCACTGCTGTTTATTGCCAAAATGAAGAGCACTTGTCTGTCAAGGTCACTGCTTTGTACGTCCTCTTTAATAGTTCTTTCTTCACAGTTGTTGAACTTTGCATGCGAGCACTTTAAGTGGGAGGATGGCGGTGCCCTTATGAGAGCTCAGAGCTGAGTCTTCCTGTCTTGCTTTATTAATCATTGTTTCAAGGCTCTCCAGAAATTTCTGTATAAATAGAACACAGGGAAAAATGTGTTATTGACATTGAAATGTCCACTGAGTAGCAAAAGCGAGTACGATTTCTCCAAAAAACAAGGGAATGTGCCATTGGTTCTTATATATAGTATGGAAGCCCATTTGTGCCATGGAATTAAAAAAAAAAATCGAAACTCAGAAACTCAGAATTCTGACTTTGTTTCTCACAGGTCAGAGTTTACATCTCATAATTCTGAGTTTATATCTCACAATTATTATTATTTTTTTTTAGAATTTACATGTTAAGGTCATTGCACACTGAGTCCAAAATTTTCGTCTGAAATTTTCGCATGGTAAAAAGTCAATACGACCTAACGTTGTGTCAATCACGTTTACACACTACCTCTGAAACTTTTGTCCATCATAAATAAATTCGGATCAGGTTAGATTTTCTGAGTTTTCGCATCCGTAGCATGCATTTTCATAGGAAAGTTTGAAATGAAAATATAGCGAAAATTTCAGACTCAGTGTGCAAGGACCTTTAGATTTTACATTCTCACAACTATGAGTTCTTCTCAGAATTATATTTATCAATTTTTGAAAAGAAAAAAATTCTTGTTTTGGAAACAAGATTCCATACTAAAAATGACTGATAAGGTGTGCAAAAGCAAATGTGAGAGCTTAAAAATTTTAATCCATTTTTCATGTTACACATTATAATGTTATGATGCCTTAATTTATGTGTAGCATTTACAATCATTGATTTTAGTCTTAATCATTGTGTATTTAATTTGGTAGTGAAAGAATCAGCCATTTTAATATTTTAGCATTTGCTTTTTAATACTGTCCGTTATAGCTTCGCAGTATAATAATATCTCCTTATCGTTTTTGGACGATTGGACAGAATTGAAAAATCATGCATCCTTGATATTGTTCTTTGTAAGTACTTGGGTAGAGTAAGACTTTAAAGACAGTGGGGTAACATCAGTTTCTCTTTTGAAATCATTACACTAAAATTGCTTAAATCTATTATTTTATTTATTATATCTGCTCTTGTTTGTATAATTAAAATGGACACTAATTTCTACTCTCATTCTCTCATTTTGTGCACTAGTCTTCTGAAGCCGGAATCTTCTGAACTGAGGTGAGAATGTCACAATGTTTTGGTAGTGTTGGATAACAGTCTCTACAGCGACGTTTCCCTTATGAGGCTGCCTGGGTGTGTACGATAAGTTCAGCTGACAGGAACCAAAGAGCCTGTTCCTATCTCAAGGGGCAATAGTAATGCATGAATGCCTTTGTTACTCCAGTTAACACTAAAATTACAAGTAGCCCATAGTGCAGGACATGCTATGGCCTTGGGATAAAAACATATTTTTGTTGCCTAGGCCTAGTATAGCCTAAAGCTGCAGATTTGTGCCATGTGAAGCCTGGAGATTGTGCCCTGTCTCATATGAGTAGTGTGGAGACATGTGTTCTCTTACGTATTCAGACTGTTTAGGTAGTTTGGTGTGCCCCGTGGTAACTGTCTGCTGTAGTTTATGTTGTGTTTGAATATTAGTGCTGTAATACTGCTCACTTCATTACCATTTCAATTAGTTTGCTCACAGTCCCTCAAGAAAATGTTTTTAGATTGCAGTAGGTCAGACATTTTGTATTGGTTTGGTTTAATATTTATTATACTAAGTCTGACAGAAAAAGCTGATTAAAAATTTGAGTGAGTTTGTCTTTCTTAATGAACTCTCAAGTGTCATCTATTGATGATTTGACATGGGACTTTACATAATGTTTAGTGATGTTTCAAGCACTGTATCATTGATACTATTATTATTTTTGTTAATATTTTGAATTAGATTTTAGTTTTTTATTTTCTGATTTTATTTAAATTTTAGTTGTATTTTTGTCATTTTTATTGTTTTAATATATCTGTATAGGTTTTTTTAAGTTTTAGTTTTTAGTTGATTTATTTATTTCGTTTAATTATTTATGTACTTTATTTAGTACTTCAATGAAAAATCTAAATGTTACCTTGGCAGCTAGCTGAAATAAATTAAGATGAAGTTTTTTTTATATATATTTTATGTTATTTCAGTTGTTTATTTTATTTCAAGTAATGTTTTTTTTTTTAGGTTTTAGTTTTAGATAAGGATAATAACCCTGGTCTCAAGCCTTAACTTTATCTCCAAAGCCTTCTGTGTGTGGACAGATTAGATTGAAGAAATGAACAGTTCTTTTTCCTCCCTCTGATGTGAGGCTGACAGGAGTCACTTTGATACAGTTTTGGTGCTGGGATTTTTCTATCAGTTGTGTGTGTGTTTTTTTCCTGGGGCTTCATCTTTGCAGACGTTGTGAGCTGTCATTTCGTTACTCTCTGTGACACGCTTGACATTCACAGGTTATGACAAGTGCTGGACATCAGCCTCAGCGCCGAGCCAACTGATAATATTTCTTTAGGTGAAAAGACACAGCGTGTAAACATAGATACATAAATTCACATACTTCCCATTTTTGCATGAAGAAAGCTTGTAAATATACTTTAAATCCAGCCAAAGTTTCATGGACATTTAATCTAAAAAATTATTTAGGAGTAAGATTTTATTATTATTATTAATATTAATATACATATTTTTTTAACACTTAAAAGCTTCAATAACATTGTGCAAATTTTCCTTGACAGTTTCTTTCTTAAAAAGAAGGACTTTATCCTGTCTGATATTTTTAATAGAGATCAATCTACTTGACCTCTATTGCTTTTAAGGTTGTATTTTCTGAATATATCCTTTCAATTTTTTCAGTGGCCTCGAGGCACATTTTCACAGTTCTGTGTAGATGAGACACCTACGAACAGCCTGTTGTGAGCTGCTCACGCTACAGCTCTAATACACTCTGCCTTGGCCAGTGGGCACCTGACCTACAGAAATGCCTGATGAGCTTTGCAACTGTTTGAGGTGAATCATTTTTCCTCTCTATAAAGGTTTTACAAATAAATAAATCCCTAAAATAATGTTTGCAGTCATATACAAAAAATATGGAATATATGTGTGTACTTTGTATATTTATTATGTATACATAAATAACAACCATGCATGTACAGTCATGGCCAAAAATATTGGCACCCTTGGTAAATATGAACAAAGAAGGCTGTGAAAATTAATCTGCATTGTTAATCTTTTTGATCTTTTATTAAAACAATTCACAAAAATCTAACCTTTCATTGGATAATAAGATTTTAAAATGGGGGGAAATATCATTATGAAATAAATGTTTTTCTCTAATACACATTGGCCACAATTAAAAGGCACCCTTTTATTCAATACATTTTTGAAACCTCCATTTGCCAGTTTAACAGCTCTAAATTTTCTCCTATAATGCCTGATGAGGTTAGAGAACACCTGACAAGAGATCAGAGACCATTCCTTCATCCAGAATCTCTTCAGACCTTCAGATTCCCAGCTCCATGTTGGTGCTTCTTGTCTTCAGTTCACCTCACTCATTTTCTACAGGGTTCAGGTCAGAGGACTGGAATGACCATAGCAGAAGCTTGGTTTTGTGCTCAGTGACCCAATTTTGTGTTGTTTTTGAGGTTTGTGTTTGGATTATAGTTGGAAGATGCAAACATGGCCCATTATAAGATGAACAAAGAAGGTCAGTCACTTATTGATTTTGTATCTGTTGATATTTGATAGAATCCATGATGCCATGTGTCTAAACAAGATGTCCAGGACCTCCAGCAGAAATATAGGCCCACAACATCAAAAATACAGAAGTGTATTTCATTGTACACATGTGGTACTTTTTATACCCATCTTGAGTGTTTGCTGCATTTTTTAGTTTCATCTGACCATAGAAGCCAGTGCCATTTGAAGTTCCAGTCGTGTCTGATAACTGAATATGCTGGAGTTTGTTTTTAGATGAGCTAGGAGAATTTTTCTTGAAACCCTCCCAAAAAACATGTGATGATGTAGGTGCTATTTGACAATTTTTTTAAAAAGGTTTTCTGACCCCGAGACTCAACTGTTTTCTGCAGTTCTCCAGCTGTGGTCCTTGGAGTATTTAGCACCTCAAACTCTCCTTCTCACCATGCATTATAGATATAGACACACGTCCTCTTCCAGGCAGTTTCATAACATTTTCTGTTGATTGGAAATTCTTAATTATTGCCCTGATGGTGGAAATGGGAATTTTCACTTCTCTAGCTCTTTTCTTAAAGCCACTTCACTAATTTGTGAAGCTCAATTATCTTTTGCTGCTCATCAGAAATATATTATTTGGTTTTTCTCATTGTGATGGATGATTAAGGGAATTTGGGCTTTGTTTTCGCTCCTATTTATATTTCTGTGAAACAGGAAGCCATGGCTGGATAATTTCATGTTCATAATCACCCTGGACTGCTCAAAATTGTGAATATGAATGGAAATATACTTCAGAGTATATGTCCAACGAGTATTTGAAGAAAAACATTTATTTCATAACGATATTTCCCCCATTTTAAATTCTTATTATCCAATGAAAGGTTAGATTTTTGTGAATTTTTTAAATAAAAGATCAAAAGGATTAACAATGCAGATTCATTTTCACAGCCTTCTTTGATCATATTTACCAAGGGTGTCGATATTTTTGGCCATGACTGTATATATTTAAGAAAAATATATTACGTTTATATATTAAATATATTTATATATAATATAAATTTTATGAATATAAATATATACATGTAAATATTTTCAAAATATATACATGCATATGTGTGTATTTATAAAAACATAATAAATATACACAGTACACAAAGATATATTATGTAAATAAATGTTTTTATTTTAGATGCAATTAAACGTGATTAATCGTTTGACAGCACTTGTAAAAACCTAAATATGTTCTGCTTCCAAACCACCAAGTGTGAATATGCTATATGTTTTTGAAAGAAACCTCTTATGCTGTCAAAATTATGCATTTATTTGATGAAAAATGCAGTAAAAACTGTGATATTGTGAAATATCATTGCAATCTAAAATAACAATTTTGTACTTTAATATATTTTAAAATGTAATTTACTTCTGTGATGCAAAGCGGAATTTTCAGCATCATTAATCCAGTCTTCAGTGTCACATGATCCTTCAGAAATCATTCTAATATGCTGATTTGGCACTCAAGAAATATATGTTGAAAACAGTTGTGCTGCTTATTATTTGTCTGGAAATGGTGACACCTTTCCTCAAGATTCTTTGTTTAATAAATGTATTTGACTTAAAATCTTTTGTAGAATTATAGATGTCTTTAGTGTCATGTTTAATTAATTTAAAGCATCCTTGCTGAATAAAAGTATTCATTTCTCTTTAAAAAACATATTTACCCCTAACTTTTGAATGGAAGTGTATCAAGGTTTCCACAAAAATATGAAACAGCACAACTGTTTTCAACATTCATAATAATAAGAGATGTCACTTAAGCATCAAATCAGCATATTAGAATGATTTCTGAAGTATCATGTGTCACTGAAGACAGAGTAATGGCTGCTGAAAATTCCGCTTTGCCTTCCAAGGAATAAAATTACATTTCAAATATACAATTAAAAAAAACAATTACTGTGCATAACTGTAAAATAACTGTTACTGTAGTGTACTGTGTGCACTTCTAGAGAATGCTATGACATTATCCATTCTGTGTGGCGTTTATTTTGGTTTGCCTCTTCTTTGGGGCATGTTAGCTGAGGTTGTTGAGTGGGGTGTCAGAGGGAGTGTGTGCTCATGGTATTGATAGAGGTGGAGAGTGTGTGATGGGCTTCAGATCTGTTGACATATGACCTGCAGGGCTGCTGCCGCTGCCGCCGCCGCCGCCGCTGATGCCTGTCCAGGGCGCAGAACTGAGCCCACGCCGCACTTCACAGCTAGAGAGGGAATCTTGTCACCACGCACCACTCCAGGCCAGCCTCGCCACAAACACACACACACACACACACACACACACACACACCCATGTCTCCAAATTCATCCATCACCACGGAAACCGCCACAGGCTTCAGTTCTCTCACAAAGACAGTTTTGACTGGAGTGCTAAGAGCCAAGATGCACACAGTCAAAATGCCAGGGATTTTACATGCCAAATTAAAAAGGGGACAAATGCTGATTTGGAACACTTAATGAGATGAAGCGATAGGAGAAGACATGCTTGTGTGTACTTGGGAGAAACGTCTCACTGATCTAATCTCTTGCCGTCTCTTTTTTAAGGTGTATTTATAGACAGATTGTTTTCGCAGAGATGGTTTTTCATACGTTTTCATTGCTCTCTTTACCCTTTTTTTCCAATGTGCACTAGATTTTAATAGTATTAGATTTTAAAGCATTTTAATAAATTCCTTCGGCTTTCATAATTTTATTAAGTACACTGTCAGAAAAAAAAAGTACAAAATCTGTCACTGGGGCGGTACTTTTCAAAAACGTACACCTTTATACCTTGTTCCCCCCTATCTATCAATAATAACAAATAATTAATCTATCTATCTATCTATCTATCTATCTATCTATCTATCTATCTATCTATCTATCTATCTATCTATCTATCTATCTATCTGTCTGTCTGTCTGTCTGTCTGTCTGTCTGTCTGTCTGTCTGTCTGTCTGTCTATTTTTTTTTAAAGAAATTAATAGTTTTATTAATCAAGGATGCATTAAATTGATCAAAAGTCACAGTAAAGACATCTAGAAAAGAGTTTTAATTTAATTAAATGCTGTTCTTTTAACTTTTTTATTTGTGAAAGAATCCTTGTTTACACTAAAATATCAACATTCATAATAGTTAAAAAAAAATGTTTCTGAAGACACTGAAGACTGGATTAATGACGATACTAAAAAAAGATACTAAAATATAAAATGGTTGTTTTTTTATTTCTTGTAATAATATTATATTTAATTGTAATAATAGTATTAATAATTTTTTGATAAATTGAATGCAAAACATTAAAACATGAAAAAACTGTAATGTGTGTGTGTGTGTGTGTGTGTGTTACAGAAGAGGGACACAGACGACGTGACGTATAGCAAAACAGGTATTTATTGACAGACTGAGGCAAAATGGAGTAGAACAGGTAAGTGATAGTTCTTGGATACTTCGGAGATCTGGAGGAATGTTAACTTGGGTATCTTCTTCTTGACAGGTGACAAGGAACTGGAGCTGGACACACACCTCACCAATGCGGTGGACTTGGACTGAACTCGGGAGCAGACGGACTAGGGATCGCTGGAGAGGACACTCGGGAAGAAACACGGCAAGTAAGTAGACAAGGAGGTAAGTATCAGGCATAGAGATTGTGATAGCAATGTTAGTCCTCTTTGAATGAACGAGACCGGACACTGGAGTGCTGTGAGGTGTGTGTATTTAAGGCTTGGCTAGGTGAAACCAGGTGCGTACGTGCGTCGTGACTGGTGGAGAACAGACAGGTCCGTGACAGTGTGTGTGTATATATATACTTTTTATATATCTATATCTATATTAGTGCTGTCAAATTGATTAATAGCGATTAATCGCATGCAAAATATTATATGAATATACACGTATATGTATATATTTTAAAAATATATGTAAGATATATTTACATTTATTTATAATATAAATCATATATAATATGAATATTATATAAATGTAAATATTTCTTAAATATATACATGTGTGTGTATTTATACATAAATATATACAGTACACACATATTATGTAAACAAACTTTTATTTAGATGGAAATTAATCGCGATTTATCGATTTGACAGCACTAATGTGTATATGTGTTATTTATTGTATATATGTGTATATATAATTTCAGGCCTTTATAGAGTTCTTGGGCCTTTGAAATTTTGCCCAGTGTATCGATTTCCCAGCCACTAGCCCAAAAACACTAGGAGCTTGTATGTTCTGGGTGTGGCCCTAGCTTTGTTTACTTCATGGAGTGAACTGTAAATAGCCATTATTATCATTATTTTGCATCTGCAATCGCTCAAGAAACAGCTGTTGGATTTGAGCACAATGCAAAGTGGCAGAGCCTGGAGTTGTTCTTGTTCATTCGGCTAACTACGCTTTGACATGATGAAATCTGGCAGGGTTTTGTGCTGAATTCCACATCTTTGACAAGCATCAGTGCCACTGACCAGCAGTCATGCTATTGCCATGTTTGAAGGAGAAAGAGGAGGGGAAATGTGGAAATTCTCCACCTTCTGCTTTGGGTGCCACTGGATCACTGCCTGCTGCCAAGTCTCATCCGCGTCACTGGCCTGTCAGCAGGTCCCATGGTCCTGGGGTCAACCCAACATCTGGCCCCTCTGCCTCGTCCTTTAAGGACTGTCACTGGGCAGCATCTGTTTATAGACACTGGCCCGATACCTCAGACTGCGGCCAGGAACCGCTTCAGTCACCTCCATGGTGTCAACACATCTGCGTGAAGTAAATGCGTCTGCTCACAATTTGCTTCCATATTAGCACCACTTTTTATACATGTTCATACATTTATACATTTTTTATAGAGGCTCTTTTTTTAACAATGTTTGAAGATATTTATTTTGTATTTAAGTCAGAGAGACTAGGCTAGTTGTCACACGGGGAAGGCATTATCAATATCTATTGCATAAATACTGGTTTTCCCTAGCGGTGAATCACTATGTTGCTTTCAAACGCGTAGTTCATAATGTTGGATATTTTTCATTAAATACAGCTTCCAAACAATCAATATGTTTCCATTTCAGGTTGGGGCAAGCTGACCTGAGTATTTGTAATTTTATAAAAATGAATTTGCTAAATTACAATTTCTGTTGACAAACTAATGGTTTGAAATTTTTGTATGCATTGCAGATTTTGCTGTTTATTGAATTTCTTTGTGTTTCATAATTTTTTAACTCTTAAAAAAGCTATTTTTGCTGAAAGAGCCTTTAGGTAGCATATCATATTTAATATTTAGATAGTATGTCTATATTATTTAGATAGACTTTATAATTTGACTTAAAATAATCCCAGCCTCCGAAATATTTACACTTAAAAAAATGATCTTCAATCAATGCGGTACTTGCTCTTAGCTTATATATGAAAATTAATTTAATGTAATTAATTCCTGTGATGGCAAAGCTTAATTTGCAGCAGTCATTACTCCAGTCTTCAGTGTCACATGATCTAGCATTTTTTTTAAATTATTATCAATGTTGATATTTTTCCCCTATGAAATTAGAATCTAAGAATCTTACATTGATTTAATTCCAAACCTGTATGCCTTTCTTTTGTGGAACACAAAAGTTATTTTGAACTGTTTTTGTCCGTATAATGAAAATTATTAACACTGGATCACGCTGACTTTCATTGTGTAGAAAAAAAAAGAAAAATCTTATTTTGTGTCACAGAACAAAAACATGTCATACAGGTTTGAAACAACATGAGGGTGAGTAAATGATGACAGAATTTTTATTTTACTGACTACTGTTTCTTTTTTAATGATAGCTAAGGCTTTAAATTATGTTTCTTTATATAATTTGACAAATAATCCCAGTTTGAGAAATATTCACATTGGTAAAAGAGTCTCCCATGTACAGTATGCTGTACTTGCATTTATTATATATGTTAAAATAGATTTCAATATAAAGCTTCATACGTACTGTACTACAGTTCTTCTCAAAGCCTTTTTTGTTTGGATATCTGTTCTTATCCTTTGCGCATAGCCAAAACATGAGTCACATGACTGTTTGTTTGTCACAAAGCAAAGTTTGCGTTTGTGGTAAAATGGGAGCGTCACGGCCTCAGAAGGGTCATGGCAGAAATTATTGAACACAGGTTGAGTGACAGAGGGAGCTGGCTCAGGGATCAAGCAGATGTTGCAATCATAAAGAAATACACAAGTCCTGAATTAAATATGAGGCCTTAAGGCACAGAAAACACAGGCCTGAAAAGACATGGATTATTGCTGTTCTACAGGCTTTTTGGATGCAACAGGAGCATAGATTGATTGTAGCACGTGGCAAATGCAAGGAAATCTCAGTGAACATAAACACATTGGATTATGTGAAATAACTGTAGTTCTTATGCTGTCTCTTGATGTGTCAGTCTTGAAGAACATTTAATTTCTGGCAAGTAGACAGCTGTTCTCAACATATTGCAAATTCATTATTCAAATGGCTGGGATCCCTGGACAGCCCCTGTGATGTCAAAGGGTTTTAAAGCATTTACTTTGCAGAGCACAGAGATGAAATTTGTAAAAAGGCAAAGAACCTGACAGAATCTCCTCAGAACATGGTTTTACCAGGAAATGATTTGTTAGCCAATCATTTCTCTATGTTGCAACATGTTCGAAGAGGCCGTGTTGAGGGATCTGTGAATATTTTACAGTAAATCTGCTGGGTGATTACAGAGTATTTTATAAAAACAGATAAAGGCCTACATTTCTATTAAAATTTAGCCTTATACACAAACAATAACTTCATATAATCCTAAAATTATTTTTTCCAGAGAGGTAAGAATCCCAAAAATGGGGTAAGATCTCCAAAGAAATCATTTCACTCCAAACTAATTCCAAACCCCTTCCTTTCTTCTGTGGAACACAAAGATATTTTGAAGTGTTTTTGTCCATATAATAAAATAAAAGTCAACTGTTTTTGTCCATATAATAAAAATTAATGGTGATCAAAAAAACATTGGATCACATTAACTTGAATTTCAAAAGTCAGGTTTGAAACGACATGCGAGTGAGTTAATGCTGATAGAATTTGAACTGTCCCTTTAAGTGCTTGAATTAAAGAAACACAAAAAAACTAAAGTGAGCCAATAAAATAAAAATAAGGAAAGATTAAGCCTTTTTTGAAAAAAAAAAGAAATGTTTTTCATAACAATGCAAATTAGTCAATACTAGTATTATTTATCAGATTTACATATGTTCCTGTGTTGTTGACAACAACTGAAAATATATTTGGAAGTATGAAGCTTTTTAATGTTTCAGAGTGATTAAAATTTTATTGCTTTCGTCGTAGCAGAACCTTTAAGCAAAGCTGACGATTGCATGATTGTTTCGTATGCCAAAATAGAGATCTCTCACTGGTATTCTTCCATTTCAGAATCCCTCATAGCAAATTTCCAAAGAGGCCACTGGATTACAAAAAATATTTAAATTCATATATTAATATTATTATAACTGATAAAATAATAATAATAATATAATAATAACTTAAATACGCAATTAAATTAATTAAATTGCTAAACATCATACAACCAAGACATAAACTACATTTTTTCTTTTCTCTCTCTCTCTTTTTTTTTTTGGACAGTTTTGGAATCACAAAATGAATTGTGGTTAAATGTATAGTTAACATTCCCAGTTTCTGGCCTTTGAATATTGTGTTGGATAATTGGAAGCCTTTGGTTGAAAAAGGTTGAGAACCAACATAATGGGTGACCGCATTTAGAGTTGGTGGTATTTTGCCAAAGCGACGAGTCAACTCTGCTGCCATATCAGTAAAGCAGTGTCAACAAAGTCAGGGTCAGAGCCAGAAGGGTGATGTAAGAATTGACACACTCCCTGAAATCACATTTGCTTTGCAAAGAAGGGAAGTTACTGAAGAAAACAATGGTGTTGTGAATTCTTGGCAGCGGGTTGTGGGGTGCCAGTGACAAAAGCAAATGTGATTAAATTTTAGTGGGATGGCTAGAGTCTCCGCAATCATCAGTGAGCTCGGGCTAAAGAGAGATGACACATAAATTACTCTGCCTCTTTGCCTGTAATGGGACTCGTCACTGTGGGGAAGAATCTTGCACACAGAGCAAATGACAGAAATGTTCACAGCTAATAGACTAACAATTTTCCAAAGCATCTTCATCGTTAGGATAGAAATCACTGAGAGGCGAGGTGATCATCTCATCTAGATAGGCTTTTTCGGAAAAACTCAACACTGTTGTGATTGAAATTTCAAATCAGGAAGTGTTTCAATGTATGTGACATTTTGTGAGACACTGAAAATTCACATTGTAGATGGAAATATGATGAAATATGATATTTCTGTCCATTTGTGTTTGTAACCAAAGAGCAAAGCTCTGAATATGTGTGTCTGTCCAGGGCTGTCTGTGTTTTGGTGTGTTATTGCATGTGGGCAGTGTCTGGGAGAGGAGTCTAACTTGTGTCTCTGTGTGGACAGACCCCTGGGGAGTGACATTTTCCACAGGCGGACGCAGGGCAGCCGTGTGACTGTTTGACTCCTTGTGGCCACATCTAATGCCACACACCATAGTACTGAGTCGACATGCTTTCAGCTGACACTTCACTGAGCACAAATCGCTTCTGCCAAAGGTTTCTTTAAGTGTTACCTGAGCATGATGGGTAGAATGGGTCTCAATAACGGGTGAAAAAATAACTCTCTTGAAAATAACTTTAAATTAAATGGGTTTTAAAACTGAAATGTTTAGGATGTATATGTGTTTCTTTAAGTATAGTGGGCAGTCTCATAAAACACAATCTTCACATTCTCCCTATAGCCAATAATTTTTTTCAGGTTTTTTTTTTTTTTTTTAGAGAGTCATGAAAATATCCAACACATGTCAAACTGACATTGCACCACATGTCAAATCATGTTTTATGTTCAGTAGTGTTCTGTCATGGAAATTATGATAAAAATACTTATTATGCTAAGGCACATTTTATGTATGCAGTTTGCAATACATAAATTGATTGGGGAGTTGGTTGGAAATTACCTACTATATATATATATAGTAGGTCATTTCCAACCAACTCCCCAATCAACTGCATACATATATATATATAATATTCAGCTTATAATTGATGTTTGCATTTTTAAGTGATATTTAAGATGATTTTTTAAAGATTTTCAAAGGGGTTATTTACCAGGGTTATAGTTAGCTAAAAGTAAAATTATTTAAAAAAAAAAAACATTAACTGAAATAAAATTAAATATAATTGTTTTTACTTATTTTCAGCTAGTTCAGCTATCCAGCTACAATATTTCTTAATTTAAACTCAAAGTACTAAAATAACTAAAGCTAAATAAACTAAAACTAATTAAATAATAAAAATGAATAAATACTATATAAACATATTTTTAAAAATTTACATTTTAACTATGATTATGACTAAAAATAAATGTTCTACTTCAAAATATTAACAAAAATGATAGTAGTATATGAATGATACTAAAATAACATTGATACTTTTATATAGTAAGTTATCATAAAATTATAAAGTATATCAATTATTCTGTGGGACAGTTTTTTGAAACATTGATGTAAATCACTTTTACACAGAAACTGTCAAAGAATTCATTTTAATATAACCGTCATATAACACAAGAATGAATAAAAAAGTAAATTAAATAATATTTTTTTGTATAATATTTTATAAAATTGTAGTTTCATTCCACGTGGAAATGTTTAACAAGTGTGAGAAAGCAACATTGCACAAATCTGTTTGTGTTTTAGTGTGTCTTATGAGGTTAACTGCGGTGTGTAAATTCTTTGGCAGCATGAGATATAGACTTGTGATCATCTGATCTCTGATTATGTCTGAGCCTGTAAATATCATGTGATTAATCAAGAGGGCTTGTTCTGCACACGGCTTCCTCAGTCACCTTCACAGCTGGGAGACCAGCTCTGCCCTGTTTGCACGGATTTGTTTCAGTCCCGTCTGCCTGCAGCTTATTTAGTTTAATAGACCTTCAATCTGCTGCGCTCTTTACTGTCTCTGTGTTTCTGTTTTTTCCAATAGCTTGAGACGCACAATTTATAACACGTCTCATGTAGTTTACACTGTTCTTTTTATGGTATTTATGCACATCACACCTTGAATGTGTCTCCAACCTCTTCGACCATGAGGTGCTGTCAAAGAACATTTGCTTTGCATTTCTTTCACAAACACATTTAGAGGTTGTAAACGTACAAAGGAAAATGTAAGGCTCTTATGTGATATTCAGATCATAATTAAGTCACATTTTCATGCTGAAGATATGTTTTAGAGTAGATTTTCGTTACTTTTAAATTTTTTTCTGGTTCATTCTTTTACATTATTGTCTGGTTCACACTGGTTTTAAATCTCAAAAACAAGTAACATTCATGTTGCCTTTAAGTGAATTTGAATGAATTAATGAATGAATGATGCATTTATATAGCGCTTTTATTGTGTATTGCCGTACACCCAAAGCGCTTTACAATCATGTGGGGGTCTCTCCTCAACCACCACCAGTGTGAAGTATCCACTTGGATGATGCGACGGCAGCCGCAGTACAACGGTGCCAGTGCGCACACCACACACCAGCTACAGGATAACAGAATTCGGAAATATTATACATAAAAGTCCAAGCAAAGTTGTATCCGAAGTTCCATACTCTCGGAGTAGGTACTCCTTTTGAATAAGTAATTACTTTGCAATTAAAAAATGTATTAACTGTAGTTTGAAGGTGTGTAGAAAGAATGTAATCCAGTCACAGTACATTTGTCATGTTGTTATCGTTATGTTACCTATACCAGCGTCATTTGCATGACTTCACTGCCATTCACGACTCTCTCCAGTGGCCTCATTCTGCACTTCAAAACCTCACTAGAAGTGATAGGTCCTATGGGAACTTTTCATGTACTGTTTTATATATACTATGAATTTAAACACACTATGTACTGTTTTTTGTCTTTTATATGGTGTGGAAGTATGCAATTTCAGATGCAGCCTTGGAATTCAAGATGGTTGCTGAGCTGTAAAGTCAGACGGGGCGATGTGAAAAATGTTTGGAAACAAATCTGTTGTGAGTAGTAATGCATGATTTGTGATGAGTTATTTTACTTTTTTATAAACATGAATTTTGAAGTTAATATGGTTCCCCATTTACAAAATAAATGGTATTGTTAAATACTGTGCATAATTAGGTGGTAGAGATGAGTGGTTTTCTATTTCCAAGTCGTCCATTTTTTGTTTAGGCTACCTCTGTATTGTTTTTCCAAAGTGCGTGACATGCCGTGATAACGAACACCCAACTTAAAAGTAGAAGCTTCTCAGGTGCACTCCAAGGCTTGACCTCTTAGAAACATGCATACATAGAGGCATGTCTCATTTCTGCATCTTTGACAAATGCCCTGTCATCTCCTACTGCCGTTATCTACCAATTACCCCTTTTCAAACCAGTTCACTTGGAAAATGCAATTGGATGGCACGGGCAACTCAGCATGGGCTCGAAGAGGGCGAGTGATTCGGCTGATTGCTGAAACCTCAATGATTGTCATTCTAAGATGGTGTAGGGGACATATATGTCAGCTTAATCAAGACATTAAACCTAGCGCCCGTCCGCCAGGATGCGAAGCCCTGACCTGTCTGAGAAAATAGTTCTCTAATTGGTTTTGTGTGGTGGTGCAGCGTTCCCGTTCCCGCCCAACCGTCATCCCTACACACTCCCAATGCACATCACTGTCAGTAAGCCCGGAAAATCTCCTTAACAAGATCCACGTTACATAAACACTCCTTTTTTATTGAATCTTTAAGTGAGACTCTCAAGGAGAGGTTGTGTTTTCTATTCAAGTCGAGGCCAGATGAGAGAAGATTGTGGAAAAACAACAACCGCTAACCTGGGAATGCATCCAAACCTTAGCTGTGCTAATTTTGTCAGTATCACAGCTTGACCGTGGAAAGATAGAATTAAGTTCTAGAGCAATTTGAAATGGGCGTGAGGGTGGATGACAGGCCTGGTGAAATATGCCACGCGCTGCCCTTCTTCAGGTTAACATCAGGGAGAAAATGCAAATTTACTGGATGCGCTTATAGAGGTCATGAGCAGTTCTATTTATCAGCCACCCTCGCGACAATGAACAATTACTACTACAGTTATTTTTCAGACATCATAGTACCCTCTACTCTTTTACTTATTTACATATAATTAACATATTTTACATATACTTCTACTTGTTTGCTTACTCTCATATATGTGCATCATCTATAATATATGTTTTACATACTTGTTTTTACGTTTAGTGAAGTGACATTCAGCCAAGTATGGTGACCCATACTCAGAATTCGTGCTCTGCATTTAACCCATCCAACGTGCACACACACAGCAGTGAACACACACACCGTGAACACACACCCGGATCAGTGGGCAGCCATTTTATGCTGCGGCGCCCGGGGAGCAGCTGGGGGTTCGGTGCCTTGCTCAAGGGCACCTCAGTCGTGGTATTGAGGGTGGAGAGAGCGCTCGACACCTACAATCCCTGCCGGCCCAAGACTCGAACCCACAACCTTTGGATTACAAGTCCGACTCTCTAACCATTAGGCAACGACTTCCCTTGTTTACTTGCATATATGTAAATTTGTATATAAGTAATTAAGCAAAAAATGTAAGATTGAGATTGTATTTGGTACTTTGATTAAGTACATTTTATAGTAATTTGTAGAATAATGTAAAAATACATTTGTTGCATTTGAAAATGCATGAAATAAAATACATAAATACATGTTTATAATTAATGATTCAATTAAAGTCTTAAAGGTGCTGATATCTATTCAGGAACTAAAAATAAGGCTCTCTCCTATAGATACGTTTCATATGCAGATATCATATTGACAGTTATTTAATCTAAAATATGCATTTCTTCAACCACAGTCATTAGGTTCTTAATGAATTGTTATATTTTATTTACACGTCAGACTGCACTCCTTAATAGCTGAGCAGTGTTGGGGTTAATGCATTGATTGAGATATGCAGCTTTTATTTATATATTCAAATAATAGGTGGTTGAATCATCATTTAAAACCAGCATTAGAGAGCACTTATGTTGAGCATTCAGCATAGTTTATTTTTAATCTGGCTCATTACTGATGATAAATTACATCTTAATTATAACGATAAACAACCTGCGTAAATGAATGAGGTGTATCTGACAGGAGGACTAATTTGCTAATAACTATCACCCTGTGAATAAATGATGACACCTCTCATTTTACTTTACACATTAGTCATGTCTCTTTTGTATTCTTCTAAGTATCTTTTTTATATAGATCCTTTGGTTTGAAATGCAATATTTAATATTGATTAAAGGGATAGTTCACCCAAAAATGAATCATTTACTCACACTCAAGTTGTTCCAAAAACTTGATGAGTTTCTTTCTTCTGTTGAATACAAAATAAGATATTTTGAAGAATGTTGGTAACCAAACAGTTGACGGTAGCCATAGACTTTCATAGTATGAAAAAAAAAAATACCATGGATGTCAATGGCTACCATCAACTTTTGGGTGAACTCTCTGTTTCTATTTAAGACAAGCGTACAGCTTTGAGTACATTTATTGTCTATGCTGGTCATCTTATCATCTTACTCAAATTGTATGTATTTATGTACCTTAATTCATTAGTATTGGGCCCCATATATAGTGTCATGGTTAAACTCAGAATAAAATCTAAGTATAATGCGGCTCTCAGACTTTTGTTCACAAAGAAGTCCAATACGCAAAATCCCCATGTGTCTCTATTGACAAGCTTAAGTGCTCAGATAAGCCTTGATTCATGGCACTATGCCTCGGAGCAACGACTCAACAGTGAGCTAAACCTCTTCACTGATAAACATTAACGTGAGGCGAGCAGACAGAGAGCTCATCCATTAAAATATACAGCTCTGGTTACTCCACAGGAGACCGACGGCTTGTAAGACGGGACAAGGGTGGGTGACCTTGAAGCATTAACTATTGCTGCTAATTGACTAATAATAAAATGTTTTTATTGTGCAAAAAAAGCCTTTAGGATAATTGAATTTTGCCTCACTTTGTGGTAGGTCTGGATTTTTGCTGAGGTTGTAAAACATGACTCTTAATTGGCATAATGAAAAAGATTACAGTGATGGCTGTGATTACTGTCCTCGCTTTCTGGAGCCATCACTCTGCCAAACTTTACATTTAAACCAGACTCATTAAGCTGCAAATTACAGCACACAAACCTATTGGTCCTCATTAGCATTGACTGATCCTTGACTGGGCGGACATCCCCACGTATTTTAATTAGCTACACCTCACATCCAATCAGTCTAATAACAGGTGTTAAATTTCCATTTCCTCTTTTCTTTCTTCTGTTATCAATGTTGATTGCATAATATGAATGGGTGCCTTAGATTACATGATCTATTTGACCTTTTTTGTATCCTGTCTTCAAAAAAGTACTAAAGAACAATGTTTGCCAACTTCTTTTTGGCTCAAGTACCTCTTTAACAAATGTGTTTCTATTAAATCTAGATACCAGGGTTATGCACCATTCAAGATTGAGAATGCCTTTTAAATTATTATTTAGTTTCTGAATTTAAATGTGAATTTGTAATCAGTATTAGAATTAGAATAAAGAAATGTATATAATTTTATCAATTTTATTTCATAATTTTATATACATATAATTTTATTTTAATTAGTATGTAGTTTATTTGCACATTTTTAATTTATTTGCAATTATTTGTTTGTCTGTGTGTATTTATATATTTATATATATATATATATTTGAGATGATATACTGTATATCAGAAAATGAAATTGGTGAAAATAAGTCAAATAAAGGTTGATTTAATACAAAAATACTTTTTTGTTTGTTTTTTCTACAATTGTGAAATTATTTGAATTTATTTGAATATGATGCTGCATTATATTTTGACATTTTATATTCTATTGTTATTATTTATTTGTTTTTAAATGAATTAATTCTTTATTTACTTTTATTGTTTTTTTAAGTATTACTCCCATGAATTCCCTAGAGTACACATACTTAAGAAAATATGGTTTCAAATCTTTTCAAATTTATCTGCTAAGAAAACAGAAAGGTGAATGAAGGTACAAGGGGTTTTCTGAGTAAACGTACAGGAGTATCAGACAAGCTTTGTCATGTTATCATGTATTCTGCTGCATGAAAACTGTGACGCTGGCTCTGCCCTGAAGGCAAGCGGTCAGAATGCATCAATCTCAGCTGAAGTTTTGCTTACAAGCCTGCAAATACAAATTCTATAACTGCGTCTTAAACTATACTGCTTATATTGTGTACACTTTCAGTTTCTACTTTGCATAAATGACCAGTATTTCACATATACGTCCCATTTAGTGATGAATCTCCAGCACGACTCAAACTAAAGATCAGGCTGTGGTCTATGCAGCACTGTCCCATATATAACGGGGACTGACGGGTCTTCTGATAGGGTGTCAGTTTGACTGTGTGTTAATGTTAGGTTGCCGGGCCACGCTCCCAGTCTCATTACAGCAAATTTAGTCTGCTGTGAGCACAAGAGAACTGCTCACATGCACATTATAACAAAGAGATCTGTTTTGATATTAGCTCTAATACTGAATTTTGCAAATAAACCATAGCAGTTGATCCTATATAGATTATGATATGCTTCTAGTGTTCAGCAATCATGTGAACGGCGGGACAGCTGGACAGGATCAGTGTTGGGCAATGCAAATTCCCTAGACTGCCAGATCACTGGCAGATATTCAGTTCTGACTGAGAACCTTGATAAATGTGTCTTTTTCTTTTTATACAGCCCAGTACAGCTACCACCACTAGGACCACTCATAGTAATCAATAATACACTGAATAAACTGCTTGATGCCTTCCAGCTTTGCGTTATTGTAATATGATGTTGTGAATCAGGCAGCACACAGGCATCTAGAACACCAGCCGTCATCCATCATTCCTTTCCCAGCAGAATAATTGTACGTGTGTGGATGTCAAAAGTCCTAAAACGGCATTCAGATTAAGTGTCGGAGCACTTCAATGACATTAGAGATGTTGGTTTTAGGGTGTTTGACTGAATAAAGCGTGCGCTCGGAGGGAGGCGGGGGACTGTGTTTATAGGCTGATCCCTTGACATGCCCTAAATTGCCTTGTTTGCTCAGCACATGCACATGCACAGATGCTGCTTCACTACGCTGGGTCATTCACTCCACCTCCTGGTGCTTTGAGGAAGACCTTCGTGGTTAGTCTCGTCCTCTCATCCACGTTTGTTCATACTGTTAATGCAACTACTAAAAAAAGCAACCGTTTTTGTAATCACGAGATGTGAAAATGGCTAGGTTTAGGAAGCAAGCCATTCGAAATGAATTAATCCACTTTGGCTGAGGCTAATGTGACTGCCATCATTTACTAATTATCGTCTGGCTTTCCGAAAACCTGTGTTAACTGAGGGACCACCCCACCCCCTGGAGAGGAGGTGGTCTGTGCAGACATGTCATTTAGAGCTTTGTTACGGAGGTTTGTGCTCCCTGGCCTGGATTATTATGATTAAGATCCACCTATCAGACGACTGTCCAATTGTCACCTTCATTACGGCACCGGATCTGGAAGGGCACATGTGTTGTGCCGATTCTTTGCGGCACCAAACAAATGTTCATTGTTTTGCTGTCATCTGATGGCTGTTTCTGTGTCATTATTGAAAAAAAAAAAAGGTTTTATTGTTTTTCTCACATCTTTAGCCATAACGCACATCTAACCTTTGCTGATTATAGTAAGAAAGGCTTGGCTTACAGGATGTCACATCGGATCATGACAGTTGCCGGTAAACTGAACACAGTCCCATCGCTTCTGACAAAACTATGAAGAGACAAAAGACTGAGACAGTGCCATAAAGCTCACAAATAAAATATCTTGATGCTGAATGTCTTGGGGGTTTTTGTTTGCACTTTGCACTGAGAGGATGGCATGCAAACCTCATGTACATATAGAGATGTACTATGTTTGTGGTCATGTTGGTTATTGGGTGGTAAATGTGGGGTTTTTTTTTTTTATGTAAGTAAGTGTGTAAGCAAAATACAGGATTAGATCGATTAAATTATTTTATGAAATATTAATATTTATTAATATTTTAATAAATTACTATTTAATTTACATTTAATACATTTAATTATTAATTTATTAAATGTAATAGATTATAAATAAATACATTAAACAAATTCTAAATAAAATAATGCATTAAAATAGATAATTTGGTAACACTTAAAGCCTTTATGAACTGTATATTGAATTATAGAGGTATTCATAATGTATGTTGTAATACATTATAACTTCTAATAAATGATTGTAACCAAAGTTAAAATGCATTATAATATTTGAAGGTTGTTTTTTATTTGTTTAAATGCATTATACTTTCTAAAGGTGTAACATTTAATAGGTATTATACATTTGGAATATATTTTTATTTTTATATATCATCTGAATTAATTGTAATTTTAGATAAAGTTTTATTAATTTTGTTTTGTTTTTTGTAATTTTTATTAGTTTTTTTGTCTATCTAAATGTTTGATTTCTGTTTTAATTCTGTTAGTTAATTTGAAGTGCTATATTGTTTTTTTATAGTTTTGTATTTTATTTTGTTTCAATCGTCATATTTTAGTTAACAAACATGTTTTTTTACAGTTTAGTTTTAGTTAAAAATAAAAACCCAGTATAGTAGTCCTACATTTGTTAAATGATTGTGAGATAAGAAAGGTTATATTCCAAAGTTGCTACTGTTTTAAAATTAGACACTTATTATATTTGTTTAATAATCTGTAGGAGCCACCAATAAATACACAAAAGATATATATATTTTGTGTATTTATTGGTGGCTCCTACAGATTATTAAACGAATGTGGTTAAGGCTTTGGTGGTCAGACCTTCAGATTCTGTGAGCGCTGGTGGAGAGAAGTCAGCTTTGATTGCAAACGACGGGGGAGGGTCTACATGCTGATATGCATTCTATCAGAATGATTCATGCAAATTATGCACATTATTCCTGCAGGAATTTCCACTGAAACTGCCTGGAGAAATTGCCGGAAATTAGCCATAAAATTCACTGTGTCGGGAGTGCAAGGTGAAGGCCACTAGGAAGCCAAGGACACTGGGCTTAGTTATTCAGCATGTGTGTGTCGTGTGCGTGGTCACCTGGTGGTTTGTCCATGGATGCAAATACACAGTGTAGTGTTCATTAGAGGATTTTCCTTTACTAACACACTGATGAGATTTTCAGTCACATAATGATAATGAGGCCATGAGATGATGAGGAGTGTAATGTCTGTAAGTGTTACACTAAAACACATCCCCAGCTGCTCATTCATTGTGTCCTGCACCCTGTCTTGTTTGTTCCTGTTGTAGCATTCCTTCATGTTAACTTCCGCTAGATTATTGTCTTAATTTGCAAATTAATTGGCAATCTGATCATTAACAGGTTTGTTTTTCAGCATTTGCATTAAAAAAACTTTTGTTCTGAAGTGCAGAGTTGTTTTGTGCATCGAGTGAATATTCAAGTAATAGTAATGTAACTGTCATGTTCTAGTGGAAACAAAAAAGAGTCCAAAAGCCTGTTTTTATCACTAAAATACCGTCAAAATGTGCCAACTTAAATCTGTTGTGTAGTATCTATTTTATTTGGCATTACACTCAAATAGACTTACATAAATATACAGGTGTGTGTGTATGTGTGTGTGTGTTAATTTATAGAAATTATATATATATATATGGGTTAATTTTTAGTTTATATCAGTGAAATAAGTGAGGACTATGTTTCTGGATGAGATCTCAAAGTATCATCAAAGGTAATGAAAGTATAATTTGCAAAATAGATGTTCTGTGGAATTTAAAACCTTTTATTTTTGTTGTTTTGAGACTGTTATTTTGCTATTGTTTTTAATATGTTACAGTAACCTTATCAAAACAGACATTTTTAATGTTCTAATGCTCAGTATCTTCACAAACCAAACATGTTATTCTTAGAAATGTAACTTATCTATAACAAAACACTGAATAACAAAATAAACAACAACTAATAAATAAGCAAACAAGTGATTTAAAAAAATTATGATATCTATCTATCCATCTATCTATTGCTCTTCAAAATATATTAATATTTTTGGTGTATTTTAAAATGTTTATGACAATGTAATGATTAGGGGAAAAGACAACAACAAAAATGTTGTTTTATAGGCTACAGAACCCTTAACAATTAATTCCCTTATTCTCATTAGGAACACAAAGCCTTACATAAACACCATGCGTAATGTAGACCATGAATGTATACATTAACCGTGGGCCACAATCAGCAGGGGTCTTGCTTTAACTCCATATGTCTGCTCTGTGCCTCATATGGCTGATGCTGAATGCCTGGCCTGCCTCATGGAGCGAGGGAGCAGGGCTGGGGATGTTGCTCTGACTGACTCCCCTGGTAATGGTGGTGTCCCACCGGCACTTTATGCTTCCCCCACAGCCACATTTAATGAATATCAGAAGTTGGAATGTATTTCAATGTAGTGTATATGAGGGTCAGTGAGCTTTGAGCATAACTGTAGCCCTCCAATGTGCAACGTTGTGATCGTCCTGAACAGGTGCTGGACTATGATGCTCATAACCACCTAAGTATACCTTAGAATATACACATTAATATTCATATGCCATTTACAGTGGTAAAAATGAATCATTTTATAAATGAGTAATTTGATATGGCAAGAATCAGGCTGTGATCACACTTTGTCAGTTTTTTCTGTTCGGAACACATATGGCGATTATGTGACAACAGTTTCATGTAATGAAACTCTGATGCCAAAGTATTTTTACTTTTTTTAACTTTTCATATACGTTGTTGCTTATATCCTCGCTCCATTTAATTAAGTAGATTGAAAACAAATTACACATTTTCTGTGTCATAACCCCTAAACTGTCTCCAATTAGACTGAACCGAACACTCTGTGTATGTTACAAATTTAAACATTTTCCCTCAAAGCCTAACGAGACTGTAGTTACTGATGCAGGTGGTCCATCACCTTTGACCTCTTGTGTAATACTAATCTTTCACTAGCAGCACTGTGAATTAGAACCCTGTCTGAGCAAAGCTGTAATCCCAAAACAACTCCAAGAACATCAGATTATTATTTAAAGAAAAGGACAGTTTTGGAAAGGGATTAAGATAATAAAACTGTCCATTAATCTCATTCATCCAGACAATAGACAATACAAATATAATTCAGTAATTTGTGTTTTTCAAAGAATAGCTCATAATCACAACTGACAGATCTAGACCGTGACTCTTAAAAGATTTCCAGTACTTTCACTGACGAATTTGGCATAATTACAGCACATAAACATTCATAAAGATCAAGTGATTGAAGGCTTTAATCTTTTTTAAGACCAAATACATGAATGCAAGATGCACATTTATTATCACGATCTGAATTGCAATTGACAAAAGACAAATTGCAATTGCATTACAATTAATATTACAGAAAAACATTGATAAAAATTAATTAATTAGAAAAATTACATATATTATTTGCATTATTGTGTGTGTGTGTGTGTGTGTGTGTGTGTGTGTGTGTGTGTTTGTGTGTGTGTGTGTGTGTGTGTGCGCGCATGTTTATGTGGTTTATGAGGACACAAATTTGTATAATGACATGTATGACAGAGGTATTACAATATGAAGGTGGTTTATGAGGACACTGCCTATTCAAAAGGCTTAAAAAACATACTAAATGGTGTTTTTTGAAAATCTAAAAATGCACAAAGTCTCCTGTGAGGGCTAAGTTTAGGTGTAGGGTTGGTGTAGGGCAATAGCACACACAGTTTGTTCAGTATAAAAACCATTACGCCTATGGAGAGTCCCCATAAACCACAAAAACCAACATGTGTGTGTGTGTGTCAACATTTTGACCAGTTAATTTCTGAAATACTGAAATGCTGGAATTTTAGGTATATAATTTCTCCCTTTTTTGTTGTTGTCATGATATAAAAGCTGTCATATTACTGTTTGGAAAGAAAACTGGTGTTTAAATTTTTATAACTTGAGACTTCTCAAACTTATTAATTTACAAATGAATCGTGCCAGTGCACTTTAACATCAACAAAATCAGATCAACAATCAAGTCAGTTAACCTTAACATTGGGCATTTTGCACTCTTTTAAGGTTTTTTTTTTTTTTTTTACATCTTTTTTTTTATTTTTGAAATACCCACATTATGCACAGCTCTCTCACAGCCAAGTGTGAATTACAGCGTGTGACATTGGGGTACTGTCGCATGTATAGCATATTTCTTCTTCTTGTTGGTATAAGAACAGAGAGATGATTCAATTCCTAGGCTTTGAGCCTGATGCTGATATGAAGAGGATGGTCCAATAAGGTCCTCTAATGTATACTTTGAATATCCTTGTTTATCACCCCCAGCATACATCACATCTATATTACAAATAGATGCCCTGGTAGCTCTTGATATGGTAAATTGGATATTTTATGGATTATGAAAAGCCGCCTTTTTTTATCTTTCACTTTTACTCATGACCTTTGAAGCTACAATGCAGACATTGTAAAGACAGGTTAAGCTATATTAGGTTCATGAAACAAACACTGCTTTGATTCTGTGTCACTGTTAAGGTGGTTATCTCTTCTAGTTGCTTCATTGGTTTGGAGTTTATGTGAGTTTGAGCAGCACAAGCTCTAGAATCTGTGTGACAACTCTGCCTTTATGCATCCCAGTGCTTTTGATGGATCCTATCCTAATACTTTTGAATTAAGCCCTTTGTGAACTAATTGCTGTATTAAATAATGCATCCCAATGCAATCTATAATTAATGCACTGCCATTATAATCTCGCTGCCTGTTAAGGTATGTGAAAAGGCAGTACTAGTTGCACTAGGAAAGTGAACATGGGAGCGAATGATGGAAATCATGTAAATGGGGTCCTGGAAGTAGTTGACTCCACACAGTAATTGCTGACAGTATTTATCCAGGCAAGGCTTTGTGATGGCTGATTACTGCTGGCCCTGATTAACGACTCCTGCATGTGTCTCCACATCTGTGCTGTGCAGAGAATTAGAGAGGACAGAGTAATACCATAATACCAGTGCTTTCCAAATGGCTAATTTACAGAGTTGAAAACATTGGAGAGACTTAAGATGTTTAAAAAAAAAACCTTTCTATCTTGTGTTTTTTTGTGTTTTGATTGTTTTATAGTATTTTTAATCTTCACTCATTGCACTGAATACTGTACTTTTTTCGTTTGGCAAGTGTAATTTTTTATTATGCAAGCTAGTGTTTTTTGGATATTTTGTGCTCCATTAAAAATTTCATCGGTAGAGAAAGCGTTTTTTTTCTACCGCGTATCTGATTTCATGTGATTATTGTAATTGGCTAATGTGTAAAATTAGAAGGGGCTCGGCTTTTTTAATCAGGTATGATTTTGTCTCATTAAACGGTGGTTGAGCTGGGTTGCCAGGTCGTCCCTTATAAAACTGAGCGAAAATCTGGTTTAAAACTCTTAAATGGCACTGACAGTTCTCCTTCGTTCTTTTTAGTTCGGATTCTTCTTTTCTGAAAAGGTATTTCCGGTGACGTAGTTTAGAAAGGTTGTGATGTCATGTAGTGATACTGAACATCATGTATAGTGTTGGTGCTGTCCCTGGTGCTGAACTAAACACGAGTCTCATGGAGCGCGAGAAAACATTTTGTAATTGTTAAAAGTGTTTGTTAGGAACAGTTCTGTTCGTGACACCCAAAACCTCTCATCTTTTTGGTGAATAAATTTGGATTTCATCCCCCTCAGATCTCTCAAATATGTCCAGCGTCTTGACAAGACAAATTAAAACTTACTTTCGATAAAGAAGCGAAGTTCTCTGTACTGTTTACTTATCTGAGACATCGGTAACATGCAATCTAATTGTTTTATCTTTTACGCAGGCGCTGCATCAACCCATTGGTTTTTAAGAGAAAGTCTCTGTCTTCGATGCTAAGATTTCTCCTCACATTTTTGTTTATTATTATTATTAGTAGTAGTAGTAGCCTAGTATTTGTGGTTATTAGGTTTTGATTCTTAATATATTTAAGTGTATTTTTCATAAGCTTTTCACCTTTGCTGTTTTGAAAAATGTTTTATTTTTTATTTGACTAAAATAATTTTCTAAATATTTTTTTGTGTGTGTGATGTAGTGGTTTAATATATAGCCTATATAGTTTATATTTAGCAAATATAGTATATATTTGTAAAACTGCGTTGAATATTGCATTTTTGTGCCTTAAGCATTCTTGAAAGTTCGACTTTTTAATTTAAGAAAAAAATCCTGAGCTAAATGTTCTTCAAGTGTGTTTGTTGTTTGTTGTATAAATTAAGTTTTAAAGTGAAAACGAAGTTGCACTTGATATCAGCGCCATGTGAAAGGGCATCTTCCTGTCAGTATCCAATCGTCCCGTTGTGATGGACAGCCGAACTAGAACAATGCAAACTAATGACACTGACACTGATGCTCGTGACTGTTTCCTGTGATTAAAGACACCCAATTACGACAGTGAACAGTGTCGTAATTATGTTCCTTAATCACATCCAGGAGGTTTAATTGCCTTAACGATGTGTTTAATTAAAAAGAATATAGGTATTACAGTCGACAGTTTTGATACACTGTTGTTTTCAAATTAACATTATTAGACAACGTCACGGACTTTTTAATAAACATGACTAAGCTTTATCCGATAATACTAACAGACATTCTCCTTTAACCGTAGGCCATTGTTGTTCATAAAGTCTGGCCTTTTTCCCCAAGGGCATTTAAACGTAAGCGAGCATACAACCACTGCTAATTTAAAGAGAAAAATAGGTTGTTTCTAATTCGTTAAATGTAACTAAATTATTGTTGCCAGATGCCGAAGTTTATAATTTCACAAATTACGTGTCATCAGTAAAATATTTTTCCCTTGCGATTTATTGATCGTAATCTCTCGAGCCAGAAGCCATGAATCGCTTTACAGAGGCATCACAACATACAACCAGGCATAATACGTTGGCTCAAAATATTTTAATAAAGCTTTCCAATACATCAACACATACAAATGGCCCTCTGTGGTCATATTGATACTAATATATCTACATTGCATCCAGCCTCGACCTGACAACAAGTTGAAACCGCCACGTCTCTAGCCAAACTGCATATGTGTATTTGTAAAATGCCAAATAGGCGAGATTTACAGCAATGATGACAATGCATAATCAGACCAGGCATGCAGACCCACTTGATTCCATCCATTTAGAGAAATGAAAAAGGCAAAACAACTTTTTTAAGATTCCACCAAACTAACAATATATTATATTACAATTTTGTAAAATGAACAATCTCAACTAAGCTTTCGAAATAACACGTAGGCTACTTTGGAATAAAGTCCAATACGCCGCTCCTTCCAGCAGCTGCTTTGTAAAACACAGATGTCACTTGAAAGCAAACATTTACAGAACATAAATTCAAAGTAGCAAGAATACGCATTATTGCAAGTTAAAAACCTTAAAACGTTTGGCATCATAAACAAGGTAAAACATGGTTGCATGTTGTCAGGTCAGTGATATACACGTCATTATGAAGGGTCCACGTTGTTCATTCTTAATCATAATCAGTCATAGATTTTGTTTGGTTTTCATCCCACTCTCACCAGCACTTAAAGTATAGGCTATACCGTATGTACACAATCAGTGTTTCTTGGAATGAAGTTGTAAGAAAAGTTTTTAGCATTCTTCTATAGCGACTTCAATGTAAAACTGCTGGCAAACATCAGTCTCTCTTTTTCAGAGTCAAAAGTTGCACATGTGCTTCTACTAGAGTAGGCTGCAGAGTTTAAGGCTTGTCAGTGCATTGCTTACAGAGGCTGGAGGTGATATTGTTGAAAAGGGCACATTTGTCTGGACAGGAGGACGCTGGAACTCCTGCGGGGAACGGGTACCCAGGCGGCTGCTCGTATGCGCTGAGCCCCGGCGTGAGAGCTGTGGTCGCGGGCAGCGAGGCGGCAGAGATAGCCTGGCCTTGGTTGAGATACGCAACCACCCGTCTCATCTCCTCCAGCGCCTGTGCCTGCATGAGGATGTAATTTTTGGCTAAGAGCAAGGTGGCAATTTTGGAGAGTTTCCGTACAGACGGACTGTGCGCGTAAGGGATGACCGCGCGCAGCTCATCGAGCGCATCGTTCAGATCGTGCATTCTCCGTCTCTCCCGGGCGTTGATGTTTAGTCTCAGCGTTTTTTGCTCTTTGTTTTTCTTACCTCCCTCTGACTTTGCGCCGGGAACAATCGTTCTCCCGTCCGGCATGAGCATCATCTCGCATCGGCCGTCACTGTCATCGTCTTGGCTCTGCTCGCCGCCGCTGCTCTCCGCAGCCGAAGTCCTGTTTGCGCTCTCGCCGTATTTCACACACAAAGATCCGGTGGGCAGACCCAGCGTGCCCGCTCGTCCGCCGGGCTGCACCGGGTCTGGGTCGGTCTGCTCAAAACAATTGATGGGCGACTGGCTGTCCCGCGAACCGAGATCAATACCCGCAGCCGGTCGAAACGAATCCATCTTTTTGCTCGAGACTGCGCTGAGAGTTTTGTGAAAAATGTCTCCACCCAAGTTTATTCTCCTGTCCATAGTCTCCCGAAAGTCGGATGCGATGATGGGGCTTCACTCAGCCACTGTCCTCTCCTTAAGTTTCTACTCTATGAAGTGGAGTTGATGTTGATGGCCGCTCCGCTTGTCAAGTGAGGCTCCTCCTAAAGTGCTCTACACTGCGTTTATCGTGTTGAGACGCACTTTGTAGATCTCGGCAGCGATCAGCATCAGCAGCAGAAGGGGGAGTCTTTTACATCATTATCTCAAATCGGGCTATTAATATGAAGAAGATTCGCCTATCGGGATTGAACGCGCGCTACCCAATCAGGTTAACGTTTTAATTAATGGGATTAAAACGGTAACAAACAATCCAAACTGGTTTCTCGCAGCTTTACAAAAGCACCCCGGCTCTTTTATTCCTCTGCCCATCTGCGTACACCCAATGCGCAACTGTGTTCAAGCCGCTGTTGAGCTTTGTAGTGCAGAAACATACAAAATCTACGTATTATAATATAGCCTATGTTCTGTGCTAATGTTGTTTCCTGGTGGATGCTACAGGCATTTTTCGTAAACTGAGGGAGAGACACTGAGTGTTTGGGCATAAATTCAGAGTATTGAATATTGAAAGGGGGCAAATACTCAGGTCAAGTGACCAGGTAACAAACTCTTGGATCAACTCTCTATTTTTACCTTAAAGCAACAATTCGCAAGAGGACCACTAAGCTTTGTGTTTTTGAAAATGTTATATTTTTGTGGGACATACAAACTTTAAAATTGAAAATAAGAAAATGTAAAGAAAAACACTGTTATTCATCTCGTAATGTGGTGGAAAACGGCAACATTTATTTTCTTAGATATTTATTATGCCTATGTTACTTCACATTTCCACATGCTGATGATATTCAAAAATTTTACTTTTGATGTTTTGACGCTCGTTTCAGCGAATGATCTAAATCGTGTTATTCTTGTGTTGTTGTTTTTTGTCTGTTTGTTTGTTTGTTTGAGTACTAAGATTACCAATCCTTATATTGAGTATTCTCTATATTAAATCAATTCTTTAGATAAAATGTAATATTCAAAGCAGAACTAGCATGAAACAAATCTTCATTTTCTAATATCCGTGGACTTGTCTAAGTTGTACCTTCGTCTTTAGAAAAGAGCACTGCATTTCTCTGATCTCCAAAACATTCAACTCAAAACTTTCCGATGTGGGATCAGACAATGCTCAAAAGAAGGCGCATTTGTGAACGCGGGTCGCCCCCGCGTGGTCATAAAGAATTTTGCGCTCACAAGATGTTTTTGTTTTCAAGTAGTGTCACTTGCTAGTCATTATACTATCATATAATAGAGCCAGCAGTGATGTTCAGCTGTTTGTTATTAAAAAGATGTTAAACAGAGGACCATAGCTTTTAAATGTTGTATTGTATATATGCAAATTAATAAAGATATGTCTAGACCAACTAGACATATCTTTATTCATTTGCATATATAAAATACAACATTATGTACATATGTGTGTGTATATATATATATATATATATATATACACAGTGGTGTGAAAAAGTGTTGGCCCCCTTCTTGATTTTTTTTTTTTTTGCATGCTTGTCACACTTTAATGTTTCAGATCATCAAGTAAATTTAAATATTAATCAAAGATAACATAAGTAAACACAACATGCAGTTTTTAAATGAAGGGTTTTTTTTATGAAGGGAAAACAAAATCCAAACCCACATGGCCCTGTGTGAAAAGGTGTTCCCCCCATCCCCCCGTTAAAACATAACTGTGGTTTATCACACCTGAGTTCAGTTTCTCTAGCCACACCCAGGCCTGATTACTGCCACACGTGTTCGCAATCAAGAAACCACTTAAATAGGACCTGCCTGACAAAGTGAAGTAGACCAAAAAATCCTCAAAAGCTACACATCATGTTGAGATCCAAAGAAATTCAGGAACAAATGAGAAAGAAAGTAATTGAGATCTATCAGTCTGGAAAAGGTTATAAAGCCATTTCTAAAGCTTTGGGACTCCAGCGAACCACAGTGAGAGCCATCATCCACAAATGGTGAAAACATGGAACAGTGGTGAACCTTCCCAGGAGTGGCCAAAATTACCCCAAGAGCGCAGCGACAACTCATCCAAGAGGTCACAAAAGACCCCACAACAACATCTAAAGAACTGCAGGCCTCAATTGCCTCGGTTAAGGTCAGTGTTCATGACTCCACCATAAGAAAGAGACTGGGCAAAAATGGCCTGCATGGCAGAGTTCCGAGACGAAATCCGCTGCTGAGCAAAAAGAACATAAAGGCTCGTCTCAGTTTTGCCAGAAAGCATCTTGATGATCCCCAAGACTTTTGGGAAAATACTCTGTGGACTAACGAGACAAAAGTTGAACTTTTTGGAAGGTGTGTGTCCCATTACATCTGGCGTAAAAGTAACACAGCATTTCAGAAAAAGGACATCATACCAACAGTAAAATATGGTGGTGGTAGTGTGATGGTCTGGGGCTGTTTTGCTGCTTCAGGACCTGGAAAACTTGCTGTGATAAATGGAACCATGAATTCAGCTGTCTACCAAAGAATCCTGAAGGACAATGTCCGGCCATCTGTTCGTGACCTCAAGCTGAAGCGAACTTGGGTTCTGCAGCAGGACAATGATCCAAAACACACCAGCAAATCCACCTCTGAATGGCTGAAGCAAAACAAAATGAAGACTTTGGAGTGGCCTAGTCAAAGTCCTGACCTGTATCCTATTGAGATGCTGTGGCATGACCTTAAAAAGGCGGTTCATGCTCGAAAACACTCGAATGTGGCTGAATTACAACAATTCTGCCAAGATGAGTGGGCCAAAATTCCTCCACAACGCTGTAACAGACTCATTGCAAGTTATCGCAAACGCTTGATTGCAGTTGTTGCTGCTAAGGGTGGCCCAACCAGTTATTAGGTTTAGGGGGCAGGCACTTTTTCACACAGGGCCATGTGGGTTTGTATTTTGGTTTCCCTTCATAATACAAAACTTCATTCAAAAACTGTATGTTGTGTTTACTTGTGTTATCTTTGATTAATATTTAAATTTGTTTGATGATCTGAAACATTAAAGTGTGACAAACATGCAAAAAAATCAGGAAGGGGGCCAACACTTTTTCACACCTCTGTGTGTGTGTATATATATATATAAACTACTGGCTTTTGTATTTTATTTTTCTATTTTTTGTTTATATACTGTATACAGTGCCCTCCAAAAATATTGGAACAGTAAGGTCAATTCCTTTATTTTTGCTGTAGACTGAAAACATTTGGGTTTGACATCAAAAGATGAATATGAGATGAGAGATTAACATTTCAGCTTTTATTTAGAGGTATTTTCATCTGGATCTGATACACAACAAGAAGATAGCATATGTTAATTCTATCTGTTCCAATACTTTTGGTAACATGAAAAATGGGTGGGTTCAAACAAAAGGTGCTATCTTCTAAGTTGTGTATCAGATCCAGAATGAAAATACCTGTAAATAAAAGCTGAAATGTTAATCTCTCATCTCATATTCATCTTTTGATGTCAAACCCAAATGTTTTCAGTCTACAGCAAAAATAAAGGAATTGGCCTCACTGTGGCCAATCAAGCACAGTAATATCATGGTCAGCAAAGCACTTGGAAGTGGTTTTGGCACTGTGGGCAGGTGTTAAAGTCCTGCTGGAAAAGCAAATAAGCATCTCCATAAAGCTTGTCAGCAGATGGAAGCATAAAGTGCTCCAAAATCTCCTGGTAGACGGCTGTATTGACTCTGGATTTGATAAAACACAATGGACCAACACCAGCAGACGTCACGGCAACCCAAATCATCACTGACTGTGGAAACTTCAAACTGGACTTCAAGCAGCTTGGGTTCTGTGCCTCTCTAGTCTTCCTCTAGACTCCAGACACTGATTTCCGAATGAAATGCAAAATTTAAATTTATCTGAAAAGAGGACTTTGGAGCACTGAGCAACAGTCCAGCTCTTTTTCTCCTTAGCCCAGGTAAGATGCTTCTGACGTTGTTCCTGTTTCAGAAGTGGCTTGGTAGCCCTTTTCCTGAAGACATCTGAGCGTGGTGACTCTTGATGCACTGACTCCAGCTTCAGTCCACTCCTTGTGAAACTCTCCCAAGTGTTTGAATCAGCTTTGCTTAACAGTATTCTCAAGCTTGCGGTCATCCCTGTTGCTTGTGCACCTTTTCCTTTCCTTCCTTCCAGAAATTCTTCCTTCCAGTCAACTTTGCATTTAATATGCTTTGATACAGCACTCTGTAAACAGCCACTCCTTTCAGTAATGACCCTCTGTGACTTACCCTCTTTGTGGAGGGTGTCAATGATTGTCTTCTGGATCATTGCCAAGTCAGCAGTGTTCCCCATTATTGTGGTTTCAAAGAACAAGATATACCCAGAATTTATACTGTAGAGATGGTCGTTTAATGGAACTCAAATATATATTTTCTAATATATTGAGATACTGGATTCTGACTTTCATGAGCTGTAAGCTCTAATCATCAAAATTAAAACAAAAAAACTTTTGAAATGTCTTTTTATGAATGTAAAATATATATGAAAGTTTCACTTTTTGAAATGTTACAAAAAAATGAAGCTTTTCACGATATTCTAATTTTTTTAGATGTACCTGTACACAGTAGCTCATGCTTTAGTAAATGTTTTTTGCAATGACTGTCCTGTGCCACATGGTGTCAGACTGCACACATTAATAAAGATATGTCTAGATATATGTCTATATATATATATATATACATAGTTTTTGAATATTGTTAATTTTGTAACGTTATTTTGGCTATAGACCCTTTTTCTGTTAGTAAACATTGTGACGTTTTTCTGTGGGTGGAGCTTAGCTGGAGGCAGAAAGATTGAGATGGTCCTCACTGCAGAACAAAAGATCCAGGGGGTGTGGTTGGATCTAGATCCAACTCCTCCCACCTTACATTTACCTAAACCTACCCGTCTCCACCGCCTGATCCCTAAACCCACCCCTAAATCTTCCCATCTCCACCCCTAAACCTACCAGTCTCCACCCCCTAGATGTAGATCCAACCCCGCCCCCTGGATCTTTGTTCTGCAGTGAGGGGCTACTGAAAAAAACGACGACAGCTGTGGTTAAACGAGATGAAACGAGCGGACTGGACAGAAACGATCGTCAAAAATGTTCCCGTTTGCAGCATACACTTCTTATCAGAAAATATGAAATAAAGTCTTGTATTTTGTTGTTATGGGCGCGTCTGAAGATTTCGTATGCATCATGTCGTGTATGAAATGATGTCTGTGTGCATGTATGTAAAACAACAAACTGACGATTAATATGCTTAATCATTTGTAATTGTATATTTGTTGTGATTAATTGTGGCTGGAATAATAATGTACCTGTAAAAATAGTTGCCTATTGAAATTGAAATATATACATCTTCACGACTAGATACGGTGAGTTTATCTTAACGAAACAGGGCTGCGTTTCCCAAAAGAATCGTACGCCTAAGAAGTTCGTAAAAACGACCGATCTTAATATTACGGTCTGTTTCCCAAAAGCATCATAACTTAAGTAGCACTTGAAAATCATGGTAGATCTACTAGTGCTCTGGAGTAATCGTAAATCCCTACGTGCATCGTAAGAAAACAGAATTATGAGGTCACCTGCAGGACAATCGGCAGATTGCACGTTTAACTTTATTCAAATGAGATTATAATTAAAGCTTTTGATTCTACTTTATTGTACACTTTAGCACTCGTTTTTTTAATTTATATAAAATGAAATAATTAAAAAGGGCACAAAACAAAACAAAAATACACATCTAAATTAAATGACTGAACAACAACAACAAAAAATCAATCGGAAATATGCTTCAAAGACCGGGAGAAATAGGTATAAAATCTGTCAATGGCTTGCTGACGAAAACCAGCCATGTATTGGATCCGGAAATAACATCTTGCAGATATTATATACAATAATATATATTATTATTATATATTATATTATATTAGCATTTAAATTTGTTAACATTTCAATAAACGAGCATGTACTACAATTACGAGCCATTCTAGAAATTGACATTTCAGCACTTGACCATCGGATAGCGACTCATAAGTAGCACTAAAGCATGGCTGCGTGTGATTGTGTTAAACGCGTTTTTGGGAAACGCACGTGAAACAATAACAAACGTTTGTAAAATGACTTGTAGAAAACGCTCTTAAGTGCTAAGATCAATCGTTATTGACAAACCCAGCCCAGGTTAGATATGAGTCACTCAACCGGAGGGAATCCTGTCAGATTGTCCATCCTTTGAGTAAACGGGGAAGTCGTGGCCTAATGGTTAGAGAATTGGACTCGTAATCGAAAGGTTGCGGGTTCGAGTCCCCGGCCGGCAGGGATTGTAGGTGGGGGGAGTGAATGTCCAGCGCTCTCTCCACCCTCAATACCACGACTGAGGTGCCCTTGAGCAAGTCGTGTGTGCACTTGGATTTGTCACATACCCTTGTGTGTGCATTTGTTCACTACTCACTGCTGTGTGTGTGCACTTGGATGGGTTAAACGCAGAGCACCAATTTCGAGTATGGGTCACCATACTTGACAATACGTCACGCCTTTTTTTTTTAAAAAAGCGTGTACAGGTCGGCCAATCTGGTTTCGTCCGTTAAAGTTAACCTTTTCAAATAACAATCGCGGTCCCGGACAGTGAGTGACCTACATATGCAGGTAAAATCGGAATTTCTCCAGTTATTATTGAAAAAAAACAAGCTAACAAACTTCATAGCTAGCGTTAGTGAAGCAGTCAGGGGAATCTTTCCAGTAGCCCCTCACTGCAGAACAAAGATCCAGGGGGCTGGGTTGGATCTGTATCTAGGGGGTGGAGATTGGTAGGTTTAGGGGTGGAGATGGGTGGCATGCGATTTTTCTGTAGGCAAATGCATAAAAACAGGATAGACCCACTACATTTGCCACAACGAGCAGTTTCCAGTGTGATGGATGAACCGGAACTGTTTTTCATTTCTGTTTGACCTCTTATTTGTAGGACTATGATACGCGGATGGCACTTATTATTATTAAATTAACATTATTATTACTATTAAAGATGCAACCTTGTTTCATGTGCCAGCGACGTACACTTATATCGCGTTCATGAATAATTCCAAATCATTGGAGTAATTCCTATCGTTCACATAGAATAATAATAGGCGCAATATTCCGAAAGTATAATGCTAGTATTTAATTCAGTCCACTTTATTATTATTATTATTATTATTATTATTCGCTGTTTCTGTTCCCTCGTACACTGATGTGTACTCGTTTAATAAATATTATTATTCTTCACTTAGCAACGGCATAGATGCTTGACTCCACGAATGAATGTGTTGTTTACATTCAAGTAATCTTTTAAATAAGCAGTTTAATTCTGCTGCTCCTGCAGGTGGCGGACATGCTCTATACATGTCGCTTTTTTTATTTATAATCATGCGCCACATGTTCTGTTCTTTTCTTTCTTTTAACAAACACTGGTTGCATAGCAACACAATGAACAAGACATGTTATTTTTTTAGTGAGTAGCAATTTTATAATTTCAAAGTGGTCACTTTATACCAATTACTGCATACTTCTGATACAAGAGCAGCTCGCCTCGCGCAATCGTGCCGGCGCGTGCTGATCTGTCAAGGCTCGCACGTGATCTGAATAATGATGGCAGAGTTTATGTGATGCATGACTGCTCTGCATTGAGCGCCTAGCTTATTTTAATATTGGTTATGCGGAATGTGATAGCGGATTAAGTGTATGGACATGCGTGATTTTCTCTGTTATCGTGCTATATACTACATCTATATCGGCTATCGTACATCTTTTTTTTCTGCAAAACTGCTAAGGGATGTTACGTGGATATAAATATATAAATATCATTCCGCCAACATCTTGAAATGTTCTTACGCCGTGTGTTACGTAACTCTGCTGGGGCAGCAGTATCATGGTGCCTTGTTTCTAAAAGTGTCTTTACTAAGGCTTATTTAGCATTTCTTGAATCCTAGGGAGGTTATTATTTATTATTTATTTGAGTCATGCTCCATTTACTGTTGCCATTATGTAGTGTCCCGCTTAGCCTCTTTCACGACCAATTCTGACAGATGCTTAGCTTCACTGTCATGTTGACCCTAAATATGTAACTGCGTGGAAGTTTTCCTTTTTCCATCTAAAATAAACTGTATCTGTATTCAACATATTAAATGTATGTTTTGCACAGCCTACCTTAATTTGTCTTCTTTGTTTGATTTATGATCTTAATGTCTCAACACAGCATCATTTGGGTGGAATTGTAATTTGTATGCTTGTATTTTAAATAGGGAGGGGTGAAAATTCTGTAATTTATGTATTCTGTAATACATTTTTTGGTAATATATATTGGAAGCCAGTGGTAAACAAAAAGTTTTGGCTACCATTGACTTCCAAAAAATGTCAAAATATCTTCTTTTATGTTTTGCAACAGAAATAAAGACGTGGTACACATTTGGAACGACGCGAGTAAATAATGACAGAATTTTCTTTAGGGGTCGACATCTCCTTAGGGATCGTTCATTTGGATTAAAGATTACTGTAGAAGAAAATCAACTCCAAGCAGGCCATTCCCATATTTTCCCAACAGAGCAGATATATTTGTGGAAATTTTGCCATTGTCAGTCTCTCTATCATTCTCAGGCAACGGTGGGTATTTATCTACGGTTTTCTAGATTATTTGAAGGGAAGGGGGAGGGAGGGAAGTGGTGTGTGGCCAAGTACGAGGACCCATACTCAGAATTTGTGCTTTGCATTTAACCCATCCAAGTGTACACACAGTAGTGCATACACCCGGAGCAGTGGGCAGCCAATGCTGCAGCGCCCGGGGAGCAGTTGGGGGTTCGGTGCCTTGCTCAAGGGTCTCACCTCAGTCATAGTATTGAGGGTGGAGAGAGTGCTGGTTATTCACTCCCCCCACCTACAATCCCGACTCGAACCCACGACCTTCGGGTTACAAGTCCAGCTCTCTATCCATTAGGCCACGACTGCCCTTGTAAAATACAAAACAAACAAGCAAAAATAAAACAAAAACGTAAACAGCTGGGTGAGTGCATGTTTGGCTGACTTATAAGCTTGTTTTATATCATTTCAGAAATTACAGAACAGAAAACAACAATAATGTGATCTGTAATTGTTGCTAAAAATAGAATTATATTCCCTTCATGCTATGGTTTATAATAAAAAAAAATACCAGTTATCTTTTTCCACTCAAACACACTCGCTTACACATGTGCAAATGGTTAGTTGTCGGTTATTTACTTTATCTGTTCCCCGCGACGCAGTAGAGATTTGCAAAGAGAAATTCAGCACCACATGTGGTGGACAGCGCCTCACCTTCAAGACCTCTGCAGCGTATCGCATTGTTTCCTTTTTATGGTTTTCCAGATTGCAGTACACATATACTTTCACAGTTGCTTAGCACAATATCCAAAACACACAGACCAGAACTATCAGAACTAGCTTTATTAGGGGGAAAAAATATATAATTTAATCAAATTGTCAGGAAGAATTTTTCAACCCTGCAGTATTTTTTGGCCTGCTGATGGTGGAAGGCTCCGCTCTTGGCATTCACCGCGTGCCTTAATTGTAAGACATTAAATCAAGGTCCGCTGTGAACACGGAGAGCCAGAGTCTCAAATCACGCAAAGCCTGTATAAAACATACCACAAACCCTCTCCATCGTTGTAAGCATCCCAAAGCATCTCTATTATCATGAAATCCTTCGTTTATCCAGTCATTCCCCAGCCTCTGGTTTTAGTGTCCCGGCGCGTATGACTTTATTACGGCGTATTTCCTATTAAACGAATGCTTTTCAAACCCCATCTCGGCGTTGTCCCGTGCTACTGAAACCATCCCTTTAAGTGTTAAACACAGCACAGATCTGCAATAAAGCGAAGCGAATGCTCAAAAGGATTACTTAAGCGCCCTATGATGAAATATGACCATGAAACGTTGACAGCAAAGGGATAGGGCCTTCGTTATTTTTGGGGGCTGGTTTCAAGTTCACAGCCAGTCTGGGACAAAGAGGGACAAGGGGGGGGGTGACCATTTCAACTGCTTGAAAGGACCTCTGCTCTGTCAAAAAAGCGTCAGGGGCTTCGACCACGTCCGTACGTACTCAAACACCTACAAGAAGAAAACACAAAAATTGCATATTAGAAACGAGATAGGCTTCCAGTTAAATGTGCAACCAAATACTCAACCCTCGAATGCGTCAAAAACAATTCAGATAAATTCCAGGCAAACGGCGCGTTAAACTAATACGCATGTTCGAGAAAAGAAGCATCCATTCTGTATTCCATTCGCAAGAAACAGCCGACAAAACCAACGTGCTTCCCCCAGCTTCTTCTTGGACTGAAGATAGGCTGAATATTCCCAATATCCGTGATGTTAAACGGTACCGGTCTCTCTCTCTCTGTCCAGTCTTTTCCCCACGCTGACTGACTTTAGGATTAATGGCTCTCCAGCCAAACAAATAAGGCATCTGCTTTTAGCAGAAGAGGATTGCATGGGGGTGGTGACGTCACTGGGCAAACAGATGTTTGCGACCAACGTCCTGGCCGTCTCCTTATGTCCTTGAGAGTAAAAGGAGCGCACGTTTGCTCTGACGTAACCGCGCTATATGTTTCCTTTTAATAATTACTCCTTTAATTGCATCCGCTGCTTAAAAGACGCATGTCATCATTGTCAATCGATCCGCGTAATAGGCCTAGAACTAAGAGGAAAGAGAATTAGCTATTGAAATTTAAGTTTGCCATCATCAGCATTTCCTGTGCAGAATTTCCCTTAGGATTTCTGAACGCTGTCTTGTGTATGTAGACTGTGATGGGACGTTTTTATAACGGATAGCCGGATAGTTTTGCTTGGCACAGATAAATGCTGCTTATGCATTAGAAGCTTGCGTTACTCTCTCAGATACACACACGAAGGTACAGTTTCCTGCACCATATCCAATCAGTGTAGCGTATGCATACATTAAAAAAACTGTCATTAGTGAGTGTTACAGAGAGTTTCTCAGATCATACTTCTTAAACCTGGTGCAACAAACAGCCTGGGAAAAATCTGAAAGTCGAGTTTGTTTGCGCAGTAATCCGCATCCATCAGAAGTTCTGTTTACATCAGTGTCAACAGACCTCTCAACAAAAACCTACTACTGTATGCTGTTTTTAATTAGCACGGATATTGTATGTCAGTGGTTTATGTTCATACAAATAGGTAATCGTGGGATCAAAAAAACATTCATTATTTAACTGAAATTTGAAAAACACTGACAATTCAAATACACAATCGCCAAGAGACCCCATACAGCCGTCAAAACACTTTTGGTACATGGGTCTACGGCGTTAAAACCAATTTCGTGTTTTTATGCTCCAAGTCGCGCAGCTTTCTTTGAATCATTAGCAACTCAAAGTTAAAAGCAGATTTTTGCGTATGATGGTCGTATGAATAGAATCGAGAAACAAAGGGAAACGCCATTTTTGACCAAAAATATCTGTGCATTGCATTATAATTCGTACCGGTTACTCGTTTCTGGTATTTAACCCACTCGCTTCTGATTTATCAATGTTTGTGCTCTCATAATGAGCAGTAAAATATGACCTAGTTGACCCAGCGTCCATTAATCTATTGTCTGTGGGAATCAAGCATGTACAAACAAAGCGAAACCAACACGTAACGAGCCCTCGTGCGTTTTGCGTAAAAAACCGTTTTCGTTTGAGATAAACGGTGGGTAAGCCGTTTGAAGCATTGGTGTGCATTGATTTTCCATGCATTTTTCCATGCACTGTAAAAACAATAGCAAGTGCAACGTGGGAAAAGCTTAATCCCCGTTAGGCTACCGATGATGCCGATCGCGAGCAAACGCTAACAATTACGTTTTGTCTAATAAATGCGTTCCCTTTTAAGCGTTCTGTTTTCGCATTTGTTGTTTTATGTTGTATATACGTAATTCCATATATGTATATCCCACAATATTCCACACTTACGCATTCGCTCGTCCACTTCCTCAGCAGGCGGTCGTTGGTTTTCCTTGCATTCATATCCATCCATTTTCACGAGGCTGTCTTCGTATTATAATGCGCTTTTCGCGATTTAAAGAAACTTAATTGTATTCCCGGGTTTCTCTGTCGATGTGTAGTTGGATGCCTCCGCTAAGCGACTTGCCCTATCTTGCAGTGAGTCAGGGGCTGGAGCCCCTGCAAAGCATGCCTGCGTTTTTCTCTCTTTTTTTTTTCAAAAGAGGGCAGGTCGCTATGCATTATAATGAGCTAAATCTCTCCCTCTCTCTTGCTCTCCCCCTCGCACGCACACACACACACATACACAGTTGCAAATTTGAAATTGCAATAGACCTCTCAACAAAAACATGAAGCTTTTGTATCGTTGAAGAGCCGACCCGTGGTGTCTAATGTATACATCACTGATATTACATTTATCAGTGCATTAAATAAAACTCAGATCTGTTGCCTGAGCGATAATTTCATTTTAGAAAACTGGTGCACATTGTGCGTTAGTGTTTTGAACACAATTTGTCACGTTCAGTACGTTACGACGCCACTGTGGTCTACGTTATATGGGGGAATCATTGCTCAGGCTCACTGTATTTGTTAGAGGACATTCCTTGCTTCCCATGAATCATTTGGAAAGACAAATGACATTTTATTTCACCCTACTGGAATCAGTTGAGAAACAGTAACTCATAGTTTAAGGCTCATTTGTTTCATTTTTTTAAATATAGGATAGCCTACTAAGAAGGTTAAATTCACAGCCAATCAGGCTGTAGTGCTTTAGCCTATCGCCTGCAGTAACCTATAAACCCAAATGATAATTATATAATTTCCGCACGTGCAGTTGTTAATATTCCACACAGAAAACCAAATCAGAACTTATCAGAAAAATCGAAGAGCCGTATACTTTTTTTTAATTAAAAAGCATTTACAACAAGAATGAAATGAAATTTCTGTTTGAATATTACTGAAAAACATGTTGAAGGATTGTGGATTATTTTCTCTCATTTCTTTAAAGCTCTTTTTGTTCTTGTTGTTGATAGAAATGCTTTGGTTCTTCAAGAAAAGCCAGTGAGAAGTGATGCAGCATTAATAATTAATCGAAGCAGGAACCGTAGTTGTCTGCCATGTCAGTGGTCGTATTTCTTTTATTTTTAGCCATTGACACGTGAAGCTAATCTTCGTAAGGAACAAAACAGAAATATAAAACAGACAAAATGAGATTGTGTTTGTCCTTTGGTGCAGTATAGCTAACGGTTTAATGTAATGAAATGTACTTTTAGGAGGAGCTACAGAGGTTAGTCTTAATTTTTATAACACTTTTTTGTGATCATAACGTTTCTGTCTGCGATGGAGAACAAACTGGCAGGTAGATGTAATAACTTGATCAAATGAAACAAATAAAACTAAGACATAATGATTATTATTTTTTTATTAATTTGCAATTAATTTCCTTTTGCATCAAACCCTCCAAAGCAGTCACTCAATTCATGCTACTGTTGTGCTTCAACTTTAAAGGGAATTTTAAAGAGCTTATTTTCCCTGGGAAAACGCCATTGTTCGTACTGAAACAATAGAGGCTGCAGACAACCGCAGTGAGGCGGCATGAATGGCGAAGCTCCGGGTCAGTGCATTGGGTCTCAGGCCCCAAAGTCCCCTTCCCCTGTGCACCACAATGACCCTGCGCGAGGTCGAGGCTCCGCGGGGTCACAGGGCATCACCTATTGTTCAGCACTTCAAAAAAGATAAACATTTTTTTAATCTAGGTTGGCCAGAGGGCCTGTTTCTCAGGGAAAATATGGTAAAGTTGTGCTACGAGTGCTAATAGGCCAGTAGGACTTCTGATGCTGTAGGCTATATGAATAAGACGTAGCCTATATGTTAGAAATCAACGGAGCCAATGATCATCTTTCCAGGATGAAAGGACCTCAAATATTCGCTCTCAAGTAAGGCAGAATTTTTAGACGTTTCCATGCAGTAATGTGCAGCAGATTAGTTTACAAATATGGCATGATTTAATGTATATTAATCACAGACTACACGTTTTTGACCGTGAACACGCGACTTAATATGTTTTGGTGCATGTTCTTTTTCGCACAAGTCAGTGCTGTCGTGGTTTCAAAAGCAAAAAGGAAACTAGCTTAACAATGTGAATTACGCCTGAAAGAGTTAAATTACAACTTTCTCCACAGGCCCAACATAATTCTTAAAATTTTCTCAACGGATTAGTTATTTGTTTATGCTAGTTTTCTTGTCATGCTTGAGATAGCTTGTGTTATTAATGTCGCGTGATATTTTACAGCGATGCATTGTGTTGATAATATTATTGCACAGACCATGCAACATTTTTTTGTTGAAATGACTGAAAAGCAGGGTTCATTTTTAATATCTTTACCAGTTTAATTAAAAATAAATCAATTGTCAACTTAACATAGGAACTAGTATTTTTAACGAAATACCGTATAATCAGAGTAATAATGCATTGAACTTATGTTACGCTTGCAGGAAAGTGTAATATAAAACTTTGTACTGAACCTGTAAATTGGTTAACACAAGCACGCATGTCACAACATTTCAAAGTTATCTGACATTAAACACTTTAGTACATATAAATAATTGTTCGAACGATTATGCAATGTAGTTTATGCATTAAAAATACCAATGTGACCAGGTGCTTTTCCCTTAGTTTATGAAAATGCAAAGTATGGTGCATGTTGCGTTCAAATCACACATGAAACCACGAGACGAGACACTAACGAGTGCTTTTATTTAAATTGCCTATATTTGTGCAAATTTTGCATGCATTATTCTAAAACGTAAGAAGAGAGTTTCATAACAATCCGTTATAAAGACTGCGAAACTGCTGAGCTTCCGTCACAAATCAAACGCATTGTGGTTATGAGGGGTATGGCTCAGCTTCCTCCGAGCCATCGTCACATTCTGTGCGATTAAAAATATAAAACCAACTATATTTGATGCTTCTTTTTTCTTTTTTTAATCACTTAACATGTACGTTGACTCTGGCACACGGAATATTATCTTTAAACGCTCTTCAGATAAACTATCCTGCCAGGTAATTGATTTTGTGAGCTGAGCATTTGTGAGCATGTAAATGCATGCTTTTGAGGAGATCTGACCTTTAGAATTGCATTCCTCAATTTCAAATAACGGACAGAGTGCATACTAAAATGGTCAGTCAAATGTCTACTTTTATTCAAATTGAAATGTGTAGAAAAAGACGCAACATAAATGATCTATTTGTTGCGATTTAATGCAACATTTGGTTTAATTGTTTGCCATATGCAGTATATTGTCTTAATCATCATGAGCAAAACGAAATAATTTTGATTTATTTCAAGAAGAATGCAGTTAGTAGCATATATGTGTGTTTATGCATCAGACTCGTTCAACCTTGCTAATCTACAATATGGATTTTATTATCAGATTCAGACCTAAGTGTTTGTATACTGTATCTCTCTCTCTGTGCTGATCAAACAGCAGCAGGTCAGTGATGGAGTGATGTTTATGAAGTCCCTGTTTAGATTTTTGCTCCTCACCCTCCACATTCTGCTCTCAGCTGGACTGGGAGGGGAGTCTTCCGTTTTTCACATTGTCTGTGTAAAGGATACAGTCCTCATCCATGTGAAAGAACATAACCAAGGTTTCCCCTTCTCTCCCACTGTGACCTAATTTAGTTGTTAATAAGCTGTTAAAACTCCCAATGAGTGCTGCTTTAGAGGATTTCTAGGTACTGGACCTGGATAGGAGTGGAGTCAGGTCAGGTTGTACGAACCAATCAGCATTCACTACAGGCCTCTGAAGTTAACTTTAGCTGCTTTTGCCCTTCACGTATTGTATACTGTGCACTAAACTCAATCTGTGTACACTCACTGATTGTGATTAAGCTTTGTAGTTTTATATAAAGTATCCATGATACACTGGGCTTTATGCTCACTCACATTCTAAGTATATGTGTGTACCATTCATATGCATGAACCATTGTCACCTTTGTTTTTTTCCTGACGGGTCAAGAAAGCACATGACTGTGTTTGGAATTCTCCTGTCCTACATCTCTTGAGGTCAAACATGCATGTTGAGGCATCTGAACTACTAGCTGCTCTTACACTGAGCTGTTAAATGTCAGAAAGAAAGAACAGAGAATGAAGGCCATTAGAGTCTGTTCTTAGCAGTCAGTCTCTGCTTTGATTTCCCTGCCAGCTTCAGTTTTTTGACTGACAATTAAAGAAAGCAAGAAATTGTACAGTAGTGACCAACTCTGACTTGTGTGAACACCCCGTTGGTCACCTGTCCATACTTAACTCACCTGGCAAAAAATTACCCATTGTTTATATTCAAGGACTGAAGTGGGTGGGAGACATTTTTGTTATAACAGAGAATTAGTTTTGTGTAAATGGAGATTTTTAAGCCTGTTCCTGAATTTCTAATGCATTTTACCAAATTTGCGCATGAAAATGATCAGATGAGGTTCTTTAGAATTAGCCCATGTTCAGAAAAGGATACTTTAGTTTTTACTGTGCATTATGAACTGTATTATTATAAGAAAGTGATATATATATTGCATTATGTTTGTTGGGATTTTGGTCACATGACCCCAATCGTTTTGCTTGTAAATGTCATCCTATAATCATCTTGGAAACAAAAACAGTTATTTTGCATTTCTAATTTGATGATCTTAATTTTTTTGCAGTGCAGTGAATAAAATTGAAAAAGGATGTTAAAAAACTATGTACAGTATACATATTAAATATTGAATACATATACAGTACACATATTAAATATTGCAGGAATACTGATGTTTGTGTAAAAAGTCTGCTAAAACATCAGAGTGTATGATGCTGTAATATTTACATAACAATATGGAATGAAAGTGTTAATATACTGTATCATCTTAAAGGCATAGTACACCTGAAAATTAGAATTCTGTCATCACATATCTGTGTTTTTTCATATAATGAAAGCCGATGAGTTCTAATGTTATTAATATCTTTAAAATATATTCAGGCATCATCTTTTGTGTTCTGCAGAAGAAAGAAAGCCCTATACGTTTGGAACTACACAAGGGTCAGTAAATGATGACAGAATTTGAATTTTTGGGTGAACTATCCCTTTAAGGTTTCTTTTTCATACGTTTTTTCCTGTGAAAGGAAAATTTTAAGCACTTATCATACTGAAATCTGCAATCTCATCTAACCTCCCTTAGCATTAAACTCCATCACTGGTAAATATCAAGATATCCAGTAGCGACAGTAGGCTTATAGTCAAAGATACAAGGCTGCATGGAATATCTCTAAACTAAAGATCTGTAATTTTATTACAATGCATCTCTGTGATGTCACCTGAAAAGTGACAGATAAATCAGCACCCCAAAACAGTTATTATGCTTTCTGTGTGTGTGTGTGTGTGTGTGTGTGTGTGTGTGTGTGTGTGCGTGTGTTCTGCATTGCTGTAGTTCCTCCAATGCCACAATTGTTTCAAAAGGTTTGCATATAGCTTTGCAACAAACAATTTAATCTTTTGAAAATATCACTTATCCCCCACAGCCTTTGAAATGCTGTACAACTGGCTAACGCAGTTCCACTGGAAATAGTCAATTTGTCAACATAAACAAATAGACACATAGAACCAAAGGGGCTGGAAATTTCAATTGCAGCTCAGGCTTCGCATTGCACATCCGCCCACATGCGCTACCGAATCTTCATGTGCTTTGGTGGGTCCGCTAAAGGATCTAAAGGCTTAAGCTAAACTCAAATGAATTGATGACAGATTTATGTTGTATGTGGTTGTAAAGGATTTTGCATACATTCTGTAAAAGCAAGACATTTGATTGAGAACTATATGTCTGTTTTTAGTTGAAATCTAATTGATGCATTATTTTTAATTCTTAAAATGATAAAATATACATAAGCAAAGAGAATTGCAGTGATTTACGCTGTAAAATCTGAGCAGATGCTTCCAGTTTTTGTAATGAATGAAGTATAAATAAAATCATATTCGTTGGTGTAATTAATTTAGTCAGGCTGAGTTAGCCTTTTTATATAATATTTTTGACTTCAGTAGAACTGGTTGATTTAGATGTGAAGCACATTTTTAGCACATTTAGTTTTTATTTCTTCTCATCATATGCACAATTTTTCATTAAGCACAGGTTGTCTTTATAGCCAAAAAGGGTGCAAACCATAAACCAAATTAATATGGGGGCATCAGACATTAAAGTGAATATTTGATTCTACCAGCCGTTATTTGCACCAAACTACGGTGATAATTTTGGCCATTTATGATGCTATTAATGCAGCGAATGATGGGCGAACATATGTTTCCATGCGATTACTATCCTAGTGACTTGCTGTCCTAGTTGCCTGCTATCGCCTGACTGCTGGAATGAGAATATGTGCCTTGAGTTAATGCTGATTGTAGCAGCTGCCAACACGTGAATCTCCATGGCAACAATAATGGTTGCATAGCAACCATGTTCTTTTAGGGACACTGGAAGTGCCCAAAGGCTTACTAAAAATATATGAGTATAATTCCCTATTAATGCTTCAGCTACCTTTACTGCTGTTCTACTGCATTTACCAACAGATACACACACCAACTCTCTGAGGGTTGGAATGGAAGCGCTTTGGAATTGGATTGCAATTTCATCTACATAAAGCTCATTTTTAAGTCAGATTTAAAATAATCGAACATCCACTGTGGCTAACATTAGACAGCAGATATACATAAGACGTGCCTGTTTTTTCCAACAGCGTTTGGATTCGTTGTATGTGCCTTCGGTAGCTGGTGTAATTGAACGAAGCATCAGCCATCTTGCAGCACACGCAGCGTGCATCTCGCAGCTCTTGCTCAGACCCAGGTGGCATGCGCACACGCTGAGGAACAAAGCATTCCATCAGTGCAAGTGACATCACTGCAGTCAGCTCAGCTGTTTCGGCCCACGTTCTATAAATTGTGGAAGAGAGTAAGGTGGAGAAGCTCTTCCAGGCCCATATTTTGAAAGATACCAGTAGATATATGAAGTATATTGTTTATGTGCAGTATGGCTTGTCTGTATTTTTATAAGGTTCAGTTTCTGAAGCTGGTCGACAGTTTGATGAGGCAGTTTGATGGATTTGACATGTTGAATCACTGTAATTTTCTCTCGCTTTGCACATACTGTACTATAAACAGTAGCCCTCAATCATAAAAAAGAGGCAATCCTATTTTATTTGACCCATCATTTTCAAGTTTGAAATTGCAACATGTATTGTGCTGTTATTTAAAATATTTCAAAAGACTGCATAGAAAATTGCATTAAATTTTCATATAAATACACATACTATGTGTGTGTGTGTACTGTGTTTATGTATTGTGTATGTATGAGTGTGTGTGTGTGTGTGTGTGTATTAGTAGGTAGGTATTACTTTAGCTTTTGAAAGCTTTTGTCTTTCAAACACATTAAAATGCGCAAAATCTTATGTTTTAAATTAACATGTAATGCAGGCTTTTTTGTCATCTTAACCTTTTTCACCTAATATATGTACTTGAATATACAGAGATTTTAAAATAAATATTTTAATAATGAAGTATCACGTTTGTATGTTCACGGTTCTCTGTTGGCTAATGGTCACATGACATGCAGATAAACAAATACATTTATTTATTTATTTTAGTAAGTGTTTGATTGATGTTATTATTATTTTTTATTTATTTTAATTTGACATTTTTATGATTTAATTCATTATTAGCTTTTCATTTAACTCTCAAACCCTCTGCAGTTCCTGTACGAATCCCAGTTTTGGAAATCTTGACGTAATGTAATGTTTAATGCACTTTGTGTTGTTATTAACAGTAAATAGAATATATTTTCTTAGTCTTTGTTTATCAATTACACGATTATCCTATTTAAATCAATGTTATAAAAGTAATCAAAAAGTAGTCTGATTCCATTACCTAAAATGAGTAATGTAATGGATTGTGTTACTAACTAGAACGGACTACAATTTCTAATAATCTACCCAGCTCTCTAAACTCTGTGTATATGCTGTATGTATGTATATGTATATGTATGTGTGTGTGTGTGTGTGTGTGTGTGTATACATATACATATATAGACTGCATATTGAAAAATACATTAAATTTGCAACAAAACATTAACTTCAGAATCGTCAAAATCTTATGCAAAATGCAAAAAATATATTTATATTTTGCACATAATTTGTGTATGTATGTATGTTTCAGACTTATATACAGCTATATATATATATATATATATATATATATATATGTATATAAGTGCTGTCAAACGATTAATTACATCCAAAATAAAAGTTTTTGTTTACATAATATATGTGTGTGTACTGTGTATATTTATTATGTATATATAAATACACACACATACAATATATTTTGAAAATATTTACATGTGTTTACATGTATATATTGATATTCATAAAAATTATCTTATATATAAATATATTTAATATATAAACATGGCATATTTTTCTGAAATATATACGTGTGTGTGTGTGCATGTATCTATACATAATAAATATATACAGTACACACACATATTATGTAAACAAAAACTTTTATTTTATATATCACGATTAATATATATATATATTAATATATAATTTTTATATACATATATATATATATATATATACACACATACATACAGGTAAATAAGTTATCTTGTTGAAGTAGAAATTGATTCGATTATTATCAATGCAATTTTTATATGATTTTCAAAATAGTAATTTGATTTATTTTTCAGTATAATCATATTTTTTAATCTAAAATCTCAACCACAGGACCCGTCAGGCCAAATTCAGAATATCCACTATTTTCCCAGCATGCCACTGTGGAGCTTGGTGAAGAGGCGCACCTGCTTACAGGCTGATAACGCCACAGCAGTACAGTGGACAGGCCAACTTTCCTATCTTTCACTATTGATCCCCTCTCAGGAGATAATGGCTCTCAGACCTGAGTAACTGACTGATTATAGTCACTTGATTCCTTCCCTCTCTCTCTCTCTCACACACACACACTGCCCAGTGTGTGTTTGAGAACACAATAGCGAACCATCTCCCTGGCACTGAAGGGGGAGTTAATGCACGTGCAGCTTAAGCCGTCGCCGCAGCAAACCGGCTGGGCTGTAGCCGTTGGCGCAGTGCCAACTCTGCCGTGTGCCCGCTACGTTCCCCTGCAGCCACTGCTCGGCCAAGCCCCGCCGGGCACTCTCTCATGCAGAAGAGGGCTGAGATGGTACTGGCCGAGAGCCAGGACGTGTGCTTGCGGGATGGATGCCATGGGTGCAGCGCTACAGGCTGGCAGCAATGGGGAGCATGACGGTATTCAGAGTGGGTGAATGTGCTTTTTGTCTCTGCGCGCAGTGCCAGACAGCCTCTAATGAGACGCGTCTTTGTGACAGGCCTCTCGACATCAAGTGGGCTGGTGGGCTCATTAACCTGACGACGGAAAATAAAAAGCCCCACACAAGAGACGCCATGATAGCATACTTAAGGCTGTTCTAACCCTCTTGCAAGCTTTGTAGCCACAGAACTGATGGAACAGCACATGTGAGAGTATAGCTTTGGGTGTTTTTCTTAGTGTCACATTTCTGCCTCGCTAAAAATAACTCTGACACAACATAATTGTTCAGTATTGCCAGTAGTGATTGACATACTATAAGTAGTACTTTTTGAGCACAGTCAAGCTAGTTTTGCTGTTGTGCTTATTGTTGGCACTTTCTCAAAGTGGTGATAGTTTTGCTAAAATGGACTTTTGGCTTAAACCTAGAAATTTGTGGGGGGGTTGTATGAGAGTTTACCTGTATGAGTTTACTTGTATGAGAGTTTTCTCTGTTCTTAACAATATGCTTATATTAAAGCCTGTGGTGTCAGTTTTTACAGTTATTTTTATTATTCTACTGCATATTGATGCCATATTTTGAGTATTTAAATGGAAAGTTCACTCATAAATGAAAATTCTATCAACA